>NC_052101.1:52272929-52593714 GCF_015852505.1 Tachyglossus aculeatus
ATGATGATGATGATGATGCATCAGCTCAGCAAGGAGCTATCTTCCCATTGTCATTCCGAAGTGCTGTGCTGCCTCTTCTAACTGGTTCATAATCCGGCTGTTTTTGCATCCCTGGAGCCCAGGCCCCAGTAAACAGCAGCTCCCTCTCTCAGAGAGTTTGGATGATGCTGATAGCCTGTTGCATAGAAAACATTTCCTAGCCAGAGAAAAATGGATTCTTACCCCAGTGCTATGTCCCCAGGAGCAGCAGGGCTTAGTGGATAGAGCCCAAGCCTGGGAGTTAGAAGGACCTGGCTTCTAATCCCAGCTCTGTTACATGGCTGCTGTGTGACCTTGGGCAAGCCACTTAACTTCTCTGGGCCTCAGTTACTTCATCTGTAAAATGGCAATTAAAAGTGGGACAGGGAATGTATCCAATCTGATTAACTTGTATCTATCCCAGTGCTTAGAACAGTGCTTTGCACATAGTAAGCGCTTAACAAGTACCATAATTATTGTTATTATTATCCCTGACTAGAACAACATAGGAGTGGTTGAACCAGACTGGGCCTGTCCCCCAGCCGGGCTTTTCCTGGCGATAAACTATCGCAGACAAGAGTTGGCTCTAAAGGCTTCTAGAGCTGGATAATCCACAGCCTCTCTTAGTAGCCGATATCAGTGTTTGGTTGCTCTGAAGGTCACAAAGCTCTTCCTTGAGCCTTTCTCCCGTTAACCGGACCAGACCCTATGTGTCTGTTAACCCAGGGAGGACAACTCACAGACCCTGGTTAGACCAAGATTTGAGGGGGCTGGAGGGTGGGAGGCAGCGATAAACTAGATCAATATCAAAGAGCCTCGGCTGTTCTAGGCATGATGGAGGGACAAGAGTGACCTTATTTTCCTCCCTCTTTTCCTCCTCCTCTGGGAGAATCAGGGACCATTGTTGAGCCCAATACATGGGTCGGTCAGCTCCCTGTTCCTCTAAAACCGGTCGAAGGAGGTTCGTTCAATTAGATTTCAGCTCAGCTTCTGTAGCAACAGTAAATTCAAATAATTAAGCTTCATGATTTCCAGTGTTTTATACATGGCACTAAAATTACTGTTGCAGAACAGATCTTTTCTTTTGTAATTGGAATTTCTTTCCTGTCTTGTCCCATCACTTAGATGCTATTAGAACTTGCAAATCATTTCTGTTAATTGGATGCAATTGAATTTTTGGGTGTGGTAGGTTCCCCTTTTCAGATGTGCTTTCTTTGTTTTTTCACTTGTTTTTTTAGCATGTTAAACAAGGAAGATCATTTACTAAAATTATGATCGCAAGATTTGGGGGAATATTGTTTTCTAAAAATTAAAGTGTATTTTGATTCGATACCCAAATATTGATTTTTGAAAAAGCTGTTGAATGTGCAGCATAGAGATTGTCTTTGAACAGTTGTAAACTGGAGACACTCGAAACTATTAGCTCCAAATGAAAAACTGCCAGAGCGCTCTCTGTGAACTCGCTTCAACAGTGTGTCAATTCCCCGGGCTGTCCAGGTTCTCTTTCCTTCCTCTTGAGCCAGCCAGCCCCCGAGTTCCTGGCCATGGAAGTATTTTGCTGCTGTCATCGGATGTGAGACCGGCCCAGGGAAATCTGCACCTTCTCTTACTCAGTCTATCCAATTGCCACCTTGATCGAAAGATACTGTGATTGTCATTATTCTTGTTATTACAAGAGTCTTTGGAGCCAGTTTCATTCACTCATTCATTCATTGTCATATTGAGCACTGACTTTTTGCCGAGCACTGCATTAAGCACTTGGGGGAGAACAATACAACAATAAATGGACACATTCCCTGCCCACAACAAGCTTACAGTTTAGAGGTTTCCTGAGTCTTTCTATTTCCCTGGAACAAGGTTTCAACTCCAAAGTGCAAGTGCATCATCAAAAGCCTAGGTATGAGGGGTTGGTTAACATACAGTAGCGTGAAGCAGTTGAAGCAACGTGGCTTGGTGGAAAGAACACGGGCTTGGGAGTCAGAAGTCATGGGCTCTAATCCCGGCTCCGCCACTTGTCAGCTGTGTGACTTTGGGCAAATCACTTCACTTTTCTGTGCCTCAGTTGCCTCGTCTGTAAAAATGGGGATTAAGACTGTGAACCCCACGTGGGACAATCTGATTACTTTGTATCTACTGTAGCACTTAGAACAGAGCTTGGCACATAGTAAGTGCTTAACAAATACCATTATTATTATTATTATTATTATCATCATTATTATTATTATACAGCATTTCCCGCATGCCTGTCTCCTGTCCTTTTGGAAGAGTTTTCTGAGGCCATCAAGGGCAGGGCCAAGTTCTCTACTGGTACTGCTGGCTTCCATTTATTGGCGGTGCCCAGCCTCAAATGGTAGGGCTGGATCACTGCCACTGTGATCCAGCAGCACAGTCAGGGAATGTCTACAGCCACAAGGCTTCACTGGGCCTGGTGTATGTGGAGAATCAATCATTCGTATTTTATTGAGCACTTACTACAGGCAGAGTACTGTACTAAGTGCTTGGGAGAGTACAGTGTAACAGATTTGGTAGACATGCTCCCTACCCAAAAGGAGCTAAGAGTCTAGAGAAGGAGCTTACAGTCAGCAGGAGAATGGAAAACAACAGAATCATCATCATCATCAGTAGTATTTATTGAGTGCCTACTGTGTGTAATAAGAGCTTGGGAGGGTAAAATAGAGTAGCAAAACATGCTAATAATTATGGTATTTAAGTGCTTACTATGTGCCAGGCACTGTACTAAGCTAAGCAGTGGGGTGGATACAAGCAAATCGGGTTGGTCACAGTCCCTGTCCCATGTGGGGCTCACAGTCTCAATCCCCTTTTTGCAGATGAGGTAACTGAGGCCCAGAGAAGTGAAATGACTTGCCCAAGGACACACACCAGACAGGTGGAGGAGCTTAGATTAGAACCCATGGCCTTCTGACTCCCGGGCCCGTGCTCTATCCACTACACCATCCTGCTTGTAGCTTCAAGGATCTTATAATCCCATGGGGGAGATGGACACAAAAATCATTTAGAAGAAAGATGGAAAGGGAATATGTACATCAATGAGTGCTAAAGTAATAGGGTATAAAGGTATGTCAGATGTGCTGAGGGTAGGTTGTGACTTTACAAGCACACAGGCAGCTGGTTCAGTAGTGGCTGTTGGAGGGGATCTAGCATGGGGAGAGTGGAAACGAATCAGGGAAGACCTCTTGGAGGAGATGTGATTTCGGAAGATCTTTGAAAATATTCTGCTGGTTATGAAGAGAGTTGTTGTCCCAGACAAAAGGAAGGGTGTGAGCTAGAGATCCGTATCAGGAGAGATGACAGTGAGGCAGAGTAAGTTAGCTTGAGGAATGAAGAGTGCGAGCTGGGGTGGTGAAAAAAGAGTGGATAACTACGAGAGAGAGTGTTCATGGAATATCAATGATCAGGTGTTTTTGCTTGAGGCAGAGAGTAATGAATGGCCATTAATCTCCCACTATAACCCAGCCCACGCACTTCATTCCTATAGTACCAACCTACTCACTCTACCCTGGCTGTCTCAGTGACAACCCCTTACTCACTTCCTCTCTCTAACCTGGAACTCCCTCCTCCCATTTTCAACAGGCCACCTCTCTCCCTATCTTCAAACTCTACTAAAATCACATCTCCTACATAAGACTTTCCTTGAATAACTCATTTCCCCACACTATTGGCCCTCCCTTCCGGCCACCTATGCCCTTGGATCCGTGTCCTATAAGCACTTTTATTCTTTCCTCACCCCTTATTACCTGTAAGCACTTTTATACCCCAACCCCACAACACTTACCTACATGTCCTTATACTTCACCATATCCCCTTCCAGAATTTAGTTTACTGTCTGTCTCCCCCACCTTGAGAGCAGGAATTGTTTCTACCAACTCTCTCGTATTACACTCTCCCAAGCACATATTGTAATGCTTAACACTACACTGCAAGTACTCAGTAAATACCTTTGACTGAGTTCGTGATTTCTGAGGAGTAGGTAGATGTTTCAGATGTTTTAGGAAAATTCTCTTAGCCAAGTGTGGACTGAAGAGGGGGGAGATTGGAGTCACGGAGACCAGCGAAGAGGTAGTAGTCAAGCCAGGGGAGACAATTGCCGGGATCAGCCGTGTTAACTTTCATTCATTCAATCGTATTTATTGAGCGCTTACTGTGTGCAGAGCACTGTACTAAGCACTTGGGAAGTACAAGTTGGCAACATATAGAGACAGTCCCTACCCAACAGTGGGCTCACAGTCTAAAAGGGGGAGACAGAGAACAAAACCAAACATACTAACAAAATAAAATAAATAGAATAGATATGTACAAGTAAAATAAATAAATAAATAGAGTAATAAATATGTACAAACATATATACATATATACAGGTGCTGTGGGGAAGGGAAGGAGGTAAGATGGGGGGGATGGAGAGGGGGAGGAGGGGGAGAGGAAGGAAGGGGCTCAGTCTGGGAAGGCCTCCTGGAGGAGGTGAGCTCTCAGTAGGGCCTTGAAGGGAGGAAGAGAGCTAGCTTGGCAGATGGGCAGAGGGAGGGCATTCCAGGCCCGGGGGATGATGTGGGCCGGGAGTCGATGGCAGGACAGGCGAGAACGAGGTACAGTGAGGAGATTAGCGGCAGAGGAGCGGAGGGTGTGGGGTGGGCTGTAGAAGGAGAGAAGGGAGGTGAGGTAGGAGGGGGTGGGGTGATGGAGAGCCTTGAAGCCCAGGGTGAGGAGTTTCTGCCTGATGTGTTGGTTGATTGGTAGCCACTGGAGATTTTTGAGGAGGGGAGTAACATGCCCAGAACGTTTCTGGACAAAGACAATCGGGGCAGCGGCGTGAAGTATGGATTGAAGAGGGGAGAGACAGGAGGATGGGAGATCGGAGAGGAGGCTGATACAGTAATCCAGATGGGATAGGATGAGAGCTTGAACGAGCAGGGTAGCGGTTTGGATGGAGAGGAAAGGGCGGATCTTGGCAATGTTGCGGAGCTGAGACCGGCAGGTTTTGGTGATGGCTCGGATGTGAGGGGTGAATGAGAGAGCGGAGTCGAGGATGACACCAAGGTTGCGGGCTTGTGAGACAGGAAGGATGGTAGTGCTGTCAACAGTGATGGGAAAGTCAGGGAGAGGGCAGGGTTTGGGAGGGAAGACAAGGAGTTCAGTCTTGGACATGTTGAGTTTTAGGTGGCTGGCAGATATCCAGATAGAGATGTCCTGAAGGCAGGAGGAGATGCGAGCCTGGAGGGAGGGAGAGAGAGCAGGGGCAGAGATGTAGATTTGGGTGTCATCAGCGTAGAGATGATAGTTGAAGCCGTGGGAGCGAATGAGGTCACCAAGGGAGTGAGTGTAGATCGAGAACAGAAGGGGACCAAGAACTGAACCTTGAGGAACCCCTACAGTAAGGGGATGGGGGGGGGGGGGGAGCCTGCAGAAGAGACTGAGAATGAATGACCGGAGAGATAAGAGGAGAACCAGGAGAGGACGGAGTCTGTGAAGCCAAGGTTGGATAGCATGTTGAGGAGAAGTGGGTGGTCCACAGTGTCGAAGGCAGCCGAGAGGTCGAGGAGGATTAGGATAGAGTATGAACCATTGGATTTGGCAAGCAGGAGGTCATTGGTGACCTTTGAGAGGGCAGTTTCTGTGGAATGTAGGGGACAGAAGCCAGATTGGAGGGGGTCGAGGAGAGAATTAGCGTTGAGGAATTTGAGGCAGCGCGTGTAGACGACTCATTCAAGGAGTTTGGAAACGAATGGTAGGAGGGAGATAGGGTGATAACTAAAAGGTGAGGTGGGGTCAAGAGAGGGTTTTTTTAGGATGGGAGAGACATGGGCATGTTTGAAGGCAGAGGGGAAGAAACCAGTGGAGAGCGAGTGGTTGAATATGGAAGTTAAGGAGGGAGAAGAAACGGAGCGAGAGATTTCATGAGATGAGAGGGAATGGGGTCAGAAGCACAGGTGGCCGGAGTAGCACTTGAGAGGAGGGAGGAGAGCTCCTCTGAGGATACTGCTGGAAAGGATGGGAGAGTAGTGGAGAGCGTTGAGAGCCGGGGGGTTGCAGAAGGAGGGGGAGTGAATTTGGAGAGGTCAGACCTGATGGATTTAATTTTATTAATGAAGTAGGAGGCCAGATTGTTGGGGGTGAGGGAAGGAGGAGGGAGAGGAACCAGGGGCCTGAGAAGGGAGTTGAATGTATGGAAGAGCTGACGGGGGTGATGGGCATGGGTGTCAATAAGGAAGGAGAAATAGTTTTGTCTGGCAGAGGAGAGGGCTGAGTTAAGGCAGGAAAGGATAAACTTGAAGTGAACAAGGTTGGCATGGTGTTTAGGCTTTCGCCAGCAGCCCAAACAGCCGTTGCGTGATCGTAAGCAATGGGGCACTTGCCCAAAGGTCCGCACATGTCTTGAAGTCCTAAATGGGGCAGTGTGGAAAATAGATTGCTTAGAGTCCATGGTGGTAGGGAGACGAGCACAGGAGGTAGATATTGGGAAGGGGGCCCGCTCCTTGAACAGAGACTCTGGACTGACAAGAAGGAGATTGTAAAAGAGCAGGAGCACTCGCTGCAAAAGCATGTTTTTGTTTTTGCAGATTGGAAATCATTCACATGTAGGTCATTTCAGCCCTGCCTATGTCCTTAGGTAGATCTCCGTGAGTGCATCATCTTTGGTAACAAAGGATAATCGCACACTGTCCTTCTGCCAGCAGTCAAATCGGTCAATCACGTTTATTAAGTGCTTACTGGGTGAAGAGCACTATACTGAGCACTTGGGGAGAGGACAGTCTAGCAGAATTGGTAGACACATTCCCTTCCCTCAAGGAGCTTGTGGTCTACAAGGGGAGACAGGCATTAATATGAATAAGTTGTGGAACTATATGTAAGTGCTGTGGGGCTGAGGGAGGGATGAATATAAGATGCGAATTCAAGTGCAAAAGTGATGCAAAAGGGAGTGTACGTTTTAAGATGATTAGATGTGACTTCTAGACTGTGAGCCCGCTGTTGGGTAGGGACCGTCTCTATATCTTGCCAACTTGTAAGTACAAGCACTTAGTACAGTGCTCTGCACACAGTAAGCGCTCAATAAATACGATTGAATGAATGAATGAGTGAAGAGGAAATGAGGGTTTAGTCGGGGAAGGCCTCTAGGAGATGTGATTTTAATAAGGCTTTGAAGGTGGAGAGAGCGATTGTTGGATATGAAGGGGGATGGAGCTCCAGGCCAGAGGCAGGACGCAGGCAAGGAGTCAGATAGAGGAGATTGAGGTTCATTAAGTAGGTTGGCTCCAGAGGGCTGAGTTGCAATACGAAATCAGAGAGGTAAGGCAGGAGGGGTCAAGGTGATTGAATGCTTTAAAGCGGATGGTAATCTGTTCAAGGAGTATCTGTTTGAGGAAGTGGATGGGCAACCACTGGAGGTTCTTGAGGAGTGGGGAAATGTGGCCTGATGGTGTTGTAGAAAAATGATTGGGGCAGCAGAGTGATGTATGGCCTTGAGTGGGGAGAGACAGAAAGCGGGGAGGTCAGCAAGGAGGCTGCTGCAGTAATCAAGGGAGGATAGGATAGATGCTTGGATTAACGTGCTAGCAGTTTCAATGGAGAGGAAAGGGTGGATTTTTGCAATATTTTGAAGGTTGAACTGACACGATTTGGTAACAGATTGAATACGTGAGTTGAATGAGAAAGATGAATTGGGGTTAGCTCAGGGGTCTTGAAAGCAGAATTTGAAAGAGGCTGTTTGGTGTTTGTGCCACCACCAGAACTTGTTTCTTTCAATCGACCACATTTCCTACCAGCAAATCCTGTACTTGGCATGTACTTTGTGCAGACCGTGGAACTAGGAAGCAACTGTGTCCGGTTCCCATTGTGTGCAGTGGAGTGGGCTGGGCACCCACTGTGTGCAGGGTGCTGGACTTGACACTTACTGTTTGCCAGGCACCTATTGGGTGGGCGTAAGAGGCTTTGCTGGGCATCTACTAGGTCATTCAAGCAGTCAATCAGTGGCATTTATTGAGCACTTTCTGTGGGCAGAGCACTGTTCTAAATGCATGGGAAAAGATAATACAACAGAGTTGGTAGATGTGACGCTCCCCACAGGGAGGGTGAGGCCTTCAGGAGGAATGGTGCTGGAGCACCCTTGGGTCCTTGGGCTCCCTCAGTAAATGAAGGCCCAGTTCACGGCCTCTACGAACTCTCCAAGTTGCCGCCCTGTCTGTGGGCTCATCATCTCTAGCGGCTCCTCTTGGCAGTCCCTTCTCCTCCTTTCCAGCCCTCATCCCCACAAGCGAGCATCGAAGATGGATGGGCCCGGCCTCCGGCTGGAACAGAATCTTCCCAGACATTCTGCCCACGCCAAATGGAGCGTGAGAAATAATTAGCACGCTAGGGGTAATGATTTCCGTTGACACAGCAAGGGTGATATTTCTTACAGGTCTGCCTTCCACCTCAGCCAAGCCTTGGTTAATGAAGTGGCGAGTTCAGAAGACTTTTATTTGTAACATGTGTCCCGGGTGTGCGGAATCATCTGTTTATGTGGATGCTAATAATGCCCTTGGAAGTTCAGCAAGAATTTTTGTGGGATAAATTTAAATTTAGTTTGAATCCCTAATAAATGAGAGTGTGATAGAAGTCAATTAACTCACAAAATAAATCCGTTTAGGGCGACCATCTGCTCCATGCAGCAATACCTGGGATCCTGAATGCGGTGGTGCTGTCAGTCCTTTGCAGTCACCATCATTTGAAAGTAATGAGCTCCACCCTTTACAAGGACTGCAGCCTCAAATCCCTCCAATCCCCGCCCTCCGTCAGACCCGGCAAACCACTGCTCTCCCTATCTACGAAGGCCGTCTGAGATCACATCTCTTCCAGGAGGCCTTCCTCCAGTCATTTTTCTTCTCCCCGGGTCTCATCACCAATCAATTCCTCAGCATTCCAGCACCAATTACAGATTTATGTACTCTTGTGCATCACTTCCTAACATATCGCCTGTCCCGCCATCGACCCCCGGCCCACGTCATCCCCCGGGCCTGGAATGCCCTCCCTCTGCCCATCCGCCAAGCTAGCTCTCTTCCTCCCTTCAAGGCCCTACTGAGAGCTCACCTCCTCCAGGAGGCCTTCCCAGACTGAGCCCCTTCCTTCCTCTCCCCCTCATCCCCCCTCCATCCCCCCATCTTACCTCCTTCCCTTCCCCACAGCACCTGTATATATGTATATATGTTTTATACATATTTATTACTCTATTTATTTTACTTGTACATATCTATTCTATTTATTTTATTTTGTTAGTATGTTTGGTTTTGTTCTCTGTCTCCCCCTTTTAGACTGTGAGCCCACTGCTGGGTAGGGACTGTCTCTATATGTTGCCAACTTGTACTTCCCAAGCGCTTAGTACAGTGCTCTGCACACAGCAAGCGCTCAATAAATACGATTGATGATGATATCGACTTACCTTACCATTTACAAGTACGTTTTATGTACATACCCAGGTTTCCTTCCTCTCTTTTTTTAATAGTATTTAATCCCATACTATGTGTCAAACATTGTTCTAAGCATTGGGGTAGCTACTAAATAATCAGGCTGGATAAAGTCTCTGTCCCATATGGGGCTCTCAGTCAAGCAGGAGGGAGAACAGGTATTGAATCCTCATTTTGCTCTTGGGGGAAGTGAGGCCCAGAGAAGTTGCCCAAGGTCACACAGCAGACAAGTAGTGGAGCCAGGACCTGGATCCCCTGGCTTCCAAGCCCGTTCTGTATCCACTGGGCTATGCTGCTCTCTCTTGTGTGAATTGTTTTGTGTGTCTCCCCTTCTCGTCTGCGAGCTCCTTGATGACAGGGATCATGCCTTGGAACTGTTTCACACTCTCCCAACTTCGGTGCTGTGCACACAGTAGGCGCTCCATGAATACTGTTGTTGGACTGACTGATAGAGGTGAGGGTCAGAAGGGCCAGCCTGGTTTTTAGCAGACTGCTCAACAATTGGGCCAACAACAGCAGGGCATCACGCTCCATTCCAAGTCTCAGTTTTATAAAACTGTTGTGGGGAATGGTCAGGAGTCTCTGATTGGTATAAACTGGGGTAGGGTTTTCTCTGCACTGTTAAGGGGTTAACTGTTTGTTCCTTTTTCAACATTTTAGCCCTATCTTTTCATGAAGATCCTGTCCCCAAAATTCCATGCAAATCTTTCCTGGGCAGTCACTGTAAGTGCTTTACGACATGTCTTAGAAAGGCAAATATGTTTCCAGATCGATACGCAAAGCAGTCGATGTAACCTGTGGGATATTTTGTGTACTGGTTTTTACTGCTGGGTGTCTAATGTTGTAGTCCTCCATCAAACCTCTGGCCTTAGAGGAATCGGGGAAATAAACTAACATCAAGCTGATCAATAAATGCATTAGTAATAAATGGTTCTCCTCCCCGCAAGGTTGGGCTATACCAAGCCTTAAGTGTTAATGTAAAATATTGCCATGTAAAAGCATTGTAGATGTAAGCAGTAAGAGAATGAAGCAAACCTTGTGTCTTAACGTCCCCCAAAGCAATCATTCGGCTTATAAAGATTGAGTGACCTTTTAAAGCGGAGTGCTTGTGCTGATCACTGAGGAGGCAGAGGTGGTTTCTCTGTGGAGTGACAGGGAACCACATAATTCAAATATCCATCACTGATACCCAGTGCAGCTGAGGTAACTGTCTAAGGACAGATCTGATCCCTTTCCATTCGGTTGCACTATCTAGGGCCCATCAATACCGAGGGAGATGCAGGGTAGCAAATGCTTTTTCAGTGCTGAGCCCAGAAACGTGCAGATTCATTGTTTTTGAATCCTCACCCTAAACCCAGCTCATCAGTAAACCACGACTGATGAGCTGTTTGTCCGTGGTGCCGAAACGAACAGGATAAAGGACTTCTACTAAGAAAATAACTACCGACACCGGGCTGTGGTGCACCAGGATTTGCCGAGACAATGGGAAATAAGTCATCGACCTATAAGAGGAATGGCCCTGATGGTGCCTGGCTTGGGCAGCTGTGGAGTTTCGCACAGCATTGGGTGGGGCAAGGTTACCTGGTGATGGACAGCTCACAGTGGTAGGCATCGAGTACACATATCGAGGAGGCCTTCCCTCTTCAGAATGATGCCTCTCGGGTTGGATTTACTAACAGACAGTCACTGATATCAGGCCTCCTGATGTGTTCGGAGGGATGAGTGACCGCCAGATAGCACTACGCCCATCCCTGGAACCATGGTGCTTTGCTACTATCGTGAGCGCTTTGGCCCAAACGATGGCAAGCGGGGTTTGGGGCTATGACATCTAATGTGACTTTCTTTTATTGAATGGTATTTAAGCGCTTACAATGTGCCAGACACTGTACTAGGTGCTGGAGTAGATACAAGCTAATCAGGTTGGACACAGTCCATGTCCCATATGGGGCTCAAAGGCCTAATCTCAATTTTACAGTTGCGGTAATTGAGGCACAGAGAATAATAACTGTGGCATTTGTTAAGCATTTACTGTGTGCCAGGCACTGTACTAAGTGCTGGGATGCATACAAGATAATGGTTTGACACAGTCACTGTCCCACATAGGGCTCCCAGTCTCAATCCCCGTTTTACAGATGAGAGAACTGAGGCACAGAGAAGTTAAGCGACTTGGTCAAGGTCATACAGTAGACAAATGGCGGATCCAAGATTAGGACCAGGTCCTTTTGGCTCACAGGCCTGTACTCCGTCCACTAGGCCATGCTGATTGTATGCTTCCAGGGGTCAAGCCCAGTGCTCTGCTTACAGTATGTGCTCGGCAAAGGGCCCTGTGCACACTAGGCATCTAATATTGCGTCGTCACCCAGCAAATGCCTCGTACAGTGTTTTGCATCCAAAAGGCACTGATGATGAGAAATAAAATTTGAGGTCCTGGAAAACCATTTCCTCCACATCTCTGGCCTTAGCATCTTTTATAGAAGTAATTTGAAAATGTAAATATCCTTTAGCTCTCTTTACAGACTTATGTCAGTGATAACCAACTCCTCTTATAGTCCCTGTTGTAATGCTCTGATTTTACAAAACACTTTTAAGCAATAAACCATGACCACGGATGGCAGTTAGCAAACAACTTGCTGTCATTTAACATGGGGAAAAGTAAATAAAAGGGCTATTTGCAATTCTCCAGGGCTCAAAAGCATTATTGGGCTCAAAAGCATTATTTTACAATGCTTTTATTCCAGAAGGGAATTGGCGTGTGTGTGTGTGGGGAATATTCATAGTTTCATTACCCATAAGGAAGAGATGGATTGCAGTATTGTCTAAATGGACAAGCCAAATCAACTCTCCTTCTCCGACTCTTCTCTTGCCTCCGGGACATCACCTTGTTGATGGCTCACTGGCACCTTAAACTCAATATGACTAAAACTGAATTTCTCATTTTCCTTCCTAAGCCGCCGCCTCCTGACTTTCCCATCTCTAGCAGTCACCTCACCATTCATTCATTCATTCAATCGTATTTATTGAGTGCTTACTGTGTGCAGAGCACTGTACTAAGCACTTGGGAAGTACAAGTTGGCAACATATAGAGATGGTCCCTCCCCAACAGCGGGCTAGAGGGGGAGACAGACAGCAAAACAAAACATATAAACCAAATAAAATAAATATAATAAATATGTACAAGTAAAATAGAGTAATAAATATGTACAAACATATATACATATATACAAGTGTTGTGGGGAGGGGAAGGAGGTAAGGTGGGGGAGAGGAGGGGGAGAGAAAGGAGGGGGCTCAGTCTGGGAAGGCCTCCTGGAGGAGGTGAGCTCTCAGTAGGGCTTTGAAGGGAGGAAGAGAGCTAGCTTGGTGGATGTGCAGAGGGAGGGCATTCCAGGCCAGGGGGAGGACGTGGGCCAGGGGTCGATGGCGGGACAGGCGAGAACGAGGCACAGTGAGGAGGTTAGCGGCAGAGGAGTGGAGGGTGCGGGCTGGGCTGTAGAAGGAGAGAAGGGAGGTGAGGTAGGAGGGGGCTAGGTGATGGACAGCCTTGAAGCCGAGGGTGAGGAGTTTTTGCCTGATGTGCAGATTGATTGGTAGTCACTGGAGAATTTTGAGGAGGGGAGCAACATGCCCAGAGCATTTCTGGACAAAGACGATCCGGGCAGCGGCGTGAAGTATGGATTGAAGTGGGGAGAGACAGGAGGATGGAAGATCGGAGAGGAGGCTGATGCAGTAATCCAGACTCATCACCATCATTAAGTGGCAGAGCTGGAATTAGAACCCAGGTCCTCTGACTCTCAGGCTCCTGCTTTTTCCAATAGGCCCCACTGTTCCTCAGAAGCTTCCATTGGGCACACATTTCCTTCCCCATCAAGAAAAATTCCTGAATCTGGAATTTTTTGATTCTGGGCTCTCCTCAGCTCTCTCCGTCTTACGTATTGACTTTTTCCTCTTCTCCCAGGTTCATATTTCACCCTCACTCTGGAGTCTTCCAACCCCATTCCCTTCCTCATGACCTCCTTGACTAGAATTTCATCCTCTTTCAAATCCACCAAACTTCTCTTCTTTACCCTTCAAAGCCCTACTGAAATCTTCTTTGATTCAGGAGGCTTTCCTTTTCCCTCACCACAGCATCTATTGGACTTAAGGCACTTCTAGCAGTCTATAGGACTTATGTACATCTCTATTCTACAAGCATAAACAAGCAGCATACAAGTACTCTCCCCTCCCTTCAAAGTCTCATTGAAGGCACATCTCCTCCAAGGGGTCTTCCCTAAGCCCTCCTTTCCTTTTCTCCCTCTCCCTTCTGCATGGCCCTGACTCGCTCCCTTTATTCACCCCAGCCCTACAGCACTAATGTACATATCTGTAATTTATATTAATGTCAGTCTCCCCCTCTAGAGTATAAGCTTATTATGGGCAGGGAATAGGTCCGTTAATTATTTTACTCTCCCAAGTGCTTAGTACAGTGCTCTGCACCCAGTAAGTGCTCAGTAAATACAATTGACTGACAGCAGTGTGAATCTTCCACCACTCTCACTCTTTTTTATGGTATTTGTTAAGCACTTACTGTGTGCCAGGCCCTGTACTAAATGCTGAGGTACAGGCTAATCAGGTTGGACACAGTCCACGTGCCACTTGGGTCTCACAGTTTTAATCCCCATTGTACAAATTAGGTAACTGAGGCATAGAGAAGTGAAGTGATTTGCCCAAGCTCACAAAGCAGACAAGTGACAAAGCCATTATTAGACCCCAAGTTCTCTGTCAGACTTGTGCTCTTTCCATTAGGCAACACTGCTTCTCCTTACCCCTGACCTCAGGGCCCCACCACATTGGAGAGGGGTTGCCCCATTCCCAGACCAAGGATCCACATTAGCCCCAACTCCAACCCAGCAAGGGCTCAAACAGTGGCAGCCTTCTCTACTTTTAGAATGTTGGGAAGGCCTCCACCGTGATGCAGCTGTCCAAACTCCTTGAGTGAGTTGTCCACACCCACTATCTCCAATTCTTTCCATGACTCCCTCCAATCTGGATTCTACCCCCTTGATTCCACAGAAACCACCTTCTCAAAGGTCACAAATGATCTTCTTGCCAAATCCAGTGGCCTCTACTCCATCCTAATCCCCCTCGACCTCTCAGTTGCCTTTGACACTCGATCACCCCTTTGAAGAATTAATTCACTCCCTTGGCTTCAACTACTGTGTAGGTGATTCCAAAATCTATATCTCCAAACCCTTATCTTTTCCTTTCTCTGTAGTCTCATGTTTCTTCCTTCCTTCAAGACATCTCTACTTGGCTGTCCTGCCAACACCTCAAATTTAACATGTCCAAAACAGAAGTCCCTTATCTTCCAACCCAAATTCTATCCTACATGTGACTTTCCCATCACTGTAGACAGCACCACTATCGTTGCTGTCTCACAAGCCTGTAATATTGGCATTGTCCTTGACTCATCTCTCTCAATCAACCCACATATTCAATGGATCACTAAATCCTGTTAGTTCAACCTTCACAACATTGCAAAAATCTGCTTTCCTCTCCATTCAAACTGCTACCACATTAATCCAAGCACTTATCCTATCCCACATGGATTACTGGATCAGCTTCCTTGCTGACCTTCCTCTGTCTGCCTACTCCAGTCCATACTGCACTCTGATGCCTGGATCATATTTCTACAAGAATGTTCAATCCATGTTTCCCCATGCCTCAAGAACCTCCAGTGGTTGCCCATCACCTCCAGATCAAACAGAAACTCTTTCCCATCACAGTTCCCCCACCTACCATACCTCACTGCTTTTCTACTTCATCCCAGCCTGCACACTTCACTCCTATATGGCCAACCTACTCAATACCTACCTACTCAATGTATCTCCATCTGTTGCCAACTTGTCCTTCCCAAGCACTTAGCACAGTGCTCTGCACACAGTAAGCGCTCAATAAATACGATTGATTGATTGATCTCATCTATCTCACCACCCACCTCTTGCCCACATCCTCCCTCTGGCCTGGAATGCCCTCCTTCTTCGTATCCAACAGACATTCACCCTCCCCACCTTCAAAACATTGTTAAAGGCATATCTCTTCCAAGAGGACTTCCATAACTAAGCCCTCATTTCCTCTTTTCCCACTCCCTTCTGTGTCACCCTCGAGCTTGGATTTGTTCCTTTTATTTACCCCTCCCTCAGCCCCACAGCACTTATGTACCTATCTGTAATTTAGTGATAGTAATGTCTGTTTCCCAGTCTAGACTGTAAGCTCAATTATGGGCAGGGAGTGTGTCTACCAACTCTGTTATATTGTACCCTCCCAAATGCTTAATACGGTTCTCTGCACTCAGTAAACTTTTAAAAATTATGATTCATTGATTGACTTGTCGGGCTGGGTCTCCTCAGCCATGAGAAGCCTGAAAACCCTGGTCTTCTCTTATCCTGTCAAGTCATCTCTGGCCCATAGTGACTCCATGGACACATCTCTCCCAGAACCATCCACCTCCATCTGCAGTCGTTCTGGTAATGTATCCATAAAGTTTTCTCGGTTAAAAATACAGAAGAGGTTTACTACTACTACTACTACTAATAATAATGGCATTTATTAAGCGCTTACTATGTGCAAAGCACTGTTCTAAGCGCTGGGGAGGATACAGAGTGATCAGGTTGTCCCACATGGGGCCCACAGTCTTAATCCCCATTTTACAGATGGGGTAACTGAGGCCCAGAGAAGTTAAATGACTTGCCTAAGATCACACAGCAGACATGTGGAGGAGTCAGGATTCGAACCCATGACCTCTGACTCCAAAGCCCGGGCTCTTTCCATTGAGCCACGCTGCTTCTCTGATGCCTTCTCTATTGCCTACTATTGCCTTCTTCCATGCAGTAAACTTGAGCCTCCACCCTCGACTCTCCCATGCCGCTGCTGCCCAGCACAGGTGTGTTTTGACTTGTATCACATTGCCTTCCACTCACTAGCCACTGCCCAAGCTAGGAAGGGATGCCTATACAGTGCTCAGCACATAATAAGCGCTTAACAAATACCATAATATTATCATTATTATATACCTCTGCTTGACTCTCCCTCCCGAAGCCAAGACTGGTAGAGTACTGGAAGCTCTCCAGGTGCCATCCTGAAAGGGGGAAACCCTGGTACTCTGGTTATATTTGTTGCAGTTCTTGTCTTTTCTATTCTTGTATCATATTTCCTTTTGGGTTTGTTACTCACCCTTCCCCCTCTTTCCTCGTAGATAACCAGTTAATGACTGCCATACAGAGTCCAGACTCCTAAAGGCAAATAAAAGGTGGTTACTTTGAATTGCTAGGGAACACGCAGAAATAGCAAAAGAGGGGGCAGCTGGAGGTAGCACACTGAAAGCAGCAGAAGGCAGCAGCACTTGGAAGCAGAAAGGGCTCCTTTGACCACAGACTGGTATTGGACCCTTGGTGGAGTGAGTGTGTATGTATGTGTGTTAATAATAATAATAATGATGGCATTTGTTAAGCACTTACTATGTGCCAAGCACTGTTCTAAGCGCTGGGGTAGCTACAAGATAATCAGGTTGTCCCACTTGGGGCTCACAGTCTTAATCCCCATTTTACAGATGAGGTAACTGAGGCCCAGAGAAGTTAAGTGATTTGCCCAAAGTCACACACTCCCTTGCACGTTGGTAAAACTAAGTAAAAAACTTTTCACAGTAACCTTGGTGATCAGAGGTTTGGTTTGACTTCTACTACATGTCACTGAGGCTCCCCAGGTCCAGGAAGGTCCTGACAAGAATGACTGGGGGCTCACATGACACCACTGATTGATTACGTCATTCTGCAAATCCACACACACAATCACCTTGTGATATCTAGACTTATGGGGTAGATAATTGAAATGCACAGATAATCAAAGAAACAAAGAAGAGGCATAGCCTAGTGGCAAGAGCACAGGCTTGTGAGTCAGATTGGTTCAGGCCTGTGAAGGAGCAGAACAGGGAGAGAAAGCCCCGCCTCCCTCCATGCCCCACCCCCACATCAGCAATCACCTATCTCAGGTAGAGCCCATTAGTGGCTTCGCAAAATCTCTCACTTGTTGTTGTTCACAGTATCACGAACAGTCATTAATAAGGCAGCTTGTGTGGGCTCACCACAGATGGTATTTATTGAATGTGTGCTGTACTCAGCACCGGCTTGGTAGAAATGATTCCTTCCCTCAAGGAGCTTTCCAGTCTAGTGGAAATAGACCCTGAGTTTTTACACATTCAGCAATGACATGTGCTGTGTCTCTGGAACAATGACAGGGGCTTCTGACTTTGGAGGAAGAGAGAGCTAAGTCCCGTGTGTCAGTTAGAGGGGTTTGAATTTCCTTCCCAAACCCTCAGCCCCCTCTAGACGCTGTTGAATGTGTTTCCTAACTGGGAGCTCGTGAGGTTGAAGGCTGTGGCTCTCAGGGCTCTGCCAGGAAAATCATTTCACCCTACTGCCTGAGGAAGGCTTTTTTTTTTGTTATGCAGGAGCTCCTGATGGCCGATCGTTAAAACAGTGCACGAACCTGGTGTGTGGGCATAGGACAGAATATCCTCTGTATCAAGCGGGCCCCAAAAAGGCTGAGGCAGCGATGGGTGTCACTGAGCAGATCCTCCTCCCTCGTTCAGGGCCGGGACTACAGGCTGCCACAGCTCTCTAAAGCACTCTGTTGTCGCAATAACCTGAGGGCTTAGCCATTCCTTAGGGCTGATGTTCCAAGCTGTTCTTGAGATCAGTTCTTGAAAAGAATTATCAGCTGGAAACAAGGCAACTTGGTTCCTCTGAAAGAGGCTTTCAAGCAGCAGACAGCACTACCTTGGCGGTTTGTGATAAGAAAATTTATATCAGCGGAAAGATGAGTTGTAATGATCCCTGAGAGCACCCCGAGTAAGTGTCTATCAATGGAAGGAGATCAAGAGTGCAGTAATAAAGGGAGAAATGGAACTTGTTTAGCATCTTTATTTTTCTCTGGTTCTCTCACCATTTATCTCCCTTCATCCTTCACTCGATCCTCTGTAAGGTAGGCCAAAGCAGGCATTGCCACCTCCAGTTTACTGCTGGTGACATCAAAGCCCAGAGAGAGGAGGCCTGGGGCATTGCTGGGATTATAGCCTGGATCTCCGGACTCCCAGTCCCAGTCACTTCCCGCACCGTCTGTCCTCTTTGAAAGGTGATGTGTAGTGTGAGGATGTAAAATGCTTTAAACCACATGGAGGAAACAGACATTCAGGGTGGTGATGGACCACAAAGCCTCCTGATCTAAACCAAAGGAAGCTTCCAGAGCCAGAAGAGACTCTGCCCTCCTGCCCACCATGGGACTGGGCTCCTCCCCGGGGATGCTGGATAGGAAGGAGACGGAGAGGCCCAGCGTATACCTCTCACACCTGGTACAGTACTCTGCCGCTGCACAGTGAACTTTTCTGACTGGCTGACTTAAAGGAGGTCACAGAATTGATGCCTTCCAGACACTCACCTCAAGTTCCATCAGGCAGCGTTGCTTCACTCTTTCCGGGTTGGATTGGTCCGGCTGGCAGAGAAGCATTTCTTGGTGAGGGCCTCTCTGAGAAGGAACCTTTCTCTGGGCCAGGGATATGCATGCATTCTCCTCCCTCCTCCCTCCCCCTCTCTTGCCCCCTCTCAAATATCCAGGTGCTCTTCCTGGAGGAGGGCAGCCCTATGGGAGTTCCCTTCCCTCCCCTTCAAACCTGCCAGATCACAGTTTTCCCTAGCTATCTTCCAGGAGTCTATGCCTGATTAGACAGGCAGATGACGGAGACAGCACCCAGATCCCCCTGACCCTCCCTGCTGGGGCCCCCACACCACAGACAGGACCCTCTGTCCTGCCGAGACACAGCCCCGGGGCAGGACGGGGCCAGTTGGGAGCCCTGGCCGGCACTCCTGCCCATGACCTGTATATACCTGTACATATGTATATGTACATATATATATGTATATATGTGTTTGTACATATTCTATTTATATTATTTTGTTAATATGTTTTGTTTTATTGTCTGTCTCCCCCTTCTAGACTGTGAGCCCGCTGTTGGGTAGGGACCGTCTCTATATGTTGCCAACTTGTACCTCCCAAGCGCTTAGTACAGTGCTCTGCTCATAGTAAGCGCTCAGTAAATATGATTGAATGAATGAATGAATGAATGACCCTCTGACAGAGGGAAGTCCCCGGCTGCAGCGGTTAGGGTCCAGAAGGTGGGCGGGAGTCCACGGGACTGACCCATGACCACGCCCCATCTCCTTCTGCTGCACAGACTTATGCTTGGCATATAGTAAGCGCTGAACAAATACCATCATCATCATGTTTGAGTAGCCACTCATAGCACTCATATATATTGATTTACATACTCTGCTGTTTGGGCACATGCTTATCTACAGAGTCATCTTTCCAATCTCTTCCTCCTATCTGTAAATTATTTTGTGTCTAACTGCCCTGGTCATTTGTAAGATCCTCGAGAGAAGGGTGGGGTCGGGAGGGGTCATGTCTTCTCTTCTCGGTAATAATAATGATGGCATTTGTTGAGCACCTACTGTGTGCAAAGCAATGTTCTAAGCGCTAGGGGGGATACAAGGTGATCAGGTTGTCCAAGACTGAACTCCTTGTCTTCCCTCCCAAACCCTGCCCTCTCCCTGACTTTCCCATCTCTGTTGACGGCACTACCATCCTTCCCGTCTCACAGGCCCGCAACCTTGGTGTCATCTTCGACTCCGCTCTCTCATTCACCCGTCACATCCAAGCCGTCACCAAAACCTGCCGGTCTCAGCTCCGCAACATTGCCAAGATCCGCCCTTTCCTCTCCATCCATACCGCTACCCTGCTCATTCAAGCTCTCATCCTATCCCGTCTGGACTACTGCATCAGCCTTCTCTCTGATCTCCCATCCTCGTGTCTCTCCCCACTTCAATCCATACTTCATGCTGCTGCCCGGATTATCTTTGTCCAGAAACGTTCTGGGCATGTTACTCCCCTCCTCAAAAATCTCCAGTGGCTACCAATCAATCTGTGCATCAGGCAGAAACTCCTCACCCTGGGCTTCAAGGCTCTCCATCACCTCGCCCCCTCCTACCTCACCTCCCTTCTCTCCTTCTACAGCCCACCCCACACCCTCCACTCCTCTGCCGCTAATCTCCTCACCGTACCTCGTTCTCGCCTGTCCCGCCATCGACCCCCGGCCCACGTCATCCCTCGGGCCTGGAATGCCCTCCCTCTGCCCATCCACCAATCTAGCTCTCTTCCTCCCTTCAAGGCCCTACTGAGAGTTCACCTCCTCCAGGAGGCCTTCCCAGACTGAGCCCCTTCCTTCCTCTTCCCCTCCTCCCCCTCTCCATCCCCCCCATCTTACCTCCTTCCCTTCCCCACAGCACCTGTATATATGTATATATGTTTGTACATATTTATTACTCTTTATTTATTTATTTTACTTGTACATATCTATTCTATTTATTTTATTTTGTTAGTATGTTTGGTTTTGTTCTCTGTCTCCCCCTTTTAGACTGTGAGCCCACTGTTGGGTAGGGACTGTCTCTATATGTTGCCAACTTGTACTTCCCAAGCGCTTAGTACAGTGCTCTGCACACAGTAAGCGCTCAATAAATGCGATTGATGATGATGGTGATCAGGTTGTCCCACATGAGGCTCACAGTCTTAATCCCCATTTTACAGATGAAGTCACTGAGGCTCAGAGAAGTTAAGTGACTTGCCCAAAGTCACACAGCTGTCAAGTGGCAGAGCCGGGATTAGAGCCCATGACCTCTGACTCCCAAGCCTGTGCTTTTTCCATTGGGCCACACTGCTTCTCAGCCACACTGCCTCTCGATTGAGATGACCCTATGAGCAGCTGGGACAAGACCAAGACCTCTTCATGGGGAATCTTTGGCTATGGCCTCCTATGAATTCAGAGTTGGTGCTGCTGCCCTAGAGGGAAAGGTGTGGCTGACGGTACTTGCCACCCCATATCCTGTCTGGCCAGTGTGTTTGCTGCAGGTCCAGGGTCATTTTTCCAAAATGTCATTTTGCAGATATCTCAAACTCATAATGGTTCCCAATTCCTTTAATAATCATCAATGGTTTTTATTGAGTGCTTACTGTGCGCAGAGCACTATACTAAGTGCTTGGGAAAGTACAATGCATCAGAGTTGGTAGACACGTTCCCTGCCCACAACAAGCTCGCTGTCTTTAAGACACTCAGTCAGCTCTCTCCCTTGTACTCCCATGCACTCTCCTCTCCTACTACATCCCTCATTCCTCCCAAACTAACCTTCACACTGTGCTGTGCCTCGTTTGGTGCTCAGCTCTCCCGCTGTCATTCTTTTTCTAGCCTCCAGCTCCCACCCCCCTGCAAATCCAACACATCCTAGATCTCCCATCTCCCCCAGCTCTCCTAAAATCACATTTCCTCCAAGAGGCCTTTCCCTATTAAAATCTACTCTCTCCAGTTTTTATCTCCTCATCTGCCTTCCATGCACTCTGCAGTCCCTGAGAAAACTTGTCATCTCTCCACCTCCTGGAGCATAACATAACTTTTCCTACATCCTCCTCTCCGTTAATGTCTTAGTGTCTGTCTCCCCTGCTGGACTGTAAGCTATTTGAGGGCAGGGATCCTGTTGACTAACTTTGTGGGGCTTGCCCAAGCACTTGCTACAGTTCTGCGCTCAGCAGGTGCTCAGTAAATAATATTGATCAGTTGACTGACCCATCACAGCCATAACCAAGGTAACAAGTATTTCTGAGAGGTATAGACTCCCTTTAGTCTGAGGCTTGGCAGTACATGGTGGCTTCCTTTGGCCTAACTGTCTCTTGGTGGATGTGCTGGGCTCCTTGATTCAGCCTGGGGATCTGGGGGAGCACATTGGAAAGCAAGGGGTCATTACTATTTGGTGGTCTGGAGGGACAGTCTCTCCACCATCTCAGGCCCACCAGAAACTTAGTCTTGCCCCAGTGAAGGCGCAGAAAAGAAGGATCCACCCTTTGCTGTCCATCCAAACTGCTACTGTGTTCATACAATCTCTCATCATATCCCAACTGGATTAATGCATCAGCATCCTTTCTGATCTCCCAACCTCCTGTCTCGCCCCACTTCAGTCTATACTTCACTCAGCTTCCCGGATTATCTTTCTACAGAAACACTCTGGGCATGTCAGTCCCCTTCTCAAAAATCTCCAGTGGTTGCCTGTCAATCTTGGCATCAAGCAAAAACTCCTCACCATTAGCTTCAAAGCTCTCCATCACCTTCCTCCCTCTTACCGCACCTCCCTTCTCTCCTTCTCCAGCCCAGCCCGCACACTTCACTCCTCTGCCGCTAATCTCCTCACTGTACCTCGTTCTCGCCTGTCCCGCCATCAACCCCTGGCCCACGTCCTACCTCTGGCCTGGAATGCCCTCCCTCCTCACATCCACCAAACTAGCATACTTCCCCCCTTCAAAGCCCTATTTTGAAGCTCACCTCCTCCAGGAGGCCTTCCCAGACTGAACCCTTCTTTTCCTCTGCTCCTCCTCCCTTCCCCATTGCCCCTACATCATCCCTCTGCTTTACCCCCCTCCCTGCC
Organism: Tachyglossus aculeatus; assembly: GCF_015852505.1. Taxonomy (NCBI): domain Eukaryota; kingdom Metazoa; phylum Chordata; class Mammalia; order Monotremata; family Tachyglossidae; genus Tachyglossus; species Tachyglossus aculeatus. The sequence continues at coordinate 52,295,950 of NC_052101.1, forward strand.
CCACTACACTTGTGTATATATGTACATATTTATTATTCTATTTATTTTATTAATGATGTGTATATATCTATAATTCTATTTATTTATATTGATGCTATTGATGCCTGCCTATTTAAAAAAACAAAATAATGATGGCATTTGTTAAGCGCTTACTATGTGCAAAGCACAGTTCTAAATGCTGGGGGATAAAAGGTAATCAGGTTGTCCCACATGGGGCTCAGAGTCTTCATCCCCATTTTCCAGATGAGGGAACTGAGGCCCAGAGAAGTGAAGTGACTTGCCCAAAGTCACATAGCTGACAAGTGGTGGAGTCGGGATTAGAACCCATGACCTCTGATTCCCAAGCCTGGGCTCTTTCCACTGAGCCATGCTGCTTCTCTGCGTTTGGTTTATTTGTCTGTCCCCCCTTTTCTAGACTGTGAGCCTGTTGTTGGGTACCGATTGTCTCTGTTGCTGAATTGTACATTCCAAGCGCTTAGTACAGTGCTCTGCACACGGTAAGGGCTCAGTAAATATGATTGAATGAATGAATGAAGGTCTAATCCCAGATCTGCCACTTATCTGCTGTGTGGCTTTGGACAAGTCACTTCATTTCTCTGTGCCTCAGTTACCTCATATGCCTCTCTGATGTGGAACAGGGACAAATATAACCTGATTTGCTTGTATTCCCCCACAGCGCTTAGTACAGTGCCTGATACTTAGTAAGCACTTAGCAAATACCACAATTACTATTCGTGGAGGGACTTATACATTTCCTGCGATCCTTCTTTATTTCCTTTTGGCAGGAATCTCAGTTTAAAGCAGTGGTGGCCCGGGATTAAAGACTACTGGTTTCATCAGTTACTACTCCTCAGTTTTGTGTATGAGAGCCTGAGCACAGGCTGTGCTGGTGGTGATTGTTATTTGTCTGCTGAAATGACCCTTTTATGATGGATCATCCATTGTACGTGAAGCACCCTGGAAAAGCACGACTGTCTGGGTCTGCACAAAGCAGAGATTTGTTTTAGTATCTTTTTCGGTAGCCCGTTTTGCACAACCAACATCATTTCCAATTCAAACCCTCGTATGTGAGGAGACCTATTGTATTTTCCTTATTAAATATGTATTGAGCGTTTCCCTGGAAGAAGTCAAATCTGCTTTCTACTAAGTGTGTGTACAGCATTGTCATTCAGCTTGGAAATTGCAGATTCTGTGCACTTGATTAGAAAAAAACCTGCAATAATTTTATTGGCAATTCTGGTATTGTATGACCCTTTGAAATTAATACAGAAATTCCTGTGGAGGATTAAATCATTAATATTACGGAGTTCTTCAGTGGCGAAAAGATGCCCGAGCCATACAATTAGGGGAGCCTGAATTGAGAAAAGATAGCTGATACATACGATTATGGGTTCTGAGTACTTTTTCTCCTCAAGGATTTGGGCCGATGAGGTTTTCTCACCTCGATGGATTCTAGGAGGTGATTGAAAGCCCGGGAGATGGAGTTGAAGTAGCAGCCCTTCTGCTATTTCCCAGGGGGAGTCTGGTTTCCACTTAGTCTTCTCATGCCCATGTTCTTCATGTGGATAAGAGGAGAGGTAGAGACAGAGAGGCCGGCAGCAGGGCGGACGTGTTCTTCGGAGCTTTGCGGCATGTGGTGAGGTCATGTCCACTAGTTCAGTGAGATTGGGGTCTGAAAACCAGACTGTCTGGGAGGTGGACTTCCCCTCAGGCCTCATTAATTGGACCTGATTTGTGGCGGACAATTCAGCTTCTACTTTCCTGCTGCTTTTTAAAAATACATTTTTTCTCAGTCAAGTTCAAAAGCCTCACTTTCAGGTTCTGTCATTGTGTAGAGTGTTTATGGTTTGGCATTAAGTACAATAGTTCCAGGGTCTCTAAGGCCTCTTATGCTGCCAAGACTTTTAACTGTGATTTCTTGTTCCCCGCGAGTTAAAGAATTTGCGTTGCATAATTACACCAAAACTGAAGAGATCGCAGGTTGACCCTGGCCACTAAAGGACTAAGGAGGAGTACCCCCATCCACGGTCCTGATGGTTGTCTGTGAAAAGTGATGTCTAAGAATGGCAACTGGGCTTGAGCTGGGAAATTCTTTATTTTCATATAAATCAATTTCTGCAAGATGTACAGATAGGTTTTGTTGTGCTGGAGCCACCGAACACACGGAACATCTGATGCCAGACTATATTTGCATTTGGAAAAGGTAGAGCTTTTTCTAGCCAGAAATCAATCAGTGGTACTTATTGAGCCCCTACTGTGTGCAGAGCACTGTATTAAGCAATGGTGATGCCCTTCCCCAACCCACCCACCTTTACGTCTCTCCTCTTAGCCAGAAGCCCAAATCCTCTAAGACCAGACAGTGGCTGGGGATGGTTTTGGGTGAGTACTTCGATTGGGCTTGGGAAAGAGATAGGGAAGCAGAGAAACAGTGTGGCCTAGTGGATAGAGCACGAGCCTGGGAATCAGAGGGACTTAGGTTCTAATCTTGTCTCCACCACTTGTCTGCTGTGTGACCTTGGGCAAGTCACTTCACTTCTCTAGGCCTCAGGTACTTCATCTATAAAATAGGGATTAAGACTGTGAGCCCCTTGTGGGACATGGCTTGTGTCCAACCTGATTAGTGAGTAGCTACCCCAGTGCTTAGTACAGTGCTTGGCATTGAGGGGGGGAGGGAAAGACTCAAAACCTCAAGTTTTGGCCTCGGTGGGGGAAGTGCAGAGGGAGAGCTGTTGGGACCTTGTACATCTATCACACCTCCATGGTTCCCTGGACAACAGCTACAGGCCCTTGTCTCCCCTGAGGTTTTGAACTCCCACAGTTCAGCCAGTCTTATGTGCTGCTCCCCTTGGCAGGTTATACCAGGTTTCTGCTTTGACCTGTCCTGGCCCTCTGCTCATGGAAAATGTTTCATCAGTTCCACAGAGGACTTGAAGACAGATACTGTGTCCCCTAATCATTCAATCACCTTGCCCCTCCTACCTTGCCTCTCTGATTTCCTACTACAGTTCAGCCTGTAGGGTTTTCTGCTCCAATGCCAACCTACTCTCACTGTACCTTGATCTCGTCTATCTTGCCACCAAGCCCTTGCCCACGTCCTGCCTCTGGCCTGGAACTCCCTTCCCCTTCATATTTGACAGACCACCACTCTCCCCACTTTCAAAGCAATATTAAAAGCACATCTCCCTCAAGAGGCCTTCCCCAACTAAGCCCTTGTTTTCTTTTCTCCCACTTCTTTCGCATCTCCCTTACACTTGGATTTGCACCCTTCATTCAACCCACCCTCAGCCCCAGCAGCACTTAAGTACATACATAGCCATAATTCATATTAATGTCTGTCTCCCCCTCTAGACTGTAAGCTCCTTGGGGGCAGGGAATGTGTCTTCAACTCTGCTATTATTTTACTCTCCCAAGTGTTTAGTAACTGTTCTGCACCCAGTAAGTGCTCAGTAAATATGACTGACGGTTTGATTCTACTTTTATTGACTGTTCCCAGGAACTGTTATTATTCCATTCACTGCTCTGCTCACAACAAGCGCTCAATACTGTGTAGGGCCCACAGTCTAGGACGGGGACGACAGATACATAGAACAGTTATATTGAATGACAAAGAACAACAAATTACAGCCAAACTCTAAAAGTAAATTGGAAGTTCAACAGTCCAGTATCATGGCCAGTGCTCACAGGGGTCAGTCCCCACGGTCCTCGTTACTGTATCAATCAATCAATCCATCATATTTATTGAGCACTGTAGAGTGCAGAGCATGTACAGAGCACTGTACAAAGCACTTTGGAGAGTACAGTACACCAGAGTTAGTAGACACGTTCCCTGCTCATAATGAACTTACAGTCTAGAAGGGGAGACAGACATTAATATAAATGATTTTTAATATATAATTTAAAGTTACTTAGAATAGGAACTGTAGGCAAATATTCCATGATTAGGAACTGTCTTGGTTAGGCACTGTTCCTGGCATCCCGAAGGCCATTTAAGTCGACCCTTTTGTGGGGCTGGGTGGGAAGATGAGGGTATGTCCACTTCCATCCCTCCTTCCACAGCCCATATTATGGCATCAAGGGTCATTGGTGACGTCAAGGGGGAAGTAGGCCAGAAACCTGTGGGCTATGAGTGCTGGGCAGGATCATAGGATGGAGAAAGTGCAAGAACTTTGGCTCCAATCTCACCTGTCCTTAGGCTTCTCCCTTCCTTAGCAGATGCTTTGTCATTTGAGTTGTTCACAGTTGAGTTAATCAGATGCTGCTCATTCCTCCGCACACAATTCTAAATGCCGGGAGCCGTGTACGCTCTGCTGAAGAATCTTTCACTGTGTTGGACTTAGTTGGCTAGTGGACAGTGATAGATGTTTTGATAACCACCGGGCTGAGCTATTTGCGCGGATGAATTCGTGAGCTCCCGAGTTTCTGTGGCCCTTTTTTCTGAGCAGACATATGGGCTTTGCAGATATCATCTCGCAAAACTCAGCACCAATAGCTGAGGGGTGGGGAAGAGCATCTGGGAGGAAAGTCCAGGGGCTCCCGGGAGTCTGGGATGAAACCTGGGCCAGAATGCAGGTTCCCTGATCCCCAGTCCAGTCTCCTCTCTTTCTTTCCCACACAGCCTCTCAGGACCCTATGCCCCTAGAGAAAACTCTGTGCACAGTAACGACACTATCAGGTCCCTAGATTCCACAGACACAAGTGACTGCAGCAGCTGACCACACTGACCTCCGTAGCTCTGTACAGAATGTTTCTGGTTTCCATCATCTGTGTGCCTGCATGTTCTTTGTGATGGTTTGCATGCCAGATCCATCTTTGCCTGTGTTGTCTTTGTATGAATGTCAGTGTTACTCTGCCTTTCCACTTTAGACCTTAAGATTCTGCCCCTTCTCCCTCCCTGCTAGACTGTGAGCCCTTGTGGGATAAGGACTGTGTCTGATGTAATCCTCTTTACCCTAACACTTAGCCTGGTGCTTGGCACGTGTAGTGAGAGCTTGAAAGTACTAATACTTCTACTGCTAGCATTATGATGATGATGCTAACAACCCCTTTCACAAGCTCACAGGTGGGTGTACCAGCCTCCTGCTTAATCAGCATATTTAAGGATGTTGCTGCTTCAACCCCCCACTTCGATAATTCCAGGTGTTTGCCTACATGTCACGCTTCCTGTATAAGCGATTCTTGTACCAGCCAAATGGATCCTTGTGGGAGAGATGAGGGTTTCTTTCTGAACGGTGATTTGATCTTGTTCTTCTCAGCCTTGAAGTTTCTGTGATTAGGTAATCATTGCAGACAAAGGACCTCATTGTCACCCTCGGGATTGTGAAGGTCACTAGGGGCTCGTCCTCACCCCACTCCCGTTCCTTCCCTCGCCCCATTAAGGGTCTTCCCCATTAAGGGTCTCGCAGACTGGCTGATGGCTTTCAGCAGTAAGCAAGAGTTACAGGAGGGATGGTATCAATCCCTTAGCCAGGAAGAACCCATGGAGATATTCTCCATCAAATAGCCATAAAACCCTGTTCATCGGCCAAAGTCTCAAATAAGAGGATCAATTAGATTGGTTGCTTCTCTGTTTAGCCTTGCCTTCCCGTGGCCCCAGTTTTATTTATGCTTGTAATTCTCCTGAAGATTTGTTTCCCGACTTCACGAGTGAGCAGACGTGCTCTCCATCCCCCATTAGCAGGTCCCCTTCCTTGCTAGGAAATAAAGTAAGGACCAAGCCCAGTCCCGGAACAATATCTTCCTGAGCCCTGTAAGTTAGTAGTCCGATACCAGCCCCCTGGGCCAGCACCGGAGGATCTCAGGGTTTGCTTGGAGAGGCGCTAGTAGGTCAGTGGTTGGAATCTCTGACGGGTCTTCCCAGCAGCCAGATGGGTTTACCTCGTGGACAGAGAGAATGACATCCAGTGCCAGTTACATGAAACACTGATGCCGTTAGTACGATGGGCCCTTGGTCGAACCCATGTTGATTTGCTGGCTGTTGGATGTTGTCTTCAAATCAGTCCATCAATCATATTTATTGAGCACTTACTGTGTGCAGAGCACTGTAGTAAGCATTTGGGAGAGTACAATGATTCTCTGTTAGTCCTGTTAAGGCACCTATTAAGTACTTATGCTGTGGAAGTATGGTGCTAATTGCTGGGGTTGCTACAAGGCAGTCAGATTGGACAAAATCCCTGCCCTACATGGGGCTCACAGCCTAAGAGGAAGAGAGAGCAGGTTTTAATTCCTGATTTTACAGGGGAGTAAACTGAGATGAGGTTAGGTTAAGTGACTTGCCACCCAGGAAACCCAGTCACCCAGTGGGCCTACTGAGATTGGAACCTGGGTCTCTCGACTCCTTTTCTCTTCCTACCTGGCTACGCTGCCTTCCTATGTTCCTCCTGTGTTTGATTCCCCAAAGGTGAGAGGAAGGCAAAGCCTGTGCAGGAGAACCCTTGGAGACCAAAAAGGAGCTGCTGGGGGAGGAGGTCGCTTTGGGTCTTCCGGGCTTAAGGGACCTGAGAAGGGGGCAGATGCCTCTGTGAATGCCCAACAGAGATAAGGCCATGTGGGTGCTGGCAGATGGGGGCATCTGCTGCCCATTTTCCCTCAGTCTCAGAACTTCCCTTCCGCCCCCATTTTCTCATCTGTTGGCCCAATTCTGCACCTTCTCCCTCCATGCTCTCCTGTCATCACACATTGGATGCTGGCAGGATTTTCCCTACCATTGAGGGAACATCTCTTCCCACCCCCATCCCAGTTGGGCCACTTCCACACTTCTGTCTGGCTGACTGACCCCCAGCACATCCAGGCCCCCCTCTGGCAGTCTGAAGTTCGAGAACCTTTTTGCTTTGTTTGTCCACGAGAATGTTTTGTGGGATGGAATCTGACTCTTTTTATGCATTCCTCCTCCTCATCTACATAATAATTATTATAATAATAATTGTATTTATTAAGCACGTACTATGTGCCAAGCACTCTACTAAACTCTGGGGTGAATTTCAGATAATCAGATTGAACACAATCCCCAACTCACATGAGGATCACAGGGAGATCAGGTATTTCATCCCCATTTTACAGATGAGGAAACTGAAGCACAGGGAAATTAAGTGACTTTCCCAAGGCCACACAGCAGGCAAGTGCTGCCCAGGATTAGAACCCAGAGCCACTGAGCCTCAGACCTGCACTCTTTCCACTAGGCCATATTGATTCTCTCACCAATGGAATTAAATTGGTCTGGCAGAGTTAGCTCTTTTTAAAAGCTATGTGAGATGGCTGGGATTTCACCATCAGCAGTCTCATCCTAGAACATGAAGGACCATGCTTTCTATAATAATAATAATATCATTTTGGTATTAAGCACTTATTATATGCGAAGCACTGTACTAAGCAACACTTGGGTAGATAGAAGGTAATCAGGCTGGACCCAGTCCCTGTGAGACATGGGCTCAGAGTCTAAGTAGGAAGGTGACCAGGTATTGAATACCCATTTCTACAGATAATAATACTATTGATGACATTTATTAAGTGCTTACTATGTGCAAAGCACTGTTCTAAGCGCTGGGGAGGTTACAAGGTGATCAGGTTGTCCCACAGGGGGCTCACAGTCTTAATCCCCATTTTACAGATGAGGGGACTGAGACACAGAGAAGTTGTGACTTAACCAGAGTTACACAGCAGGCAAGGGGCAGCGCTGGGATTAGAATGGAGGTCCTCTGACTCAGACTATGCTCTTTCCCTCAGACCATGCTGCTTGTCTAATTTCTCTCTCATTTATGTCTCTCTTACCCATCTCACTATCCTCTCACCCATCTCTCTATCTTCTCTTCTTTCTCCTTTCTCTTCTTTCTCTTTTTTTCTCTTCTCATCCTGTAGTCGATGGGTCTGTAATTACTAACGGTATCCCCTCTGGACTTTTTTTAAACTGGGCAGAATATCTTCACTTTTCAAAGGCTTGAGGTCTTCCTTCTCTGTCCCACTCATAAAATCCTGTAACTGAAAGAGTCTTGAAAGGTGAGCTCATTATGGGCAGGGAACATGTCTGCTAATTTTGCTTCTTGTACTCTCCCAAGTGCTTAGTACAGTGCGCTCAGTAAATATTATTGATTGAGTGATCTAATATATCCCACTGTCACCAGGGAGAGCCCCCCCACCCCCCGCCCCAAATCAGCCTGCTCTGTTCTAAACAATAGGAAGTTTGGCTCACATTTTCGTTCTGGATTTCATTGCCTTCTAAAATCAGAAGAGATCAAGCTTCAACCTATAAGTGATGATAAATCATTTAGGGGAGGAAAAGTTCTGCACATCTGACATTTTAATGGATTTCAAAGAATTAAAGGAATGGAACACATGGTAGAGACCATATCAGAAATATTTTATTTCTTTTAAAAATTGCAGTAGTGCATAAACAAAATCCAGTAAAACAATAAAGCTATCTAACTGTCCCGGTGCTTGGCAGAAACATAATGATACAGTAGAATTCCATATTCGTAAATAATCTGCTCCAGAGAAAACCTAAAGGGAAAAAAACAAAATTTTGAATTTTCTGTCTGCCTCTTCCAGGCCATGCTTTTCCTCCAAATTATGTATGCTTGTCAATCAGTCAGTGGCATTTATTGAGCACCTAATGCACTTGGGAGAGTACAACTGTAGCAAAATGCAGATTTCTCCTCTCAAGGAACTTGCAATCTAATATGGGGAGAGACAGGCAAAAATCATTTATAGTAGGAAGAGCAGGAAGAACAAATATAAGCACAATCCCATTAGAGTTGAACAGTTAAAAAATTGAAAATATCAATAAATAATAGAAATAATATGTAAATTAATAAAAATGCCAAGGATAAGATTGAAGTACAAATATGCCAAGGGTGAGTGTTGGTCTGATGCAACGGGGGTGTTGGAAATAAATAGGGGATGGGTTTTTGGAGGGTCTTAAAAATGAGGAGAGCTATGGCCTGGCAGAGTTGGGGGAGAAGGTAGTTCCAAGCTGGTGGAAGAGCATGAACTGGGGGTCATATCAATCGATCATATTTATTGAGCACTTACTCTGTGCAGAGCACTGTACTAAGTGCTTGGGAGAGTACAACAAAATTAGCAGACACTCTCCCTGTCCGTAACGAGCTTACAGTCTAGAGGGGATAGAGTCTAGAGTCTATAGGCAGGAGTCCCTCAACTTCTTCCCTAAGCAGATGAGTCCATCTTTAACACTGGAAAAGAACTTGCCCTGCTCATGAGCATTTTTGGTCCTGGTGCCTGCCTGAATAAGTGCCAGTGAACTAAAACAGCTGAAGAGCCATAGGGTCTCGGCTTCTCCAAAGCATTTACCATCTCCTGGGGGGCCCCTGGACTCTTTCCCTGATTGGCTTCCCATTTCTCCTGATGGTTCTGGGGGCTCTGGGTAAAGAAGCCCCTAAGACTGTGCATCAGTCTTCCTCTGGGTGCCCCTGCTGCCCCTCCCACTCTGATATGTGAATCCCATTCTATGCCAAATGCTTATTGAAAAAACATTATGACACATGCTGCCTCCTTTTCTTTCGATCCTTATGATGGAAGTAGGGATGATAGGCTCAGAGCTATCTCCTTAAGCACTGGATTGGTGCCAAAGATTCATCAATCAACAGTACTTATTGGGCACCTACTGATTTCCCCCCCCACTTTGGGGGAATTAAGTACTCCATGTACTTAAGTGCAAAGTAGTGAACTGAGCATTGGAATAGTTATAAAACAATCAAATCAGACAGAACCCATGTTCCAAGTGGAGCTCACAATCCTAGAGCTGGAAAAACATGTATCTTTTCCTCAATTGACAGATGAGGATACTGAACTGCAGAGGTTACTTGTCCAAGGTCTTGCACAGCAGGCTATGATTCCCAGTCCCATGATCTTGCTACTAGGTCATTCTGTCTCCCTAGAACCCTGTCCATAAGTGCTTCAGGGTGTGAAGTAGAAGTGAAAAACACAATCCTTGCTCTGAAGAGCCTTAGAATTGAATAGGGAGCTAGGCTGATATAACAGTTTTCCAATTAGAAGGAAACAGAGAGAACAACTGATGATCATGATATTGGAAAGACAGATATGTGAGGCACATCAATCAGTCAATTGATCGTATTTATTGAATGCTTACTATGTGCAGAGCACTGTATTAAGTGTTTGGGAGAGTACAATATTACAGAATTGGTAGACACGTTCTCTGCCCGCAACAATACGTCAGAAGAGGATTGATAATGCTAGACCAGCCTCAGGGAGCCCATGGTATGAAACTGCAGTTGAATGGTTGAACCTCCTCTCTCCAAGGCGTCTCCCTAATTCTGATGCGTATGTTGAACACTCCCTTCTCATTCCTGCATACTTGCTGCATTTCATTGTCTGCTCCTCTGTTCCATTGAATGTTTTCTTTTTCCAGTAAGGTTTCCAAACCTTCGAGTTCCACATGGTTCATCTGTAGGCAGTCACCAAGTTTGCACTTCCCAACCATCCCCCCCCCCCCCCCCCCCACACACATACACGCACACACGCACTCAAGGACCAGGCCGGAATAGATCCATGAGCCTCCACCCACCACTGGAATAAAAAGGAAAACCCAGTGATTGATACATCTCACGCTGAAGCTGCTAATGCTATTTATTATCGCTCTGTTTCTGGTTTATATGGTGGGAGCTCTTCGAAGATGAGTCAACCTTTGGGTTGAGGTCTCACTTGGAAGTGGGAAGACAGGGCTAAGATTCCTCAAGACTGCTCTGGTTCACGTGGCTCGGGCTCTTGGGCCAGCTGTTTTTTTTTCTTTTTTAATCTACTTACTGCTGTTTTTCTAGCCAGAGGATTTCCTCTCCCTCTGTCTATTGCCAACATTTATTGTTCATCCACTGTGCTACTATGAGAATGCTTCAGCAGAGAAAAAAATAAACTCTGGATAAATCATTTCATCATGTAGCCTCTGTCTTTTCATAACCAACTAGAGATCACTGGGCTTGGTCTGTTTGACACTTCTACCTTCACAACATTGCAAAAATCTGCCTCTTCCTCTCCATCCAAACTGCTACCACATTAATGCAAGCACTTATCTTGTCCCTCCTTGAGCATTGTATCAGCCTCCTCGCTGATCTCCCTGCCTCTCTGCACTCCAGTCGATGCTCCACTTTGATGCCCGGATCATTTTCCTTCAAAAACGTTCAGACCATGTTTCCCCACTCCTCAAGAAATTTCAGTGGTTGCCCGTCTACCTTCACATCAAAGAAAAAGTCCTCACCATTGGCTTTAAAGCACTATAAATCACCTTGCCCCCTCCTACCTCACCTCACCTCACTATTCTCCTGTTACAACCCAGTCCACACACTTTGTTCCTTTAATGCTAACCTTCTCACTGTATCTTGAGCTCATCTATCTCTTCGCCGACCTCTCGCCCACATCCTACCTCTGGCCTGGAACACCCTCCCTCCTCATAGCAGACAGATAATTGCTGTCCCAACTTCAAAGCCTTATTGAAGGCACATCTCCTCCAAGAAGCTTTCCCTGACCAAGCCTTCCTCTCCTCTTTTCCCACTCCCTTCTGAGTCGCCCTGACTTGCTCCCTTCATTCATCCTCCCTCCCATCCCCACAGCACACGCACGTATTCATTCATTCAATTGTATTTATTGAGCGCTTATTGTGTGCAGAGCACTGTACTAAGCGTTTGGGAAGTACAAGTCGGCAACATATAGAGACGGTCCCTACCCAACAACAGGCTCACAGTCTAGAAGATATATATATTTATGTTTTTATTTATGTGTATTAATGTCTATCTCCCCCTCTAGACTGTGAGCTCATTGTGGACAGGAAATATGTCTTCTGCTGTAGCGTACTCTCTCAAGTGCTTAGTACAGTGCTTTGCACATAGTAAATGCTCAATAAATACGATTGAATTGAAATTGAATTGACAAATAAACTGGCTCCTTTGTGAAGAGAAAGACCTTCAAAATCCATGAGCAAGTGGATCTCAATTCCCTATGCCCAGACAGGCTGGAATAGCATAGGTGAGTGACAGCCACAAAGACGTCCCCAAACTTTAAGGTGGTCATTAGTTTGATCCTTCTCCACTTTCTGACCTTTTACAGTAGCCAGTGGGGAGCCCAAGCAACTAGATTGAAATTCACCTTCGTTCCATTCCTCTCAGTATCATTATCCAAATGGCAGGCAGGAGGAGAAGGAGTGGGAGAAGAAGGAAGCCAGGGGCCTGGATAATTCCCCCATGGGGTAGTCAGTACGGGTGTACATGGCAGCTCTTTGTCTATTTTTAACAAACGATTTTCCCGGCTTATTAAAAGGCAGAGGCACCTGCAGCCCCGGGCCTCCAGAGGTGTTCATTTCAGTTCAGGAGTCGTCGTGAGGAATGTCTCGTAACACTCTTGAAAAAATGCTTTCCGTAAAGTGTGTGTCTGTGGATTTGGTGCACTGATTTATCTCCAGAAGACTCCATAGGGGCTCCATGTAGAGTGGTCCTATTTTTCGCCTCCCTTAATGATCCCGATCTGTAGCACGGGTAATACACTATAGCAGATGATGAGGGAAGGATTCTGTATTCTCCAGCCTTTTTGTCAGTGGCACAGCTGCAGGTCCTGGCATGTTCTCCAGCTAAGATTCATCTCTTGCGTTCTTATTTAAAATGAAATGTGACTGGGGCTAAGAGATCCAACTTAGTACCCAAAATAGGAGGGCAGGGAATGTATGTTTCGCTTCTGCTGTACTCTCCCAAATGCTTAGTACAGTGTTCTGCATGCAGTAAGCACTCAATAATTATGATTGAGTAGTAGCAAGCTGGCAACAGAGGTTGACTGTTTGCCCTCCTGGACGGCCACCCTCATTTTTCCATCAACACCCTGTGCTTCCCCTTATGATTCTCTCATTCATGAAGCTCTCAGGTCTGGCCAAAGACTCAGGATAAAAGGGAGGGCCTGGGAGGCTGACCCAGACAAACTCCCAGGAAAGTAGCGAGGCAAACGTTCCATCCCTATGGAATTGGCACCTAAAGGAAAAAAATACCTTTCCTCTTTACGTTCAGAAGAGGAGGAGGAATAATGGTAGCTATATAGTGCCTATAAATTTATAACAGTTGGTAGAAACGGTCTCTGCCCACAACGAGCGTACAGTCTAGAGGGGGATCCTGGAGACAGAGTCATGGGATGTTGGTCTGACTGATGATGGTATTCTCCATGATCTTAACTCAAACAGGACTTGCGAGTGACAAAGACAATTAGGGATCTCAGAGGCCATCAGTGACTCTTCCACCCCAGGCTCTGTACTGTAGGAAGCCGTGTAGTGTAGTGGAAAGAACACAGGCCGAGGAGTTAGAGGACTTGAGTTCTGATCCCAGCTCCTCCACTTGTCTGCTGTGTTACCTTGAATAAGTTACTTGTGCCTCAGTTTCCTAATCCACAAAATGAGGATTTAATACCCGTTCCCCACTCCTCCTCAGAATGTGAGCCATATGTGGGACAGGAACTGTATTCAACTTGATTGTCTTGTCTCTACTCCAGTGTTTAGTACTTGAAGCATAGTATGCTTTTAACAAATACTCCAGTTATTATTAAAGGATGTATGCAGGTCTGACACAAAGTCAGAGCAAAACAGTTCCCGGTACAGTTCAGATGGGCTGCCACAGAAATGGGTGATGCAACAAGTCTTAGGGTTTCACAGGTAGGAATCCATCACTTTCTCCCCTCTCCCCCCTCCCCTACAATGCTTAGAGCTAAGGTTACTAGAAAGTGGATGTGAGGAAATTTCAATTGTCTTATGGTTTTGGAAATGTTCTGGGTGAGTGACTGGCAATTATTTTTATTTGACTGGCTATTATTTTAGTTGACTGGCCCAACTGAGTGGAAAACACCGTACTGACATTTCAGTCAACAGGATTAAGTAGTTGAATTGTGCAGTTGAGGCCAAAACGATGATAACTTCAAAGAGAAGAGGGGATTGGTAAGGATAGAATTATTTTTCAAGCCCTTTCCAAATACAGTGTCCCCCAAATTAGGAAGGAGAAGTGGACTGGGTGTGATGATGCATGGAATTCTCATTCACACACCAGCAGAAGACCTGAGGGATTTTGAAAGGCCCATGGAGACCATCAGAATTGTGCCCTCCCTAATGCTTAGTACAGTGCTCAACACACACTAAGAACTCAATAAATACAATTGACCAACTGACTAAGCCTGAGCAGGAGCTGTTTGAATTCTGACCCCGCAATTACTCTAATTGCGGGCTCCGTGTGGACACTGGAGCACAGGAGTAACCCCGGCACCATGATGACGTTGGCTCAGACTAACAGGGAAACATTGCTTGATTAGTTTGAATGGTTGCAGCCCTGTGTAATCAAGTGAGGGGAGGATCTGCCTGTGTCTCATCCTTGCCTTTCTACTCAAACTCAGAAACAAGTGGAAGCGAGCAGCACATTAACCCTTTCACGCCACTCTCCAGTCTGCCTTAAGGAAGAATCACCGACTCTTGTTCAAGAACAAGAGCGATGGGAAATGGTGGAAGTGGAGGGGACCGGTGACTGAGACAGTGAGAGCCATGGTGGGAGTTGCAGTCAAGGTGTTGGGCAGAGAGAGCCGGCCTCAGGGAACCTAGGAGCGGAGGCATGGTGAGAAAGTGAGGCCTAATGGGAAGAATACCAATGTGGAAGTTGGAGGACTTGGGTTCTAATTCTGGCTCTGTAACTTGCCTGCTATGTGTCCTTGGACAAGTAACAACTTCTCTGGGCCTTAGTTTCCTTTAAAATAGGGATCATATGTCTGTTCTCCTTCCTACTTAGCCTGTGAGCTCCATGTAGAACAGGGACTGTGTTGTCTGACCTTCTTGTGGGGTATCTACCCCAGAATATGTGCCTGGCACATAGTAAGTCCTCTAAACTAGAGAAGCAGCGTGGCTCAGTGGAAAGAGCCCGGGCTTTGGAGTCAGAGGTCATGGGTTCAAATCCCGGCTCTGCCACTTGTCAGCTGTGTGACCTTGGGCAAGCCACTTCTCTGTGCCTCAGTTACCTCATCTGTAAAATGGGGATTAAGACAAATGGGGATTAAGACTGTGAGTCCCATGTGGGACAACTTGATCACCTTATATCCCCCCAGCGCTTAGAACATTGCACATAGCACTTAAAAAATCCCATCATTATTATTATTAAACTGGAAGCTCGTTATGGACAGGGAATTTTTCTGCTAATTCTGTTGTATTGTACTCTCCTAAGCACTTAGTACATTGTTCTGCTTGTAGTAAGTGCTCAATAAATACAATTGACTATCAATGAGTGCTTAAATACCACAATTATCAGTTCATTCATTCATTCATTCAATCATATTTATTGAGCACTTACTGTGTGGAGAGCACTGTACTAAGCACTGGGGATGTACAAGTCAGCATCATATAGAGACGGTCCCTACCCAACAACGGGTTCACAGTCTAGAAGGGGGAGACAGACAACAAAACAAAACATGTAGACGGGTGTCAATTATTATTAAGCCCTGACTGCAGCAAGATCAGCTCTGCTGTCCGGTTCATCACGATCACATTTCTTCCCATTTTGGCAAGGGGCCTGGAAACATCTCACTCTGGCCCTGTGGCCTCAGGGGACTGCCCATTAGATGGCAAGCTCTTTGAAGCTGGTGCCGAAGTGTCTTCTGCTGTATTCTCCCAAGCTTGTACTTAGTATAGTGCATTGCACAGAGCAGGAGCGCCATTCATACCGTTAATGGCTTACTTGGCCACCTGACCTGAAGACCCATTGTTCATGTAAGCAATACCTGGTCACTCAGGTTCTGTCCCACTTTGAAAAAAAAACTCCAAAAACGTAAAGCGTGGTCTTGGTGATCAACCTTTGGAGTGCTTTGGGGACTGAGGTCTTGTTTGCCTGAAATGGTGAGGGGCCTGAAGATTCATCTCTCCAGAGACCTCTTTATTGGCTTATTTTATCCAAATTATTTTTTTTTTTGCAGACCGTAGAGGGAGAAGTAGTAGTAATAATGATAGTATTAAGTGTTATGTGCCAGGTACTGTACTAAGCACTGCGGTAGATACCACATGGTGTTCACTGTCTAAATGGGAGGGAGCAAAGGAATCAAATCCCCATTTTACAGCAGTAGTATTTATTGAGTGCTCACTTTCAGTGCCCTGTCCTAGATCTTTGATCCCTGCCCACAAGGCACTTGCACCATAGCAGGGAAGGCAAACATTCGAATACTCACAACTAGAGTGGTCAAAATAAATAGAATGGACATTTATTGTTGTCTGTAATCCAATGTTGTCTCTACCTCCCCCCCCCCCCCCCCAATTAGATTGTGATCCCCTGGTGATCTCCAGGAGTGGGTGAACAGGGACTGTGCCTTATCTTGTACATACCCCAGTGCTAGTACAGTATTTGGCACTTAGTAAGCACTCAGTCAATATCATTGCTTCTACTGATGTGGAGGGAGTGAATGGCTCAGCTCCTAGGAGGTATTAACTCTCCCAAGTGCACTCCATTTCCCTTGATTCTGTCCACACCTGAGCTTCTGCTCTCTGGCACTTAATGTCCAGCAAGAAGCACGTGACCTAGTGAAAAGAGCACAAGTCTGGGGGCCAGGAGATCTGGGTTCCAATCCTGGCTCTGCCACTTATAATAATAATAATTATCATATTTGTTAAGTGTTTACTATGTGCCAAGCACTGTTCTTGCCAGCTGTGACCTTGGGCAAAGCACTTAACTTCTCTGAACCTCAGTTTCCTCACCTGTAAAAGGGGGATTCAGTACTTGTTCTCCCTCTGCTTTGGGTGGTTAGCCCCGTGTAGGACAGGGACTGGTCTGACCTGTTTGTATTGTAGCTACCCCAGTGCCTAGTTCAGTGCTTGGCACATAACAGATGCTTAACAAATACCCAACTACTTCATATCGGCTTTGTTCAAAACTTGAATGCATTTATGCTATTTGTAATCTTACTTTATTCTCCAAACAAATGGGCCTCATTCGTTATCTTGTGAAGTGTGCCAGAAGCTCTTTGGATGAGGGCATCCAGCCACTGCCACCGATGAATTCTCTGGCTGGTCCATCAGTGTCTTAGGGTTGGTGAAATGTAGTTCTCCCAACTGGGAACCCAGAGGTTCCTCCGATCACAGGGCAGACCTGCTCTGCCTAGAAATGAGCCCGCTTCACATTGACAGCATTTTGGGGCGAATTGGCAAGGCATGTTGGGCAGGTCACTGCTGTCAGGTTTGGGTACTGTCATATGGATATGTCTGAGTGGAGTGTAGATGCCGTGGGAACCTTCCCTGCCCCATGCTGTCTAAGTGTGAGGGGCAGCCTTGTCGCTGAGGATTCATGCGCGGTGCCGGCTGTAGCGAGGAGGGATCAGTTTTAGTCTCTTCCCCATTGGTGCTCAGGGCCTAGTGAACCAGGGTTGGGTGCCGGGTCTGAAGACCCTCTGCCACTCAGGGTTCAGGGGCTGTTTCCTCCTTTTGGGGTCAAACCTTTAAAATGCCCATGGTCAAGCAGGAGTGCCTTCTGGGCCCAGGTCTGCCTGGTCCCTTCAGCTCCCCATCATGGCCCTTTGACTGGCCCCTGCTGCAATTGGAGAGTTATTGATATTTCACAGGAGAAATGAACAGAGAGATTAGCCACTTGTCAGGGTGGTGCTTACCAAGGAGAAGGTCTGTGGAATCCTTGCAGGGCTGGGGTGCAATATCTGTCAACTGCTTGACTGAATAGATGCCCAAAGAAACTGGATTTTTTTGGTCTTTTGAATATTTAATTCCCTTTTGTAAGTGAAAGCCATTTTATGGCTGAGACAACATTCTTATCAGCTATTTTTTTAACTGAGGAAAGGATAAATCTGAATTTGTTTGATCGCTTGTGCTGGAAGAGGTCGATGAATATAGATTTATTATGATGAAAGTCTCTTTGAATGATTAGTTGGTCTTTATTGAGATAGAAAGCTAATAGCTTTTGCTGTGCTGTCTGCACAGCACTGTTCCAGGCACTGTGTGCTGGCCCTGAGGGGAGCTGCAGAAGATTTTTGCAAAGGTCTGGGAATGTACAGTAGCATTCGAAGGCATTTTAGGAATATTCAGTGGCGGTCCCCCAAAATCATGGCTAGGTGCATTGGAGGCATTGTGGGAATGTAAGATGCCATAGCCCTAGCTGGTCTGCCCCCTAATATATGTGGTTGGACTGGAATCCACTGGGCTTATAGACTTTGAGCATCTGCTTAGCGGGAGTAGGACATGATGGTAGTTCAGCTGAGGAAGTGTTGTGAAGAGCTGTTAGCTCTCAAAGTTAGCTGGGTCACCCCAGGATGGGCCAGGACCCCAACATGGCTGAACTCTGGGAACATAGGTATTGAAAGACCAGGGTGACCACAGGACTGCCTATGGGACTTCTTTCTCCCTAAATATAAAATGAAGACTAAAAACTAAAATATCTGCTTCTCCCTATTGGGAGGATAACTTAGGACAGAGCCAGCTCTCTTCCCTCTCTCCACCTTCCCCCCCGCCCACCTCGGTGCGACCCAGGGGGAGAGACACTCTCTCTCTCTCTCTCTCTCTCTCTCTCTCTTTCTCTCTCTCTCTCTCTCTCTCTCTCTCTCTCTCTCAGAAAGCCACAACTTCCTCTGTCTGGATGGGTTATGTGGATGCAGCCTCACTTTTGATCAAAGGCACTTCTTGCTTTTCCGGCATCTTCCCTACTCCTGGGAATAGATGGAAGAGAAGGGTGTCAGGAGGAAGGGAGAAGAGAAAAAAAATTGTCAGAAGAGATATGAGAATAGACATTGGGGAGGAGTGGCACAGCAGCAAAAGGGAGAAAGGAATGGAAGAATGGGCTGCTTGGGGGGAAAGTGATAGATGTGGCCTGCCATCAATCACTCAATGTTCCTTGCTGCCGAAGCATCTTTATCTCATGATGTCCCCAAACGTAAAGGAGAGCCCAGCCCTTGTAGAAATCTTGTTGTGGCTGGATCTGGAGAAATCAGCCTGATTCCTGGAGCCACTGGAGATGGATATTTCAGCATCAGCTCTCCAACGTGTACTTCCCAAGCGCTTAGTACAGTGCTCTGCACACAGTAAGAGCTCAATAAGTACGATTGATTGATTGATTGATATGATTTTGGTGGCAGTGGGATAACAGAGCAATTAATGAGGTCAGTGCTAATCTGTGTTTGAAAACTGCATAAATTGAGTTGGGAAAACAACTTTAATTGCATGAGCAACACTGAAAATGCCAGCTAAATATCCAGCCACTTAAAACATCAAGGGTAGAAATGCTGCAGGGTCTCTGGGAGGCTTTTCCAGAGAGGAGCCCCGGCTGCCACTCTCAGTGAAAGGTTTACATTAGATGAAGTGGTGAAATTTATATGAATTATGGGGAGGCTACTCCACAGATGAAGGGCTAAGGGACTGCTTGGTTATTGGGCAGTGATGCTGGGGATCTGGGACACAGGAATGAGCTAACCAGGTAAGTAAAGGTTACCCCCACACTCTCCCACATACATTCTCGCTTTTGCCCTCCGTCCCCCTCGCCTCACCCATCTCACAACCCTCCCCTCTCCTCCAGCTCTTGGGGCTACTTTGCTATAGTCCCATATTGAGGACCAAATCAGCCATCATTTATGTAGGATTATTAAAAGAAGACATGGAATTAGGAAGAATTTATTCCAACAGCTCTTTTAGCCAAGGAAACACATGTTCCATAAACAGAGGTGTCATTGAGCCAATCAGTCACTAAATGGTATGTATTGAGCGCTTACTATGTGCAGAGCACCATCCAAAGAGCTTGGGTGAGCACAATACAACATTCCTAGACATGTTCCCTGCCCATCAGGAGCTTACAGGCTAGAGGGGGAAGCAGACATGAAAATAAATTATGGCTATGTGCATGATTCCTGTTCTGGTTCAGTATTTTATAAGTTGCCAGAACAAAAAGGAAATTTGGCTATGAGGAGCAGGGCCCGAGGTTGGAGCAGAGCCTGAGTTGTGTGCAGTGCAGGGGTATCTGGAGGCAATGGAGGAGGTTGGGGGGAGTGGGGCGGAGGGTTGAGGGTCAGAGCCAGGGCCATTGCTGTTGTACCACAGTCCTAGTGCCCTGAATAGTTGCCACCCTCTTTGCTCCAGGGTGGAGTTTGCTTCAGACTAACAAGGCTGCCACTCGCCTTGTTTCCTCGAACCGTCTCCACATCCCAACTCTCCGCTCTGGTTGTCTGCTCCCAGGCCCCAAGGCCAGCTCTTTGTGATAATAATAATAATAAAGTTGGTATTTGTTAAGCATTTACTATGTGCGAAGCACTGTTCTAAGTGCTGGGGGAATACAAGGAGATGAGGTTGTCCCACGTGGGACTCACAGTCTTAATCCCCATTTTACAGATGAGGGAACTGAGGCCCAGAGAAGTTAAGTGACTTGCCCAAGGTCACACAGCAGACATGTGGGGGAGGCGGGATGTCATGCTGGGTCACTCTGGCCAGAGAAAAAGGTCCTGTACATAGTAGTAATGATGGTATTTGTTAAGCACTTACTATGTGCTGAGCACTGTTCTAAGCGCTGGGGGGGGGATACAAGGCAATCAGGTTGTCCCATGTGAGGCTGTTTAATCCCCATTTTACAGATGAGGTAACTGAGGCACAGAGAAGTTAAGTGGCTTGCCCAAGGTCACACAGCAGACAATGATGATGAGGATGAAGGCATTTGTTAAGCACTTAATTATGTGCAAAGCACTGTTCTAAGTGGAGCTAGGATTATAATAATAATAATAATAATAATGATGATGGCACTTATTAAGCGCTTACTATGTGCAAAGCACTGTTCTAAGCACTGGGGAGGTTACAAGGTGATCAGGTTGTCCCACGGGGGGCTCACAGTCTTCATCCCCATTTTACAGATGAGGTAACTGAGGCCCAGGGAAGTTAAGTGACTTGCCCAAAATCACACAGCTGACAATTGGCGGAGCTGGGATTTGAACCCACGACCTCCGACTCCAAAGCCCGCGATCTTTCCACTGAGCCACGCTGCTTCTCTGGACTTGCCAGGCACCTAGGGTTGTGCTCAATAAGTGCTATTGATGAAGATGATAATGTCAAGAATGATGGAGGTGTGGAATAATAATAATTGTGGTATTTGTTAAGCACTTACTATGTGCCAAGCACTGTTCTAAGCGCTGAGGGAGATAAAAGGTAATCAGGTTGTCCCACTTGGGGCTCACAGTCTTAATCCCCATTTAACAGATGAGGCAACTGAGGCACAGAGAAGTTAAGTGACTAGCCCAGAGTCACACAGCTGACAAATGGCGGAGCCAGGATTAGAACCCACGACCTCTGACTCCCAAGCTCGTGCTCTTTCCACTGAGCCATGGTGGAAGTTTGGACAGGGGCTGCAAGAGTGCCTGACCAAACCTCTGGCCTCTCCCATCACCTCTTTTTCCTCCCCCTGATCCTGCAAGCCTGCCCTCCTGTTTTAGAGGTGACCGAAAGGTCAATCTGCTTATTTGGAGTAGTTGGAGTCAGAGAGAAGGACCATGCCCTCTTCGTCCATAACTCCTTTCTCTTCCAAGGTGTAGGTTTGACGGTCCAAGCCACCCTTCCTCCCTCTTCGTCTTCCCTCCTGGCCCCATGCAGGCATGGCCCTGAAGGAGCAGTAGGAGAATGACAGTGTCCAGTAGTGATGTCATACTGGGTTACTTTGGCCAGAGAAAAGGGTCCTGCATGTAAAATCCTCGCCCAGCACTTCATACTGTGTTGCATCTCTGACTGCCTACTCTCTCTTTTCTTTTTTTAAAATGGTATTTGTCAAGTGCTTACTATGTGCCAGACACTGTACTAAACACTTATAGATAGAAGATAATCAGATTGGGCACAGTCCTTGTCCCACAAAGGACTCACAGTTATAATCCCCATTTTACAGATGAGGTAGCTGAGGCATGGAGAAGTTAAATAACTTGCCCAAGGTTACACAGCAGACAAGTCCCTTCCCTTCCCCACGACACTTGTATATATTTGTACAGATTTATTACTCTATTTACTTTACTTGTACATATTTACTACTCTATTTATTTTGTTAATGATGTGCATATAGCTGTAATTCTATTTATTCTGACGGTTTTGACACCTGTTTACATCTTTTGTTTTGTTGTCTGTCTCCCCCTTCTAGAATGTGAGCCCGTTGTTGGGTAGGGACCCTCTCTATGTGTTGCCGACTTGTACTTCCCAAGCGCTTAGTACAGTGCTCTGCACACAGTAAGCACTCAATAAATACGATTGAATGAATGAATGAAAGTGGCTGAGCCAGGTTTAGAATCCAGATTCTATGACTCTCAGGCCACTAGACCACACTGCTTCTCATCGCCATCAGGAACCCAAGAAGAACAGCATAATAATCACAATAATTTATTTTGATGGTGTTTATGAAAGGATTAGTACGTGCTAAGCACTGGGGCAGCCATAAGTTAATGAATTCGGGGACACTCCCTGACCATTACGGGGTTCACCATCTGATCATATCTCCATTTTCTAAATGAGAAATTGAGGCCCAGAGAGGTAAAGTAAGTTGGCCAAGGTCACAAAATAGGCCAGTAGTGAAGTTGGATTTGAACGCAGGCCCATGCTGTAGGGAGGAGACGGCAAACGGCGCTGCGCAATCCTCTCGTCCTGAAATCCATTCCTCTGTGTATATTCTCTGTCAGGAGAGCTTCCCGATTGTACCGAGGCTCATCTGTCATCCTCGATGGGCGACTGACTCCAGCATCAATAGTGACAGGTTTGCCGGGCTTCCTGGGCATGGTGCAATGCCTATTCTGTGGTCAGGGAACAAGTCTGCCAACTCGGTTGTACTATACTCTCCGAAGTGTTTAGTACAGTGTTCTACACACAGTAAGAACTCAATAAAAGCCATCAATTGATTGAACTTTAGGTGCTCTTCAACAAGAAAAATCCCTAATGCCAGAATTGCGGAGAGAGAGCTGGACAGCTCTTACAAATTGTCAGTCTCACTGTATGTTGGTTCAGACTTTGTGCTCTATGTGATCACGGATCCAGTGTCAAAGTGTGCTCTCCTTTTCCACCCACAGCATTCTCAGAAGATTGTTTTGAATCTGGGTCTCACTCCGTGGTCTCACTCCGCGGGATCCCTCGTCAGTTAGGCGCCTGATGCCTGCCTTTGAGGCGAACAGGCTGTGTGTGATAGACAATTTGTAACCTTCGGCTCCAGAAACAGTACTGTAAGAAGTCATCATGGATTCTCTTGTGCAGGGTTGTGGGGTTTGTGATAAGTCCGTTCTCTCCGAAAGCGCCTGTGAAATTGGAGTTCAAAGAGCTAGATTCTTGATTTGATCCTGAAGGCCCTGAATGTTTAGCCAAGAGGTTAAGAAAATCCTTCTGAGTTTTAAGTATTTAATCTATCTGAGCAGAGTCTCAGCTAAAAAGTACCAGGCTCTGATATGGATCAGTATATCCAAAACAAACGGGCAGGATTTCTTTTCCATAGCACATTGCATGTAGTTGAAATTTGTGGGGTGGAGGAGGGAAAGCAGATTATCTCAGGATGCCTGAGGAAAAGTAGCTATATTAACAGCTGTATTCTAACAAGTGCACAGCCCACTGTAGTAGCAGTATTAAAGTCCCCACTCTTTGCAAAGCACTATACTAAGTGCTGGGAAAATTACACAGAGGTGGCTTAGACTTGCTCCCTGCCCTACCAAGGGGCTCACAATCAAAGGGGGTTGGAATTGGCCATAGTCATATAAGGAAAGATGAAAACCCCAAAACAGGATGAGACCAGAATGATGGCACGGTGGCCAGGGGAGTAGAGTTTCAGGCTTCTTGTGGCTCGGTCCCACAGTCCAATGGCTGCAGCCCCAGCCTTCCCAGCAATTCTGACAGTTGAGAAAGCCCCATATTACTACCCATGTTTGAGTCCTTCCTGTGCCCTTGATAAAATACCGTTTTACTCTCAGTTTAATCTGTCATATTGAGCTGTGATTCCACATGACAGACCCAGTCCAAGTGCAGATATACTTCTGATTTTCTAGATCCGGTGCAACGGAAAGTATGGAAAATGGAAAAATGCCTCTGGTTATGTGGATGGTTTTCTGGCAGGTTCCTTCATTCCCAACCTCCTGAAGCATGTTGGGTGTAAAGCAGCTTGTAGGAGAAAGGCAGAGTGTAAGTGGGGGCTGATGGCTGATGATAATGGTAAGCTTGATCTGCACAGACTTGGGCAGCAAAGTATCTGATTTTATTCCCTGCTCCACCACTTACTTGCTCTATGACCTTGGGCCAGTCACTTCTCTATGCCTCAGTTTCCTCATCTGTAGAATGGGGATTTAATACCTGTTCCTCATCACCCTTAGACTGTTGAGCCTCATGTGGAATGGGGACTGCATCAGACCTGACTGTATTTATACCAGTACTTACCACAGTGCTTGGCATATAGTAAGTGCTTAATGAATTCCTTCAACATCATCGTTATTATTATTACTGTAATGGTGAGGCAAGGGGACAGAACCACAAGCAGCACCAAGCTACTCCAAAGATCAAAAGTCCTGGTATACCACAGGGCCGCACGGCCCACCAACGCACAGCAGGGCTGACTTGAGGGAAGCATTATGTCATGCTGTACGGGCCCACA
Source organism: Tachyglossus aculeatus (assembly GCF_015852505.1). NCBI lineage: Eukaryota > Metazoa > Chordata > Mammalia > Monotremata > Tachyglossidae > Tachyglossus > Tachyglossus aculeatus. The sequence goes on from NC_052101.1 coordinate 52,320,528, forward strand.
GCGAGACGTAATGACATCTTACGGAATCCAGTTGAGTCCCCAAACCTGGAGAGCTTCTCTGTATGGACCCTGACCTGCCCCCTTTCCTCCACCATGTTCCAGGGTTGCTCTGTTCCCCTCCTAGGTCCCTGTTTGTTCATTTAGTCATTCAGTCGTATTTATTGAGCACTTACTGTGTGCAGAGCACTGGACTAAGGGCTTGGGAGTGTACAATACAACAACAAACAGACACATTCCCTGCCCACAATGAGCTTACAGTCTAGATGGGGGCGACAGGCATTCATATAAATAAATAAATTACAGGTATGTACATGAGTGCTGTAGGGTTGGGCGGGGGAAGAACAAAGGGAGCAAGTCAGGGTGATGCAGAAGGGAGTGGGAGAAGAGGATAAGGGGGGCTTAGACAGGGAAGGCCTCTTGGAGGAACTGTGCCTTCAACAAGGCTTTGAAGATGGGGAGAGTAATTGTCTGACGGATTTGGGGAGGTAGGGCGTTCCAGGCCAGCGGGAGACGTGGGCTAGGGGTCGGCGGCGAGATAGGGGCACAGTGAGAAGGTTAGCACTAGAGGAACAAACAGCTTCCAACAGGTACAGCTTCCTGCAGGTGGGTCAGGTTGGGGGCTGTGGGTGTGGGGCCGGGAGGAGGATGGTGGGGTGGGTGCTTTCAAGTTCTTAGGCACTGGCACTCGCACCCTCCTCCTCACTCGCCTTCTGAAACCAGCTTTGGTGCAGGAGGGAAGGAGGGAGAAGCTACTCTTTGTCCTCTTTAGCCACATCTATGGCATATCCAGATTCTCACCAGGTCCCACCACTGCAATTTCTGAATATCCATGGCGTGTCTGGAATCTCACCATTGGTCCCACCTCTAGGAGCAGTTTCCTGGGCAGTCCTTAGCACCTAAACCCCAAATGAATGTTCGGGACCCCATTGGTAGATGAATACGATTTTGGTCAGTTTTTTTTTTTGCCCCTCTGACCCATCATCACACAGAAATGAGTTTTCTTTATTTGACCAGCACCAGAAATGGAGGCTCAGAGAAGCTGTCTCCTGGTTAATTATCCCATCAGCAGGTGAGGATTCATTCATTCATTCAGTTGTATTTATTGAGCGCTTACTGTGTGCAGAGCACTGTACTAAGCACTTGGGAAGTACAAGTTGGCAACATATAGAGACAGTCCCTACCCAACAGCGGACTCACAGTCTAGAAGGGGGAGACAGACAACAAAACAAAGCATATTAACAAAATAAATCGAATAAATATGTACAAGTAAAATAAATAAGTAGAGTAATAAATATGTACAAACATATACATATATACAGGTGCTGTGGGGAGGGGAAGGAGGTAAGTGGGGGGGATGGGAAGGGGGAGAGGAAGGAGGGGGCTCGGTCTGGGAAGGCCTCCTGGAGGAGGTGAGCTCTCAGTAGGGCTTTGAAGGGAGGAAGAGAGCTAAGGGAGGAAGAGAGCTAACTTGGCAGATGTGCGGAGGGAGGGCATTCCAGGCCAGGGGGGTGACGTGGGCCGAGGGTTGACAGCGGGACAGGCGAGAATGAGGTACGGTGAGGAGATTAGCGGCAGAGGAGTGGAGGGTGCGGGCTGGGCTGTAGAAGGAAAGGAGGGAGGTGAGGTAGGAGGGGGCGAGGTGATGGACAGCCTTCAAGCCCAGGGTGAGGAGTTTTTGCCTGATGCGTAGGTTGATTGGTAGCCACTGGAGATTTTTGAGGAGGGGAGTAACATGCCCAGAGCATTTCTGCACAAAGACTATCCGGGCAGCAGCGTGAAGTATAGATTGAAGTGGGGAGAGACAGGAGGATGGGAGATCAGAGAGGAGGCTGATGCAGTAATCCAGTCGGGATAGGATAAGAGATTGAGCCAGCAGAGTAGTGGTTTGGATGGAGAGGAAAGGACAGATCTTGGCGATGTTGCGGAGGTGAGACCGGCAGGTTTTGGTGACGGATTGGATGTGAGGGGTGAACGAGAGAGGGGAGTCGAGGATGACACCAAGTTTGCGGGCTTGTGAGACGGGAAGGATGGTAGTGCCGTCAACAGTGATGGGAAAGTCAGGGAAAGGGCAGGGTTTGGGAGGGAAGATAAGGAGTTCAGTCTTGGACATGTTGAATTTTAGATGGCAGGCAGACATCCAGATGGAGATGTCCTGAAGGCAGGAGGAGATACGAGCCTGGAGGGAGGGAGAGAGAGCAGGGGCAGAGGTGTAGATTTGGGTGTCATCAGCGTAGAGATGATAGCCGAAGCCAAGGGAGAGAATGAATGAGTTCTCCAAGGGAATGAGTGTAGATAGAGAACAGAAGGGGACCAAGAACTGACCCTTGAGGAACCCCCACAGTAAGGGGATGGGAGGTGGAGGAGGAGTCCGCAAAAGAGACTGAGAATGAACGGCTGGAGAGATAAGAGGAGAACCAGGAGAGGACAGAGTCTGTGAAGCCAAGGTTGGATAGCGTAATGCTTCCTCTCCCATCAGTGGCTGGAAGTAAAGAATAGAAGGTAGCCATCACTGGTCTCAGCTGGATTGCTCAATCATTGTTAGAGGAAATGCAGCAGTCGAAACCAAGTAGACCACTGGCTGCAGCTCTGCAACCACATCGAGGGGGAAAAGGGAGGCATCCTCCAGTTGAATTGAAGATAAAGGGCAAGTGGCTTATTGGCAAGAAGTAGCGTGGGCCTGGGAATCAGGACATGGATTCTAATCCCGGATCTGCTGTTTTCGGCTGTTTGACATTGGGCAAGTCACTGTACATCTCTGGGCCTCGTTTTCCTTATCTGTAAAATGGGAATTCAATACCTGTTCTCTCTCCTACTTAGACTGGGAGCCTCATGAGGTAGAGGAACTGTGTCCCGCCCCACTATCTTGTATCTACCCCATAAATTTAGTATAGTGCTTGGCACAGAGCAAGCACTTAACAAATACTAAATTATTATCATTAGCTATTATTGGTGGCAAGAGGTTTGCCACCTTCTATATTTGTTCTTTTACTCAGTTTCTCCCCCATGTGTGCATGTAGAAATTTGGAAGATAAATAATTTATGGAGACACTTTGGCAGTTTTCAATAATAACAATAATAATGATGGCATTTATTAAGCGCTTACTAGGTGCAAAGCACTGTACTAAGCGCTGGGGAGGTTACAAGGTGATCAGGTTGTCCCACGGGGGGCTCACAGTCTTAATCCCCATTTTACAGATGAGGTAACTGAGGCACAGAGAAGTTAAGTGACTTGCCCAAAGTCACACAGCTGACAATTGGCAGAGCTGGGATTTGAACCCATGACCTCTGACTCCAAAGCCCAGGCTCTTTCCACTGAACCACGCTGCTTCTCTATGCATTTCAAGCAATGTATCTTAATTATTCCAGGGAGCTCACCTTTTTTTGAGACATATTCAAGAAGCAATGTAATCTGATTGGATTGTGTGTTTCCAAAATGGCTCCTAACTGTCACGCTGATGTTAAAAAGTGAACATTTCAAGCCAGTTTAGGTTTTAGTGGGCCAACTTGATGGGCTAATCCTGGTTTAGTGGTCAGGTCAGATTCTGCCAGATGATTGACTCTTCCCTGGGCTCTGGCGGGGTTGGAGGGAGGTGTGTGCTGGTCAGTGACAGTGGGATTAAGCGGGGTAGATCTCAGAGTCCTTGCTCTCAAGGAGGGTTGCTTCCACACTGATCAGTCCCATCTCTGGAGCCCACCAGACTCCTATGATTTTAATCCCTGCTGCTCAAACTCTTGTTTCTGGGTGAAAAGTTGGAATTGGTCAGATTGGGAATTTTAGAACACCGCGGACACCTCATACAACCCTCTGCACAGCACCCTGCACCCGGCAGGCACCCAGTATAGGCCCCTGTGCCCAGCGGGCATCCAGAATAGCAGCAGCATTTGACTTGTGACCCTTGTTCTAGAAATTCATTCATTCATTCATTCATATTTATTGAGCACTTACTGTGTGCAGAGCACTGTACTAAGCACTTGGGAAGTACAAGTTGGCAACATATAGAGATGGTCCCTACCCAACAGCGGGCTCACAGTCTAGAAATAAGGGCAGTGATGATTCTTAATCTTTACCCAAAACACCACCAGACCCTTTTCTGTCCAGTAGTCGTGGGTATTAGTATCTTGGAGAATGGTCTGTCTTTAGAGGATGTGTGCCCCAAGAGAACTCCCACATGCCTTTTGGGAGATCTATGGAATCTCTGTCTATCGAGAATTACAGCCGTGCACTGCATAGGAACCAGGACTAAACCACGCCATTTGTTCTTGTCAGGTCAGGTCGGGTATGCATCTCTTTCCTGCCCAGAATCGTAACCAGGCCATGATCGATCGGCATTCGAGGCCTCCGGGGAAGGCCGGCCTGCCCGGTCCTCAGCCCCGCCACTTTCTGGGAACTGTTTTGTCGAGACAGTGGCGATCTCTGTCAGCCCGGGCTGCTCCTGCAAGCTTCATCTTAAACAGCAACATGGAGTAAATTCCAAACCCCCAAGAAATCAATTTGCTGGCCAGTAGGAGCTCTGTGGACTTTGCTTCCGGTGCCTAGGTTGCTTTGTTCCTGAATCCAGTTGCTCACTCCTTCTTAAAATCATAATACGTCCCACGCCTCTGCCGCTTCCCAGAAGAAACCTCCTTGAGTTTCCTTAACCCTGGGAGCCAGTTGGCATAGGGCCTTCACTGAGATCATGACTGATGGCTGTAGAAGTAGTTGTGATACTGTCTGGTCTTTCAGTCACCATATGGATTTATCATGGCTGAGAGTCCTTGACTTGCAGGCATCTGAACTGGAATCAAGATAGTAATTATAAAATGTCATGGGCCAAAAACTGGGGACATAGCATTGTCACGGAGACATCTGTTCATGTTTAATTGTATTTTCTACCCAGAGGGTGGATTTCTTTTTATAACTACTGCTTCCAAAAACTGCCCTGAGACTCATCCACAGTGTTTGTATGCTAGCATAGGTGAACTCTGAGTTACTGTCCTGACACCAACATCCAGTCCCCCTGTTGTATCGTTAAAGCGGAGAGCAGCGTGAATAGATGGAAAGGTTACCAAGAGCACCTCCCACTCAGATACTGCTGGCCATGCCATCGGGGGAGAGCCTTTGGCTCCCCAGAAACCACTCTGGAGCCAAATTTGCCTACCAGTTGCCCAAGGCATTCTCCTTATGGAGCTGAGTGCTTTTGCAGTCCATAATATAGTATGGAGGCCTCACTGTTGAAAATGGAGTCTCCCTGCCATGGTTTCCTCTCCAGAGTTTTGTTTTATAGGGAGGGGAGGGAGGTTTCTGACAGTGAGTGGACCGATCTGCCATCTTACTGCCTCTCAATCCCGGGTCCCCCACCTCTGACCCTTGACCTCGGGTCCTTCCCTCTTGGAACTCCCTCCACGCTTCCAGTCTCAGAGATCACAGTTTTCCCCAGCTCCAAGGCCCCCCTGAAATCCCACCAACCCAAGCTTTCCTGACCAATACCCGCCTCTCTGGCATGCCAATCCAACAGTTGTCCTCCACATTGGAAAAAGATACCCTCTGTAGTGACAGTCACAGTGAGTGCATGTGTGGCTGAAATGGTCAATGCGGGACCCAGACCTGGCCGTATTTTGCACACAAAGAGGCTGTCCCTTTTTGTGTGGTTATGTTTAAGGTCTGCCACACCTGGTGCCATTTTCTCTACCTACCTCCTCATCTCTCGTTCCATACAGAGCTTTTGCTCAGAGAGAGAGACACTCCTTTCTTGATAGCAGTATGCCATGCTGATTTATCCTCAGCAGTCAGTTCCCAGTTCCCAGCTGGGTTACAGCATTGTCTGAGGCTTTGTTTGAACGAGCCCTTAAAACACTTCCCCTCTGGCTTTCAGTTTTCCAATTAGGATTCTCATATGGCACTGTTTGGGTATCCTGCTGTCACTCATTCTCCTTACACCGTCACATCCAGCATAGCTGCGCCAAGATGAGCAGAGCTTCGATTCTAGGAGACTGGTTACGTTCCAGAACTTTGTTACTTTGACTTTATCTTACCATTTGATATCGAGTCTGGCCCACAGGTGATGCTGGCGCTACTGTTGGAGGAGCCGGATGTGGCCCCTGTGTTTGTGGTCCAGGTTTCACAGCCGGAGAGAAGGTTGGACCGTACCAGAACTCTGCGGACCTTTAGTCGGGAAGTCTGGTATCACGCTGCCACCACAGTCCACTCTACAGTCTCCCAAATAGCATGCTCACGGGCCTTCTTGATTCGGAACATGTTTTGTTCTTACCTTATTATGTATATATCTATAAATTAGGTATTATACATTCTTTATTTATACTGTCTGTCTCCCCCCATAGACTGTAAGCTCACTGTGGGCAGGGGCCGTGCCTGCCAACCCTGTTGTATCGTACTCTCTCAAGTGCTTACTACTCTGCTCTGCACACAGTGAGCACCCAATGAATATCATTGATTGACTGATTCTTAGGCATTTGCCTCTAGGTCACAATCTACATCTGTACATTGGTTTATACCACTTCTATTGTGATTTGACAATTTGTTTAAGAATTTTGGAGAAAACACTGCCACTTCTGTCCCCCTCTGAGCATGCAGTGTATATATGTGGCCATGAGCCATTTTATCTGCTTTAATTGTAGGTGCTCAAGCAAATATTACAACGTTCTCCAAGCGGTAGGCATTTCGTACAGTGCTCTGAAAACAGTAGGTGTTCAGGACAGAACTCTGCACACGGTAGTCATTCAGGACAGAACTCCGCACGTGGTAGGTGCCTAGTTTAGAGCCCTGCACTTGGTTGCCATGCAGTACAATGCTCTGCATACATTTAGTGCTCAATAAATGCAGATGAATTAATTGATCCCAGATCCACGTGATAGACTACTGCCAAGAGCCAAGAATTAGGTGAGCTCCCTTCAGATTTGTGGCCCCATCCCACAGCACGAAATGAAACAGACACCAGCCACGACTGAAGAGCCAAATCGTTTAAAACAGGCCACAGCCCGTCTTCCCACCGGGCATGGGGCTTATTTGAGAGAGGGGCCGTGGGACCCTCACCCCATTTTGTTCTGATTTCCCTGCTCCCAACTCTGTACCTTCGCTTACTTTGCTCTGTGGGCATTACGTCTACCTCAAGATGTCTGTCTCATGAAGGATCAGGGATGTGCCCATTTACTTTGCTCTTTTGAGGCACAGGGTAAAATATAATTCGGCGGTGGTGCTGGTGGTTATGATGATGATGATGATGATGAATCAAGGGCTCTGTCTCTTAGCCAGTATTAAACTCCTAAGCATTTTAGCCACAGTCACTGTAGCTTAGTGGGTGGGCAGGGAATGGTGGGGCAGTCACCTGCCGGAAACAAGTCAAAAACAGCTCAGACCTCCTGCTCTTCGTTCCATTTGTAACCTGATGTTGTTCAAGGTCCTGGATTCTGCTTTTCAGCCATGCTGATGAAAAGCGGTGAGGCCTGGTGGAAAGAGCCCAGGCCTGGGAATGTTTCTGACCTGATTACCTTGTATCTACCCCAGTGTTTAGCACAGTGCTTGGCACATAGTGAGAACTAAACAAATACCACAATTATGATTATTATCATCATCACCAAAGGGAAGTGGGGTTGGAGGCCACGGAGGATGTGGATAAAAATCAGCCGTCCCCTACAGGTTGGTAAATATTTTAGATCTCCCGCCTCCCCTGTGTGGCCAGCTTAGGGGCATTTGAGGAGGTCTTGGTGCTTGATTTCTGTGACTGGCAACCAGACCTGTCCGGTTAAAAGAACTGTGGCGTGCCCCCTGCCCCATTCCACCACACACTCTCATTTAAACTGGGGAGACCCCCCCACAGAAGCCTTGTATTTTTTTGGGTGGTGATCCAACATACTGAGCTTTGCAAACAGTTTCTTTAAGGCATCCTGCAAGCACTACCTATCTTTCTAGCCCCGGGCCTGAGAAGGGGATTGAAAAGAAGAATTGATTTTAGACAGATGATTGCAGACTTCGGTGCTTAATTACATTTCTTCCCTTCAGTGACTTTGAACCCACCACTCAGACCAATGATGAGTAGGTTTGCCCTTCAAATGGGACGTGTTCTCTTAGTGGAGACCCACCCCCACCATCCTACCACAGAGGCTAAATTATCCCCCTCTGCTGTGGGAAGCGACAAAATGGGTTTAGCTGTTTGCTTTCATGGAAGAAGCGTTTCTCTCTACCACCTACCCCACCTCTAGTGCGCGAACCATTTTACTGCAAGTAGATTACAGTTTGTCAATGGGAATCTCATTGGGGATGAGGAGGGGTGGGCGACATAAAATCCATGAAGAATTGGAAAAAAGTCATTTAAAATTCCACTTTATGTATAATTCTTACAGCTCAGTCTGCAGAATGGAAATATTTAAGACCAGTACACTTGAGCTGGAAATAAATAATAGTTTCTCAGGGGAAGAGTCCGAGGCAATTAGGCTTCGAATGGCATAAACACAGTAAAATCATGATGCAGTGATATCTGCCTGTTCCAACAGTGTGTATTTCGAAGCTGCCGCCATTCCCCAACTGGAGAAGTGGTCTTTTGTTCTGTAATGCAAATATTGGTTCATCCAAACCTCAATGATTAAAATTCCATTTTCCCCTGGTCCCTTACGTTTCCAATTAACACAGTTTTACAATAGTTTTTTTTTTTTTCCTCTTGTGGTATAAGTCTCTAAGTATGTTACTGAGTCAGCTTGAGCTCTTAATTATTATTATCAGTAACAATAACAAGTAATTATACTTACTGTGTACCAGGCACTGTACTAAGCACTGTGATTGACAGAGGAGAAGCAGGCCAGACACAGTCCCTGCCCCACAGGAGACTCAGTCTAATAGGAAGGGATTTCCAAGGCCCAGAGAGGTATTTTTTGTTGGTGGTGTTCTTTATGGTATATATTCATTCAGTATTTGGATGATATTTATTGAGTGCTTACTGTGTGCACGGCACTGTTAAGTACTTACTATGTGTCAGGCGCTGTACTGAGCACTGGGATAGTTACAAGCTGCCAGTTGGACATAGTCCTTGCCCCACATGGGGCTCACGGTCTTAATCCACATTTTTCAGATGAGATAACTGAGGCCCAGAGAAATTAAGTGACTTGCCCAAGATCACACAGCAGACAAGCATCATAGCTGGGATTAGAACCGAGGACCTTCTGATTCCAAGGCCCATGCTGTATTGACTAGGCCATGCTGCTTCTAAAGTGACTTCCCCCAGGTCACACAGCAGGCCTGTGGCAGAGGTGGGACTAGAACCCTAGTCTTCTGACTCCTGATCCCAAGCTCTTTCCACTCGGCCATGCCCCCTCCTTTCTTCTTACGCTGAGGCTAATGCAGGATTCAGTCTCCCCCGGCAACATCTCCTTGCCATCTGACTCTGAGTGCCTAATGCACAGGGGACCTGTTGCCTGGGGTGGGTGGGTGGAGGAGGGACATGGGAGGTTCTTGCGCATTTCCTGGTCTTTGCTGCAGGAGCTAAGCAACCCTGCAGACACCTAGATGGAAGCCTCTGCCTTGCCTTCCCTATCTGGCTGCCTCCTCACCCAGGAAAGTCTTCTAGACTGTGAGCCCTTTGTTGGGTAGGGATCATCTCTATATGTTGCCAACTTGTACTTCCCAAGCGCTTAGTACAGTGCTGTGCACACAGTAAGCGCTCAATAAATATGATTGAATGAATGAATGAATGAAAGGGACTTACAGAGATGACAGATGGGTAAACTTTTCCCCATTGCCTTGCTGATTGAATTGAAGCCCCTTGCTTGTAGACTACTCTTCCAGATGTTTAGTACAGTGTTCTGCACACAAAAGATCCCCAGTACAATGCTCTAAGCACAGCAGGCACCCAGTACAATGCTCCGCATATATTAGGCCCCGAGTACAGTGCTCTGCACCCAGTAGGTACACATTACAGTGCTCAGCACACATTGAGCACTCAAATTCTGTTGATGAGGATGCTTTGTACCATGTGATCTTTGAAAAAGGTGTCAATGAGAGTTTTCTAGTAGCACGAGGAATGGAAGAACCTGAACTTTGAGTTCACTTGTTTTTGAAGGAATGATGCTTGTACATTTCTGAAGTCAGAAAGGATTAGGGAAGGAAACAGCTCATTGCAGGCAGGGAACATGTCCACCGACCATTGCATTGTACTCTCCCAAGCACTTAGAACAGTGCTCTGTGCCACAGTAAATGGTCAGTGAATACAATTGATTGATCTGGAATAATACAATAGAGTAGCATCATATTTCTGCCATAGTGATAAAATAACCTGCAAGTAGGTATCTCTATCACCTTATCCTTAGCTATATGGATTACCAGTTATCTTTTTCTTGGGCAAGTCAAGTTGCTATTAATCATATGGGCCTTTCCACACACACCCCACTGTTTATGTCTAGTAGTCGTGACAGCAGGAAGACCCTGGGGCTGCGGGACCCAGAGAGGACAGGCAAGGCTTTTAAGTGGACGTGGGGGAGAAGAGGAAGCACATCTACCCCAGTGCTTAGTACAGTGCTTGACACATAATAAGCACTTAACAAATAGCATTAAAAGAAACCCAAAAATGTGGAGAAGGGAGCGGGCAGCGGGGAAGGAGCAGAGAAGGTAGAAGCAGCAGCATGGCATAGTGGCAAGAGCACGGGCTTGAGAGTAAGGGGACGTGGGTTCTAATCCCAACTCCACCACTTGTCTGTTGTGTGACCCTGGACAAGTCACTTCACTTCTCTGGGCCTCAGTTACCTCATCTGTAAAATGGGGATTGAGACTTTGAGCCCCATGTGGAACGGGAACTGTGTCCAACCTGATCTGCTCGTATCCACCCCAGCGCTTAGTACAGTGCCTGTCACATAGTTAAGCGCTTAACAAATACCATGATTATTATTATTATTATTCTGTAGCCCTTCACTCAGCACTGGCTTTAGGCCAGTTGGTTCTTGAGATCCTGCGATCCAAATAATCTTAATTAAACTGCCGGGCACCCAAACCTTTCAGATCTGGCTGCTGGCGGCATCTTCTGTCAGTGGGCGATTCATCACTGAGGCGAAACTCCACTTAGTTTAAATGAAGTCATGTCTGAAATAGGTTGACACTGCTCGGAAAGATGCTGTCGCTGAAAGTGGACTTGGAGCCTTTGAATAATATGTCTGCTCCTCAGAATACAAGCTTCAGCAAAAAAGGAGAGAGAGATTTGGATGTGGTAGAGAGAGAAGCAAAGTCTCTGAGGATGGAGTGGAGCCTTTTCCATTCCTCTCTGAGATTAAATTCTCTGCAGAGCTGCCTTAGTTCCGAGGGGAGTCATGCAACGCTTAATAGCTCTTATCCCTTAGAGAACAAAAGAGTTGGCACATTTCATTTTGCATTTTCCATGAGGAGAATTTTCCACTGCAGAAGCTGCTCAATCCATCGATCTTAACGTTGATGTCCCAAACCAGCATCCTAATTTATTTTCCAAACCCAAAAAGCTGAGCAAAGAATGCTTAAAGACTCCTTCCCCAGCTCTCTGCTTCGCTGAAACCAGTACAATGTTGGTGTGCAAAAACCCTCCTTGATTCTGATGCTGCCACACTGAAGGTAGTGACAATTAGGATTTGGAGATTATCCTCTGCTTCCTCGATTGCCGTCAAAGGGAGGCACAGGGCGATTGAACGGAAGAAGATCTCTACTGGGATTAACAGCCTAGACACAGGAACGGGTGGAGGCAACAGACTCGGGATGGGGAATGACAAAGAGAACTCCATCTTTTCCTGTCACCATGAGACAGTGAAGCAGAGAAAGAGCTATATTGGTAGAGATGCCAAGAAGGTAAGACCAAGTTCTGTACATTCACGGCTACACACACATACGCATGCACACACTCATGCATACGTTCACTAATTCAGTCCAAACAAAGCTGCATTGTGAAAAAGATCGGTTCAGTTCAGACTTTTCACTAATTGCACCACCTCTCTCCACCTCCCTGTAGGCTGAATAAATGAGGTTCTACTTGTTTTATGGCTTTGAAGGTGGATCATTTTTGTCCCCCCATAATGTTCTGGGTAAATTTTGAGATTTATAACTCAACTGTCTGTCAACAGTAACAATTATTCAATCCATCAGTGAAATGTATTGAGTGCTCACTGTGTGCAAAGCATTGAGCTAAGCGCTTGGGAGAGTACAGTGCAATAGAATTGATAGACACGATCCCTTTCCACAGGCAGCTTACAGTCTAGAGGGAGAGACAAACATTAAAATAAATTACAGCTAGGGAAAATGGCAAAGTGGAAGGATTTGTACATAAGTGCTGTGGGGCCGAGGGCGGGGTGAATATCAAGTGATTAAGGGCTATAGATCTGAATGTGTAAGTGATTACAGAAGGTAGGGTGAGTAGGGGAAATGAGGACTTAGGGAAGGTCTCTTGGAGGAGATGTGATTTTAGGAGGGCTTTGAAGGTGAGGGGAGTGGTCGGCTGTCCGATGTGAAGCAAGAAGATATTCCAAGGCCCAAGGGAGAATGTGGGCATAGGGTTGGTCAGAGGATAGATAAGATCAAGGTACAGAGAAAAGGTTGGTGTTAGAGAAGTGAAGTCTGTGGGTTGGGTCATAGTGGGAGATCAGTGACGTGAGGTAGGAGGGGGCAAGGTGATTGAGTGCTTTAAAGCCAAGGGTGAGGAGTTTCCATTTGATGTGGAGGTAGATGGGCAATCAGTGGAGGTTCTGGAGGCGTGGGGAGAAGTGGACTGAACAGTTTTCTGGAAAAATGGTCTGAGTAGCAGAGTGAAGTACTGACTAGAGTGGGGAGAGACAAAAGGCGGGGAGGTCAGCGAGGAGGCTGATGCAGGAGCAAAGGCGGGATAGGATAAGTGCTTGGATCTGCATGGTAGCAGTTTGCATGGAGCAGAAAGGGTAGACTTCTAGAGATACTGCAAAGGTAGAACCGACAGGATTTGATGACACACTGAATGTGTGGGTTGAGTGAGAGAGATGAGTCGAGGATAATGCCAAGATTATGGGCCTGTGGGACAGGGAAGATTGCTCACGTGTGTGCAGATGAACACTGGGATTCATGTGCACGTACACATTCATTCAATCGTATTTATTGAGCGCTTACTGTGTGCAGAGCACTGTACTAAGCGCTTGGGAAGTACAAGTCGGCAATGTATAGAGACGGTCCCTACCCAACAGCGGGCTCACAGTCTTGCACGCAAATGCAAAGCAAATAATCACCTATCAGTAGTATTTATTATTTATTGTGGTATTTGTTAAGTGCTTACTATGTGCCAGGCACTATACTAAGTGCTGGGGTGGACAAGCAAATTGGGTTGGACACAGTCCCTGTCCCACATGGGGCTCACAGTCTCAACCCCCATTTTACTTCTCTGAGGCACAGCGAAGTAAAAAGGCTTGCCCAAGGTCACACAGCAGACAAGTTGCAGAGCCAGGATTAGAACCCATGACTTTCTGACTCCTAGGCCTGTGCTCTATCCACTGCACCATGCTGCCACTCATTGAATCCTTACTGCAGGCAATGCACCGTACTAAATTCTTCAGAGAGTACAATAGAATTAGGAGACATCTTTGCTGCCCCCAAGGAGTTTACAATCTAGAGGGCATACCACATTCTCCAAATGGATGAATAATATTCTGACCCTATATTAGGATGGTGGCTTTACTACTCCAATTATTACATTTATTTGGCCCTTCTCTTTAAAAGCTCATTTTCCCCCGCTTGCAGATTGTAGAGGGTTCTATCGCCTTGCTAGTGATGCGAGGATGTCTTCCCTTTTGCAGGTGCATTCATTCATTCAATCATATTTTTTGAGCACTTACTGTGTGCAGAGCTCTGTACAAAGTGCTTGGGAAGTACAAATCGGCAACCTATAGAGATGGCCCCTACCCAACAATGGGCTCACAGTCCGTTGCAGGCTCCTCCTCGGTCACTCACCTCCTAACTGTGGGATTTTCTCAAGACTAAGTTGCTAGAGAAGACTAAGCTGTTAGAGAAGCAGTGTGGCTCAGTGGAAAGAGCCCGGGCTTTGGAGTCAGAGGTCATGGGTTCAAATTCCGGTTCCACCAATTGTCAGCTGTGTGACTTTGGGCAAGTCACTTAACTTCTCTGTGCCTCAGTTACCTCATCTGTAAAATGGGGATTAAGACTGTAAGCCCCCTGTGGGACAACCTGATCGCCTTGTAAACTCCCCAGTGCTTAGAACAGTGCTCTGCACATAGTAAGCGCTTAATAAATGCCATCATTATTATTATTATTAAGTTCCAGGTCCCCTTCTAGTCTCCATCTACACCCACTCCCTTGGAGAACTCATTTGTGTATGAGCTCTTCCTGTCCATGAGGGAGGAGTGAGGCACAATGGGGAGATGCTTTTTTGAAAAACAAACAAACATAGTCTCAGAATTGTCAGGGTCACCAACTCGGGGAAGGGTGGTGACACATGGCAAGGCCATGGCAAGAGGCAGCGTGGCTCAATGGAAAGAGCACGGGCTTTGGAGTTAGAGGTCATGGGTTCAAATCCCAGCTCCGCCAATTGTCAGCTGTGTGACTTTGGGCAAGTCATTTAACTTCTCTGTGCCTCAGTTACCTCATCTGTGAAATAGGGATTAGGACTGTGAGCCCCCCGTGGGACAATCTGATCACCTTGTAACCTCTCCAGCACTTAGAACAGTGCTTTGCACATAGTAAGCGCTTAATAAATGCCATTATTATTATTATTATAAGGCCAAAATGCTCCATCCAAGGGGACAAAGCCAAACAGATTTCCAGGCCGTTCCCCACCCGCTTCACTTCCTCCTTTGCCTGCTTTGGGCCATCCCCTCACAGTTCAAATCAGAGCTGACCATGATGGGTACAAATGAGCCAGCTGAAGGAAAGCCAGTGACCGGGGAGGGGGTGTTAAGTGTATAGGATGATCCAAGCTGAGTCACTGGAGGGGGAGTCAAGCCCAGGGTGATGGATAGTCCACCCCTCCCCCTGAGGGTGGGTGTCCAGCAGGGTCACCAACAAGCAGGTGGTTCGTCCACACATCCTGAGGCTGCCCTTACAGTCCTTGTCTCAGGCTGTTTGGAATGTTTGTCTTGATCTGACCATGGCCTGGCTTGCAACCTTCTGAAGCCCAAGAGTGTGTCTGTCGAGTTGACCCCACTGACTTGTTTTTGCCTTGCTCGTGGAATCAAAATGATACCTCCAGACATCCTGGGCTGGAACAGCAGAGCTGGTAGGTGCCACAACAACAACCAGAGGCGGGTGCAGTTCTGGGCATAGCTACCAGAATCATTCATGCAAAGCAAAGTAAATTGTTTAGGCTTTCATAGGCTGTTAGAGGAAACAATTGGAATAATAGAGCATTAGCTCTCTCTGGAGGAATTTAAATGGGGGATTAAAAGAAAACTTTTTGAAGGGGTATTATCTTTATATAAAACATCAGCTTTTCTCATTTCCCTCCTTTCTCCCCCTCCCACCCCCCTCCAGGATTCACCAGACTAAAAATAATGTTGTTGTTCTAGTGAAACATCAATAGAAACAGCTATTAATTAGTTTGTCTTGGAACCCATTTCTCTGTAAATGTATGTACTAAAGTCCCAGAGGCTTGGGGAGGCCCTTATCTCCCTAATAATATTAATGATAATGGCATTTGCTAAGTGCTTACTATATATCAAGCACTGTACTAAGTGCTGGGGGAGATACAAGATCATCTGGCCCCATATAGGGCTCACAGTCTAGGAGGGAGAATAAGCATTGAATCCCCATTTTTTCTGTTGAGGAAACAGGCACAGAGAAGTTAAATGATTTGCCCAAGGTCACACAGCAGGGATGTGGTGGAGCCAGGATTAGAACCCAGGTCCTCTGACTCCCAGTCCCATTCCCTTTCCATTAGGCCATGCTGCTTCTGTCCTATCCTGCTTCCCCTTATCCTCAGGGGCAATCTCTTCCTTCTAATATTCATTGTTGCCTTGTTGTGTGCTTGCTGTCTGCACAATCGAATAAAATGTCAGCCTTCTGAAAGTGTGTATGAGACTGTAAAATGGTAAAGTCTTGGTCGTGAAGCTCTGGGGACCTTAGGTTTGGATATGTTCATCTGAGAATCGGAAAAGTACATACTTACAGATCATAGGTGCAAGCATCTATTTGTGAGTGAGATGGGGAAAGTGGGGTGGAGATTTTAGGGGAGGTGGGGCCTGGGGAGACAGGCTGCAAAGAGCTAACAGACCAGAAAGTCACAATTTTGCATCTTCTCAACGCTAATGGGAAACACACAGGTCTTGTCAGAGACCTGGAATGAGGGAGGTTATTTGTACTAGTAATGGCATTTATTGATTGGCTACTGAGTGCAACCTTCCAAAGTAATCAGAGAAGGCTGTCTGGAGGAGCTACGGTGTGAAAAGAATGTGAAAGGTAGGGAAGGCTGAGGTCTGGCAGATTTTTGGTGCGGGGACGGAGTCCCAGGCTTGAGGGAATAGTTTAACCAAGGGGCCGGAGGCTGGCGAGATGAGAACGGGATGCAGTTAGGGAGTTTGCGGGGAGCAAAGAGTGCAAGCTGGGGAGTAGTGCATGAAGACAGACTATATGTAAGATGGAGAAAGTTGGTGCATGGCCTAGAAGCCCATGGTCAGGAGCTTTTGTGTGATGCAGAGGGGGCTGGGCAACCATTGGAGGCTTTTGGGAGCGGACGGATGGATGTCGAGTGGTGTCTCAGGAAGATGATCTGTAGGGCAGTGTGGTGAATGGGCCGAGGGGGCTGGAGTCAAGGGAACCAGTGAGGAAGCCGAAGCAGTAGGCATCAAGCTAAGTGAGCTGGGGGGACAGGGCCCCCTACCATCAAGCACATTACAGGGAATTCTTTCAAGACGGAAAATTTGCTATTGTGCTGCTGCTGCTAGAGTGGGTTGAAGGGCCATTTGAGCTACAGTGATCTGTGCTGGGACTAAATTTAATTAATGATAATTGTGGTATTTGTGAAGTGCTTACTATGGGTATTGTACTCAGCATGGTAAACCAGTGAAATAAGAACTGACATTTTGCTCATCAGCCTGTACTCGAACAGTCCATACAATTGTCCTTCCTTTTCCAAGATGATGCTACTTAGAGGGAGTCCTAGCTGTGCTTCTGGGTTGACCAGTAAGACCAATAAATGTGTGACAGGCACTCCCTCCAGCATCATTTACAAAATAAATCCTCTCATGGATCTGTCTCATGCAGGGCTGGTTTCTGTGTTGCAGACTGACTCTTGGTATCCTAGTCCTTGTGAAACTTTGGCATAAGGAGGGCAAAACTTCTCTCAGTTTCTGCTGCCCCCATGCCTGGTCAGTCTGCTGTAATGTTCTCCCATCAGCCCACTGCTCTGTTGCCCTGCTTGCTTCTTTAGGTCTTGAATTTATCAGTAATAATAATAACAATAACGATACCTTGGTTTTTGTATGGCGCTTTTATTCCCAAAGCATGCTTCCATTGCTTACCTCATTTCTGCTCTCACCAGTACCCCTTGAGGTAGGTAGAAAGTCAGGTATTATTCTTCCCATTGTGTAGACGAGGAAACAGGTTCAGAGAGTTTAATTGGCTTGCCCATGATCATGCAGCAGACCAGTGGCAGAGCAGGGAATCAAACCTAGGTCTTCCAGTTTCCAGATCAACGCTCTTCCGTTATCCCACACTGCTTCCCCCTCGGCTGATGTGTGGGTCTTTTAAGTTTCCCAAACAACAGTTGTCTGGGTGTCCCATTGTCCATCCTCCTCTTTTCCCCTCTTTCCTCTTTAGGGCCCTCCCATGTTATGCTGGACATCATTACGTCACACTGCATATGCTGATATTGAACCCTTCTCCCTAGCTTAACTGATTTGAGCCTGGGTGCTGGCTCCCTCGAGCCCCTCTCCCAGGCAAATGAGGGCTGATCATTCCAATTTATGCCCCAGGAACTCTCTCCAATTGGCAATAGCTAATCCCTCTTCAAATAGCACTTGCTTACTGATGAGGCTCTTAGCATCTTGGCCTGGGGCAGGTGTTGCCTTTGGCCTGCCTCACTCCCCCTGATTGGCTCCCTGGCAGCCAAGGGTTTGGGAGGCAAGGGAAGGGATAAGCCTCCAGCCTCTTTTGCTGCAGGCCTGAGGGCTGCAGGTGTTCGGCCGCAGGCCAGAGCTGTAGGAGGGAGCGTGATGGTGGGGAGGGCTGCAGGAGAAGCATGCTGTATTCTGCCCTGCTTGAGGAAAGCTTTGGTAGGGCTGGGGGATTCTAATGGTGGTGGTAGTACATGCAGCTCAGGGCTGCCTCTTGGGATGATCAGCCACCTCAGTTGTATTTATTGCATACTTACTGTGTACGAAGCACTGTACTAAGCACTTGGGAGAGTACAGTACAACAACAAACAGACACATTCCTTTCCCACAGCGCACTCCCAGTTTAGAGGGGGAGACAGACATTAATATATATAAATAAATTAGAGATATGTATGTAAGTGTCACGGGGCTGGGAGGGGTGATGAATAAAGGGAGCAAATCAGGGCGACACAGAAGGGAGCGGGAGAAGAGGAAAAGAGGGCTAAGTCAGGGAAGGCCTCTTGGAGGAGATGTGCTTTCAGTAAGGCTTTGAATGGGGAGAGGGTAATTGTCTATCGGATTTGAGGAGGGGGGATGTTCCAGGCTAGAGGCAGGACACGGGCGATGGGTTGGCGGCAAGATAGACGCGATTGAGGTATAGTGAGAAGGTTAACGTTAGAGGAGGGAAATGTGCTGTGTGGGCTGGGTTGTAGTAGGAGAGTTGCCGGATGATGTAGGAGGGGGCAAGGTGATTGAGTGCTTTAAAGCCAATGGTGAGGAGATTCTGTTTGATGCAGAGGTGGTTGGGCAACCACTGGAGTTTCTTGTGGAGTAGGGAAACGTGGCCTGAACGTTTTTGTAGAAAAATGATCCAGGCAGCAGAGTGAAGTGTGGACTGGAGTGGGGAGAGACAGGAGGCAGGAAGATCAGCAAGGAGGCTGATACAGTAATCAAGGCAGGATAGGATAGATTATTCAAGGTGGGATAGGATAAAAATAGCCACCACCACCCCACCACCATAGCCCAGTACCCCTGCACTTGTGCCCACGAGTCTCCACATTTATCTTGCTCTGCTTTCAAGGGAGCTGTGGTTGCTGGGGGCACTGCTTCGATACTTGTGAGCTGACCATCTTCTCTGGCCTGCATTTGATCTTTTATATGGTTCATAGATAATGATGTGGTGGAACTGCTCTGGACCCAGAGTGTGAATTTTCTAGTTGGTCCAGTCTCAAACATTTTTTCTAGGGAGTTGGGCACCATAATGGCATCATAGATCTTCAGTTTGTTATGGCACTTGATGCCCTGTTGTCACCATGCTCTTTCTTATGGCTTTTTGAAGGTCATGCCATCCTTTTGGAATCTCTCCTCACTTTCTCTATCCATTCATCATTGGACATTGTACTGTCCAGGTAGCATAGTTCAGTATCTGCTCTAAATTATCTGTTGTCGTTGAAGACTTGTGTATAAAATTTTCAGGGTGTATGCTGGTTCATAACTGGGATTTTTGTCACCCATACTGAAAGACTGGAGAGCGGTGCTGAGTCTGCAAAGTGATTCCTGGTCATTTGCATGTCATCTTGCGCATGGGTGTTCAGAGTACAGTCTACTGCTTAATAGCAGGTCCTTAACCACTGTCTCAAAAACCTTTGACAATGTCTATAGTCTGTGGTGCTGGAGTGTTTCCTGGGATTGAAGCATATTCATATTAGTGGTTTAGTGGAAAGAGCCCGGGCTTGGAAGTCAGAGATCGTGGGTTCTAATCCCGGCTCCACCGCTTGTCAGCTGTGTGACTTTGGGCAAGTCACTTCACTCAATCAATCAATCAATCAATTGTATTTATTGAGCGCTTACTATGTGCAGAGCACTATACTAAGCGCTTGGGAAGTACAAGTTGGCAACATGTAGAGACGGTTCCTACCCAACAGTGGGCTCACAGTCTAGAAGGGGGAGACAGAGAACAAAACAAAACATATTAACAAAATAAAATAAATAGAATAGATATGTACAAGTAAAATAAATAAATAAATAAATCCGTACAAACATATATACATATATACAGGTGCTGTGGGGAAGGGAAGGAGGTAAGGCAGGGGGGATAGAGAGGGGGAGGAGAGGGAGAGGAAGGAAGGGGCTCAGTCTGGGAAGGCCTCCTGGAGGAGGTGAGCTCTCAGTAGGGCCTTGAAGGGAGGAAGAGAGCTAGCTTGGCAGATGTGGGGAGGGAGGACATTCCAGGCCAGGGGGAGGACGTGGGCCGGGGGTCGACGGCGGGACAGGCCGTCCCTGTCCTTACTGTGTGCAGAACACCATACTAAGCTCTTAGGAGAGTACAGTACAACAGAGTTGGTGCATGGGGGTTTTTGTCATTGTTTTTGTAGCGTCCTGATGACCGAAGAAAACAGCGATGTCTCTAAATCCAAGGATTTATGGCTAAAGGGAGGATTTGCGGCGTGGCTCAGTGGAAAGAGCCTGGGCTTTGGAGTCAGAGGTCATGGGTTCAAATCCTGGCTCCGCCAACTGTCAGCTGTGTGACTTTGGACAAGTCACTTAAGTTCTCTGTGCCTCAGTTACCTCATCTGTAAAATGGGGATTAAAACTGTGAGCTCCCCGTGGGACAACCTGATCACCTTGTAACCTCCCCAGCGCTTAGAACAGTGCTTTGCACATAGTTAGCGCTTAACAAATACCATCATTATTATTATTATTTACAGGCATAGGCCGGGTAACAGCCACCCCAAGATACATGCAAGCACGCACGTGTATACACACACACACACACACACGTCAAGTGCTTAGTGTATTGTTTTGCACACAGAAAGAGCTCAATAAATACGACAATGAATAAATGAATGTATCTATATATGGATTTTGATTTTTCAAGGTCTGGGTAGCAGGAAT
The DNA here is from genome assembly GCF_015852505.1 of Tachyglossus aculeatus. Lineage (NCBI taxonomy): Eukaryota > Metazoa > Chordata > Mammalia > Monotremata > Tachyglossidae > Tachyglossus > Tachyglossus aculeatus. Next base: position 52,341,423 of record NC_052101.1, read on the forward strand.
TTGATTTTTCAAGGTCTGGGTAGCATATATATGTACATAGGCATATATATACCCCGGACCTGGAAAAACCAAAATCCAATGCATTGCATCAAAACGTCAAAATTAACGTCTCTTCACCACTAGCTCAAATCTGGGGATAAAGAAGTCTCATGTCAATTTGAAGGAAAGCTGGTGAATTTATACACTTGACTGAAGAAGATAACTGATGGACAGAGGAATTTTAAAGGTGTGAAGCTGTGCTCAGAAGGAATTGCACTGCTACAAGGGGCTTTACAAAGGCAAGAAGGAGACTGTTGTTCAACCTAAATTGGACAAATGTGTCATTAAAGGTCAAAACATCACTAGCACAGAGAATCACAGAACAAGGTTCTACTTTGGCAGCCTCCTGCAGAGATCCATGGTGGCTGCTAATTCTGTTGTACTGTCCTCTTCCAACAGCTTTGAACAGTGCTCTGCACACAATAAGCACTAAATACATACCACTGATTGATTACTACAATTCCTCACTGAGTTCATGTTGTGATGTTATGTTTTGAATTCAAAACCTGTTCTCCCTCTTGCTAAAACTGGGAGTCCCGTGTGGGACAGGGACTGTGCACGTAATCAGCATTTGACAGATATCACCACCACCATTATTATTAATTAGCTTAATGAAGATTAAACAGTAGTTCAGTGAGGTGCAGGATAACAGTATAAAGCACATAATGGAATTTCATATTATTTTAACATTTAAGTTTATGGGAAAATATTTCCTGACAAGAAAACCAGAGAGCAGCAGCGTGGCTTAGTGGATAGAGCACAGGTCTGGAAGTCATGGCTTCTAATCCCGGCTCCGCCACTTGTCAGCTGTGTGACCTTGGGCAACTCACTTCACTTCTCTATGCCTCAATTGCCTCATCTGTAAAATGGGGATTAGGGCTGCGAGCCCCACGTGGGACAAGGACTGTGTCCAACTCGATTTACTTGTACCTACCCCAACACTTAGTACAGTGCTTGGCACATAGTAAGCACTTAACAAATACTACTATTATTATTATCATTATTATTATCCCCAATTTCAAGTATCATACCACAGCTGAATCATGGTGAATGCCTGAGGGGAAATGTAAAGGGAGGGAACAACAGGGCACCTAAATCCAAGTGCCCATATCCCAAACAGTGGCAAAACCAATTGGCAAAAAAACCCTCTTCTAAACTCATGAAAGATAGGGCCAAGGTGGGGCTGGGACTTAGGGTTGGAGGTAGGCGTCTCTGACGGGCTCGCTGATCAGTTTGCTGAGAACTGGCCACTAAGCATTTAGGTTCTGGCAGGATGAGTGTCGATGATCTGTGGATGACCGGCCTCACAGTTTCTGTGAGTTCACAGTTCACAGTTCACTTTTCTGTACCTCAGTTACCTCATCTGGAAAATTCGGATTAAGACTGTGAGCCCCATGTGGGACAACCTGATTCCCTTGTATCTCCCCCAGTGCTTAGAACAGTGCTTGGCACATAGCAAGCACTTAACAAATACCATCATTATAATTATTATTTTTATATTATTCTTATTAGAGAAGCAGCGTTGCTCAGTGGAAGGAGCACGGGCTTTGGAGTCAGAGGTCATAGGTTCAAATCCTGGCTCCGCCACTTGTTAGCTGTGTGACTTTGGGCAAATCACTGAACTTCTCTGTGCCTCAGTTACCTCATCTGTGAGACGCACATGGGACAACCTGATCACCTAGTACTTAGATCCCCAGCACTTAGAACAGCGCTTTGCACATAGTAAGTGCTTAATAAATGCCATCATAATTTATTATTCAGACTACATCATGCAGATCTCTTTTTGTATTCTCAAATCTGGTGGTATAGAAGAGTTGGAACAGACCAGACCTGCCACACAGCCTCAATTCATTCGGACAGTGATGGGGAAATGGTCAGGCTGAGCCCCTTCACCTCCAACTTGATTGATCTAGATTGTCCGTGCTTCTAAATGGCCGTGGAAGAGGGCATGGCTTGTTGGGGCCTCACTGTGGTTCAGGAAGAACTTTGCAGAGGGAGGGTGCAATTGCTTCTACATGAAAAATCTTCCATGGACTGGATGTAGCTTTGGTCCAGCAGTTCTCTTTTTGAAAATCCAGGGGAAACTTAGAGAGCTTCATGTTTGCTGGAAATGGTCTTTGCTGGAATAAGTGTCGGGGGCTTTACTGTTCTCTTTTGGCTGCTTAAAAGATTGAGCACTCCCCCTTCCTGCCCTATGTCCATCTCCCAGCTTTCCTCTCACATTCATACCCTCTTCCGCCTCACGCCCCCCACCCCCTGCCCCCAGCCCATGGAGGGAAAGAGCCAATTGTCGTGTATTTGCAGTGGTTCCAGGCCATCTGGGAACTGATGTTGTCATGGGAGAATGCAGTGTTTCTTCCCCTTCCCCTGCATAGTGACGGTGTCCATGGATGTATCAGGGCTGGGGGGTACTGTTCTACCTGCCACAAATCCACTGGGCCCATTTCTGTCACCTTCCTGACTTGCCAGGACCGCTCCTCCAGAGCTAGAAGAGACATGGTGAGATCGGTGGGAGGAGCAGAGCAGGAGATGGGGCTGGAGAGAGCCTTTACCAGACCTGGTCTGGCACTGGGGGGCCACCCAGGTATACAACTGGGAGAGAGGGAAGGGTCTTCTCCCCTCTACTGTTTCGGGTGGAGAAGAGGAGTTTATTTCACCTCCAGGGGAGCCGAGAATCCATTTAGAGGAGGGGTCAGGAGAGGTAAGTTTACAGAAGGGATGGTTTGGGTCTGGATGATGTAACCAATCGACGGGGCATTAAGTGAAGCAGTGAGTCTGGACGCAATCACCAATATATGGGTGGAAGAGATGGGACTTGCCTCATCGTGGAAACTGGACTTCTTCGGAGATTTCAACTCCAGGCGACGTATGTCCATTGACATCTTTCTATGTTACCCCCTCCTCAAAAATCTCCAGTGGTTGCCTGTGTACCAAGTGGTTATCAAGCAAACACTCCTCACTATTGGCTTCAAAGCTCTCCATCACCTTGCCCCCTCCTACCTCACCTCCCTTCTCACCTTCTACAGTCCAGCCTACAAACAGTTCCTCTGGTGCTAACCTTCTCACTGTGCCTCGTTCTCACCTGTCCCGCCTTCGACCCTTGGCTCATGTCCTACCTCTGGCCTGGAATGCCCTCCCTCCTCACATCTGCCAAAGTAGCACACTTCGAAAGCTCGCCTCCTCCAGGAGGCCTTCCCGGACAAAGCCCCCCTTTTCCTCTGCTCTCCTTCCCCTCCCCATTGCCCCCACTCCCTCCCTCTGCTCTTCTTCCCTCCCCGCCCCACAGCACTTATGTGTATATATATATATACATATTTATACTTTTATTTATTTCATCAATGCTGCGCATATATCTATAATTCTATTTATTTATATTGATGCTATTGATGCCTGTTTACTTGTTTTGATGTCTGTCTCCCCCCCTTCTAAACTGTGAGTCCATTATGGGCAGGGATTGTGTCTTTGTTGCTGACTTGTACTTTCCAAGTGCTTAGTACAGTGCTGTGCACACAGTAAGCACTCAATAAGTATGATTGAGTGAATGAATCAGCTATTAAAATGGAAGGTTCAGCAGGGCATTACAGGATTTAGCATTATGGATTTTGCTTACAGATAAAACCCGGTGCATTTTAGTATTAATGTTGATATATTTTATGGTTTTTCAATACGCACTGCCCAGAGTCCATAATAAAATGTTCCTGTTTCAGTTGGCTGGCCGGCCACTCTCCTCAGTCTTTCCTCCCCGGTGTGGTGTGGATGGTCTGAGCCGAACAATGGAAGCCATCGGGTTTGACCTTTCTAACCTATGGGCAGGCAGGGCAATGACTGATTGTCAGTGATGGAAACAATCAGGAAATATTCCGTGTTTCTGCTTGTGCCACAAGATTGTGCTGTGGTTTCTCGGTTCTTTTGCATTTGGGAGCCGGATGTGGCAGTGGCGCTAATTGTCCTTTGGGCATGGGTGTAAGGCCTATTGGATAGGGCTGGGACTCAGAAAGACCTGTGTTCTAATCCCGGCTCCTGCCATCTGTCTGTTATGTGACCTTGGGAAACTAATAATAATAATAATAATAAAAATAATAATAATGGCATTTATTAAGCACTTACTATGTGCAAAGCACTGTTTTAAGTGCTGCGGAGGTTACGAGGTGATCAGGTTGTTCCACCGGGGGCTCACAGTTTTAATCCCCATTTTACAGATGAGGTAACTGAGGCCCAGAGAAGTTAAGTGACTTGCCGAAGGTCACACAGCTGACAGTTGGTGGAGCTTGGATTTGAACCCATGACCTCTGACTCCAAAGGCTGGGCTCTTTCCACTGAGCCACGCTGCTTCTCTGAAGTTAAACTCATTTAACTTCTCTGTGCCTCAGTTATCTCATTTGTAAAATGAGAGACCTATCTGTGAGCCTTATGTGGGAGAGGGACTGTATCTACCCCCGCTCTTAGTACAGTGCCTAGCACATAGTAAGTGCTTAACAAATATCATAATAATAATAATGATAATAAATATTATTATTCAGGAATCTGCAGGTTACCTGGGAAGCTGAGAAGTGTGGGAAAAAAATCCCATCACCCTGTGAGATCAATGCCCTTGGAATGCTATTAGTGGATGTGATAGGAGGGCACCCTCCCAAATACGTATTACTGTGCTCTGCATACTGAGTACTCAGTGAAGGCCAATGGTTGATTGAATCAAAGATGTATTCACTGATGTGAGCATATCCATTCCAAGACCCCCTCGCCATCCCAATCCCATATGTTAGAATCGGGGAAGGTCCCCTGCACCGTCCCTAGTGACTTCAACAAACGACTTCATGGCACTCAAAGCCAGTGAAATAGCAGGTCCTTTCCCTGGATCTGGCCTCAGTTTCCAACCATTGCTTCTCCCCTCCCTATTGTCTTCGTCATTATCAGTAGGGGCTTAGCCCTTACTTTGGGCAGAGACTTGTTTTAGGTGCTGTAGGGTGTACCAAAGAAGAGAATGTCCCTTGTGAGACAGGGAGGATGGTGGTGCTGGCTACAGTAATGGCAAAATCAGAGGCTGGACAAAGTTTAGGTGGGAAGATGAGGAGCTCTGTTTTGGACATGTTAGGTTTGAGGTGTTGGCGGGACATCCAAGTATAGATATTCTGAAGGCAGGAGGAAATGCTAGACTGCAGAGAAGGAGAGAGATCAGGGCTGGAGGTGAAGATTTGAGAACCAGCTGCATAGAGATGGTAGTTGAAGCCATGGGAGTGAAAGAGTTCAGCTCGTTATCGGTAGGGAACATGTCTCCTAATTCTGTTGTACTCTCCCAATGGCTTAATACAGTGCTCTGCACATAGTAAGTGCTCGATAAATACCAGTGGTTGATAATTGGGAAGAGAAGGAGACAGAACTGAGCTTTGAGGGACTTCCACAGTTAGAGGGCAGGAGGCAGAGGAGTAGCCCGCAAAAGAGACAAAGATTGAACCGCCAGAGAACCAAGACAGGACAGTGTAGGTGAAGGCCAGGTTTCCCCTCCAGTCTGGCCTCTGTCCCTTTCACTTCACAGAAACTGCCCTTCAAAGGTCACCAATGATCTCCTTCTTGCCAAATCCAACACCCTCTACTCCATCCTAATCCCTCTCGACCTCTCAACTGCCTTCGACACTGGACAACCCCCTTCTCTTGGAAACGTAATCCAACCTTGGCTTCACTGACTCTGTCCTCTTTGGGTCTCCTCTTATCTCTTTGGCCATTCATTCTCAGTCTCCTTCACGGAATCCCACTCTGCTTCCCACCCCCAACTGTGGGGGTCCCTCAAGGTTCAGTTCTGGGTCCCCATCTACACCCACTCCCTTGGAGAACTGATTCACTCCCATGGCTTCAACTACCACCTCTATGCGGATGATACCCAAATCTACATCTTCAGCCCTAATCTCTCTCCCTCTCTCCAGTTTTGCATCTCCTCCTGCCTTCAAGACATCTCTACTTGGATGTCCCATTGTCACCTCAAACTTAACATGTCCAACAGAGCTCCTTATCTTCCCACTCAAACTCTATCCTCCCCCTGACTTTCCTATCACTGTAGACGGCACCACCATCCTTCCTGTCTCACAAACCTGTAACCTCCCTAAGCGCCCCCTTTCCTTTTCTCCCACTCCCTTCTGCATCGCCTGACTTGCTCCCTTTGCTGTTCCCCCCTCCCAGCCCCACAGCACTTATGAACATATCTATAATTTCATTTATTTATATTGTCGTCTGTCTCCCCCCCTACCCACCCCAACTGTAAGCTCATTGTGGACAGGGGATGTCACTGTTTATTGTTGTATTGTCCCTTCCCAAGCATGTAGGACAGTGCTCTACCCACAGAAAATGCTCAATAAATACAATTAAATGAATGAAAGATAATGTTTCCAGAGAAAGAGGGTGGTCCACAGTGTCAGAGACAACTGAGAGGTTGAGGAGGATTAGGGTAGAGTAGAGGCCATTGGATTTGGCAAGAAGGAGATCATTGGTGACCTTTAAGAGGGCAGTTTTGGTGAAATGAAGGGTGTAGAAGCCAGATTGGAGGGGTTCAAGGAGAGAATTGTAGGAGAGGAAGTGGAGACAGTGAGTGTAGGATAAAGGGTCATCATCCACTGAAGGTCAGGGTCGATAGGAGAAGCAAAACTTGTTTTTTTTCTATTTAATCTATGGCATTATATCAAGAGTTTTGTAGGAGCCAAGGAGCCAAATGTTGGAGTAACTACATAAAAAACAAAAGAAGAAAAACCATTTCCATCCAGTGGGAAATGAGAATGCAAAATTCATTATCAGAACAGGTTATGATGACACAAGGGAGATTTAATGATGTGCCTGGCTGTCCACAATAGACCGCTAAAGGCAAGGTTGGCCCTGGGAAACGATACAGCCTTAATTTGGTGGGCCAGTACCAAGGAAGCACATTTTGGAGTAGGCTCCACTTCGCCTGAACCAGAGTTGTCTGATCTAGCCAGATACTAACTATGTTCTTTACTCACAGAGGGATCTGAATGATTCTTTTTAGTTGTATTATATCAATTTCTCCGGTCAAGAATTCCAAAAGTGGTGGGGCACCTTTGCATTCCGCACAGTAAGAAATGAAATCTCTCTTTTCAAAAGAGTTCATTAAGTTGGGGCAAGGCGGGTGGGGGCAAGAAAGAACAGATTTCATTTAAACTTCCCCAAATATGCAGACGGGACCATTTTCTAATCTCCATTAATGTAAATATAGACACTCTTAAGGAGAAGCAGCATAGCATAGTGTATAGAAAGTGCCTGGGAGTCAGGAGACCTAGATTCTAATACTGGCTCTGCCACTTGCCTGTTGTGGGGCCTTGGGCTAGTCACTTGTTTTCTGTGCCTCAGTTTCCTCATCTATAAAACGATGGCATTTGTTCAGAGCTTACTATGTGTAAAGCAGCGTTCTAAGCACTGGGGTAGATTTCAAGATAGGTCAAAAACAGTCCCTGGTCCCACGTCGGGGGCTCACAGTCAAAGTAGGAAGGAGGACAGGCATTGAATCTCCATTTTACAGATGAGGAAACTGAGACCCAGAAAAGCTAAGCTACTTCCCAAGGTCACAGAGCAGGCAGTTGGCAGAGCCGGGATTAGCATCCAGGTTCTCTTATTCCCAAACCTGTGCCCTTTCCACGAGGCCATTTTGCCTCCTAAAATAGGAATTAAATACCTGTTCTCCCTCCTACTTAGACCTGGATCCCCATGTGGAAGAGCCCGGGCTTTGGAGTCAGAGGTCATGGGCTCAAATCCCGGCTCTGCCAATTGTCAGCTGTGTGACTTTGGGCAAGTCACTTAACTTCTCTGTGCTCAGTGACCTCATCTGTAAAATGGGGATGAAGACTGTGAGCCCCCTGCGGGACAACCTGACCACTTTGTAACCTCCCCAGCGCTTAGAACAGTGCTTTGCATAGTAAGCGCTTAATAAATGCCATCATCATTATTATTATTATTGCTATGTGGGACAATGACCATTCATTCATTCATTCATTCAATCGTATTTATTGAGCTCTTACTGTGTGCGGAGCACTGTACTAAGCACTTGGGAAGTACAAGTCGGCAACAAATAGAGACGGTCCCTACCCAACAACGGGCTCACAGTCTGTCTGACCTGCTTTTCTTATACCCCAGTACATAGGGTTATAAGGAACCTCTCCAGCAAACAAACTTTCAACAGCATGGTTAAGGTGCATTAGTCCTCAGATCACTCTAAAACGAGAGTATCTTTTAGCCCTGTGAGCACCAAATCTTATTCTCCATTTCTACAGTGACCTTTTTTATTTATCTTTGTGCAAAAGGCATTCATAGCTTCACCTTGAGGGTCACTTTCAGTTTGATTTACCCATTTTTGCTGTTTCGGAGTGAATCTGTCTTGTTGATCTCACGCCCTCTGCTAGCCACATTTCACTTCCACCCTGTTTATTTCTGCCGGATTTCAAAGGTGGACAGATGTGGATTTGGGGCAGCCTTTGGAGGCAGCAGGACCACATTCATTCATTCATTCAATCGTACTTATTGAGCGCTTACTCTGTGCAGAGCACTGTACTAAGTGCTTGGGAAGTACAAGTTGGCAACATATAGAGATGGTCCCTACCCAACAGCAGGCTCACAGTCTAGAAGGGGGAGACAGACAACAATACAAAACATGTAGACAGGTGTCAACATCGTCAGAGTATGCACAATTGTTCTTCTTAACCGGAACAGGAGCTGCCCACGACCTTGATCTTAGAATTGCCTTTGGGTAGAAATTTCCAATATTTTAGCCATAGAAAGAAATTTGGATTCCTCTGTAGACAAGTAATAATGGTATATGTTTAGCACTTACTATGTGTCAAGAACTGTTCTAAGCACTGGGGTAGCACTTAGAATGGTGCTTTGCACATAGTAAGTGCTTAATAACTGTGAGCCCACTGTTGGGTAGGGACTGTCTCTATATGTTGCCAACTTGTACTTCCCAAGCGCTTAGTACAGTGCTCTGCACACAGTAAGCGCTCAATAAATACAATTGATTGATTAATAAATGCCATGATTATTATACAAGGTAATCAGATTGTCCCACATGGGCTCACAGTCTTAATCCCCATTCTACAGATGAGGTAACTGAGGCACAGAAAAGTGAAGTGACTTGCCCAGAGTCACACAGCTGACAAGTGGCGGAGCCTGGATTAGAGCTCACAACCTCTGACTCCCAAGCCCGTGCTCTTTCCACCAAGCCACGCTGCTTCTGTGCCTGCCTTAAAATCTCTCTGCCTGCTTTAAAAATGTCACATTCGTCACCTGTAGTTCCATAAATCGATGATTCTTTATTTTATACAGAATAAGGAAGCATTATTTTAGAAACCCTGAGAAGATCAACTTGAAGAGCAGATTCCTAGCCTAGCTCTGTGTTTACATATTGTGATGACTGTGCTTTCAGAGGGCATTTGCTTCTCAGCTCCTTTTTTCATTTTTGCTGGGGAGAGGTTGAAGCCCCGAGTGGCTTGGTTGCTGGAGTTTTTTATTCTTAGTTTCCTATGGGAGTAGCATGGCCTATTGAATAGAGCATGGGCCTGGGGGTCAGAAGGACCTGAGTTCTAATCCCATCTCCACCACTTCTCTTCTGTGTGACCTTGGGAAAGTCACTTCACTTCTTTGCACCTAAGTTACATCATCTACAAAATGGGGATTAAGATTGCGAGCCCGATGTGGGACAGGTATTGGGATTGTGTCCAACCTGATTAGCCATCTGTTGGTGACACTGTCTTTTTTAGAAATGTGTGTTTGCCATTATGTTGGAGGCTTTCAATAAGTGCTATTGACTGATTGATTAAAGTATTGGTTTCTCTTCAGGGCCTCCTTTGTTTTTTTAGTGTTTGTTAAGTGCTTACTGTGTGCCAGGAACTGTTTTCAGGGCTTGGGTAGATACAAAGTAATCAGGTTGGATACGGTCCATGTCCCACGTGGGCTCACAATTTTAATCCCCATTTTGCAGATGAGGTAATTGAGGCACAGATAAATTAAGCGAATTGCTTAAGGTCACACAGAAGACAAGTGGCAGAGCCAAGATTAGAACCCAGGTCCATCTGACTCCTAGGTCCGTGCTTTATTCATTCATTGCAGTGTGGCTTAGTGGAAAGAGCACGGGCTTGGGAATCAGAGGTCGTGGGTTTTAATTCTGACTCCGCCACTGTGTGACTTTGGGCAAGTCACTTAATTTCTCTGTGCCTCAGTTACCTCATATGTAAAATGGGGATCAAGACTGTGAGCCCCAAGTGGGACAATCTGATAACCTTGTATAATAATAATGATGGCATTTATTAAACGCTTACTATGTGCAAAGCACTGTTCTAAGCGCTGGGGAGGTTACAAGGTGATCAGGTTGTCCCACGGGGGGCTCACAGTCTTCATCCCCATTTTACAGATGAGGGAACTGAGGCACAGAGAAGTTAAGTGACTTTCCCAAAGTCACACAGCTGGCAATTGGCAGAGCCTGAATTTGAACCCATGACTTCTGACTCCAAAGCCCGTGCTGTTTCCACTGAGCCACGCTGCTTCTCGCTGCTTCTTGTATCTATCCTAGAGCTTAGAACAGTGCTTGGCACATAGTAAGCGCTTAACAAATACCACCATTACTATCCATTCATTCAATCATATTTATTGAGCACTTACTGTGTGCAGAGCACCTGTACTAAGCGCTTGGAAATTACAATTCGGCTACAGAGACAATCCCTACCCAACAACGGGCTCACAGTCTAGAAGGAGGAAACAGACAACAAAACCAAACAAGTAGACAGGCTTTATCTACTAGGACACACTCCTTCTCAATTGAGAGGAAAGTGTGCACACATTTTCACTCATCAGTTTCCTAAGATTTGTATAGTTGCCTATCTAAGAACTCAGGATACTCTCACTGTTTTCCTTTCTGCCAAACATTCTCTAAGTTGGGTGAGGATGAACTGTTCTTCCCATTGGCTGGATGGGAATATTGAGGCCCAGCAAAGTCAAGAGACTTTGCCAGAGTCATGGAAGAAGTTCACATGACTGAAACCTGGGATCCGGGCCCCCGCTCAGAGTTCATTACAGGAGACCCACCTTTTTCTGCTTCATCGGTGATAATGGGACGAGGGCTGCCAGCCTCTCTCCTTGGGGAACCCAGAATCAGAGATGAGAATGTGTGGTGTGTGGTGTGATGTGTGGTCTCTGTGGTGTGAGGATGGGGATCATTGCAGACCTCTGGCATTGTTGGTGTCCTTATTCACCCAGGCAGCCAGGACAGACTCCCACCAAGGATGGCTGTTAGTAGGCTGGTCCCCAGCCCAACCCTGTTGGTGCTGACCCTGTCCCCCAGAGCTGCTCTGTGAGGACATAGTTTGGAAGGATGTTTGCAATAGACTGATGTGGGGACCTGATTGGCTCGTTACACCCCTCCAGTGATCACAGGGAACTCACGGGATAGACAAGTACCATGTGGGATCATCCAGTTCCAGTTGTTGTCATTTCCAAAAATTGCAATCCACCTCAGAGAAGGAGCTTGGCCTAGGGGAAGGAGCACGGGCCTAGGTTTCAGAGGACCTGGGTTCCTGCCACTTCCCTGCTGCTTGACCTCAGGCACGTCACTTCACTATGCTTCAGTTTCCTCATCTGAAAAATGGGGATTCAGTGTCTGACCTCCTTCCTACTTATACTGTGAGCCCCATGTAGGACAGGGAATGATTAACTTGTATCGTGCTTGACACAAAGTAAGCTCTTAACGAATATTATTATTATTATTGTTAATAATGATAATAATGTTAGCTGTGGCACTGATTAAGCCCTTGCTCCATTCCCAGCACTGTGGGAAGCCCTGGGATGGATACAACATAATCAGATCAGAAAGTCACTGTCCCACATGGGGCTTTCAATCTTAAAAGGAGGAAGAGGATGGAGCTTTTATTCCTACTTTACAGTTGAGGAAACTGAAGCCCAAAGAGGTTAAATGACTTGCCCAAGATCACCCAGCAGGCCAGTAGCAGAGCTGGGCTAAAAATCTGGGTCTCCTGACTTTCAGTTCTGTGCTCTTTTCCACTTGGCCAGGGTGCCTCCCATAACTTCTGTCCTCAAAATGTCTGGGTTGAATGAGATCATCTAGACGCTGGCTCAGATAGAACTGCTCAAGCTTTCTCCACACCTGGTGCAAGCAACTTCCTCCTGTGCCAAAAGAGCTGGGGCCTGGGCAAGGCAAGGGCAGTGTGATCAGGGGCCTGTCAATTTTTGTGATGGAAGAAGCCCAGACGATCCACTGGAGGCATAGGGAGAGGGCGGTGTTGGGATTCAGAACCCACTGGGGGTAGGCGTCCAGCACACAGTTGGTCCAGTGCTCGCTTTGGGGTTGAAGAGGAAGAAGAGGAAGACAGTTGGCCCTCTGCCACCTCGTTCCCGGGTCATCCAGGGAGTGGGATTGATGACCCAAACGCAGGCCCAAGAACCCACATCCAGTCTGACTCTGAACCTCCATTCCAGTGGGACCGGCCCCTCGGCAGGAGCAGCTGGAGTGGCCAGAGTGGGCTGCAGCAGACGAGCGACAGAACCATGATTAGAACCACAACCTTCTGACTCCCAGGCCTGTGCTCTATCCATTAGGCCATGCTGCTTCTTTAGTTTTCAGTGAGGGTTGCGTTGGTTAGTAGCTGAGGGATCACGGATATCTCTGTCTGGGGCCCTGTCTAGGTGAAGTTATTGAAATGATTTCTGCTCAGAAGGCCCTGGGCATTCCACTCGAGAAGCAGGTGAAGGAGGGGACAAAAACAAAATGGTCCTAGAGGGGAAAGCAGCCTTCCTGCATCCACCTCACTCCTTTTTTGTTTTTTCATCTCTCCAAATTGGTCCCCGCTCTTCTGGGAGGCTCCTGTTCATCAGGTCCTGCCCGGGAGGGAGGAATTGATTATGCTGTCATCGCAGGTAGCGTAAGCATGTCCAGAGAGCTCAGGGGGAGAGGATGCCTGCCAAAATAATATTCCTAACCCACTGAGTGATTGTCCTAGGGAATCCTTCTCTGTAGCGGTTCTTTGTTTTATGACTGGGGACCCCTTCAACTTAAAACTCTCAAGAAGACAAGAGGACCGTGGGAAAAGAACGCAGCCTTAGGAATCGGAGTGAGTTGCACTTCCATGCAGCCAATCCGGAAGAGTCATTAAATTTCACTTGAATATGCAGAGATTGCAAGTGAGGTAGAGGACACATCCCTGCCTTCGAGGAGCTTTCAGTCTAATGGTGGAGACAGATCCAGAGTATTGAAGAAAAGAGAATGTATAGAAGGAAAGGTGAATTAGTAAGTGCTGAAATAGAAGAGTATAAAAATTGAAACTATGATTATGGGGTGGATATGACCTCAAGGGAAGACTGTTAATCCAGGAAGGCTTCCTGGAGGAGGAGGGCTTGGGAGGTGAGGAAAGCTGTGGTTTGTCATTTTGGTAGGGGGAGGGAGTTCCATGCAGGAAGAAGTGGGGGAAGCAGGGATCAGGTTGAACAGCTCGGTGGGACAGAGACGGATAACCTGGCACAGCCCTCCCCTGCCTTCGAGGACCCTACTCTCAGGATACCACACAGGACACCCCCTCCCACCCCTCCACCCCCACCCCCCAGAAGGGAAGGAAGCATTCTTACACTGTGCAAGGTTGCCCTATCTGCTGGCTAGGTGACCAGAATCTGAACTTTGATCGGGTGACCAGGACGATGCTGAGAACAGTAATTCTGTCATCTGAGCAGCCCCTGGGAATTGTGGAAACTATGCATTTTGATGGGGGTCAGATAGCATTTTGAAACACACCAAGACTTGTTTTTAAATGTCAGACCTGGCCGAGATGACAGCAAGCGTCTTCCCCAGGTGATGCTGAATGTCAAGTCCCTTGAATCCAGTGTGCCGCCTGGAGGATAATGGGTCCGATAAGTGGTGCGCAGTCAAGTTAAACAAACAGTGGTATTTATTGAGTACTTACCGTGTGTGGAACACTGTACCAAGTGCCTGGGAAAGTACAACAGAGTTGGTAGACAAAATCCCTGCTAACAAGGAGCTTACAGTCTGAGGAGGGAGACAAAAATTAAAATAGACTAAGGATAGGGGAAATAGGAGAATATTAGATTATTGACATAAGTACTGTAGGGCTGTGGTAAGTATCGAAGTGGTTAAACAGTACACAGTCATGTGCAAAGTTGACATAGAAAGGAGGGCAGAGAGGGGAAGCAAAGGGGTTAGTCTAGGAAGGCCTCTTGGATGAGCTGTGATTTTAGGAGGATTTTGAAGGTAGGGAGAGTAGAGGACTGTCAAATATGAAGGGGGTGGGAGTTGAGGCCCGAGGGAGGTCGGGGTGGGCTAGACAAGATCAAGGTATAGAGAGTAGAGTGGTTTTCGAGGAGCAGAGTGTGCAGGTTGGGTTGTAGTAGATGATCAAGGAGGTAAGGTAGGAGGTTGAGAGCTTTAAACCTGATGCTAAGGAGTTTCTATCTGATGCAGAGGTGGATGCACAACCACTGGAGGTTTCTGAGGATTGAGGATATATGGACTAAACGGTTTTTCAGAAAAATGATCCAGGCAGCAGAGTGAAGTACAGACTGGAGAGGGAAAAGACAGGACGAAGGGAAGTCAGCGGGGAGGCTGATACAGTAGTCAAAGCAGGATATGATCTGTGCTTGGATCAATGAAGTAGCAGTTTGGATAGAGAGGAAAGGGTGGATTATAGAGATGTTGTGAAGGTAGAACCAACAGGATTTGGTGACAGATTGAGTGAGAGAGCTGAGTCGAGGATAATGCCAACGTATGGGCTTGTGAGACAGGAAGGATAGTGGTGTTTTCTACAATGATAGGTAAACCGGGGTTCGGGGGGGCTGCAGGGCCCTCAAGAAAGTTCCTGGTTGTACTTCAAAATTTATTGATGTGCTGGGTGGAGATTCATAGCTCCAGATTAAAATTCCAAGCAGAGCATCTGTCCTTTGCAAAAGGCTGAATCTTCTGATCAGCTCCAAATTATATTCCCACTTTATTTAAGAATATGTGTTGGCAGGTTTAACTAGGTCCTGGCACCTGCTAATTTGAGATTTATTACCAGACGAATGCCAGTTTAATTGGAACGTAATTATTCCGATGCACACCCTCCTCTCAGGGGCACAGCTCACCAGCAGATGCTCCTGCTATGTTTGGAAATATTGGTTTCTCCCAAAGAGGTGTAGAAAAAGGCTGACAATGGGAAAATCGAATGCAGGCCTTGTAAATTACCTTGACGCCTCACTTTCCAGGCTTGGGCTCGGAAGATGTATGGGGAGGGATTTCTTTACAGGTGACTAGAAGGAGCAAAGGAAGCCATCTGCTCTTTCCCATCGGGACATCCAGCTGGTGTCACTCTGAGAGGGTAGGCGCCGCCACCTCCTCAGTAGTGCGCTGGACATAGTGTAGGGTAGCCAGGGAGGGAGGGGGCCGCCTGCAAGTGAGGCCGTGCGGACACAGGGCTTGGAAACAACACAGGGGGTTTATGTGCAACTGCCCAGGTAGTAGCTGTGCTTCTCTGGCCAGAGCTGACTCAGGATAAAGACTCGTGTGAAGCTGAGATGGGCCTCTCTGAGGGGTTGGTGTTCTCCCAGCTCCACTCCCTGTCAAGGGAACCCCAAATTCACCGGGAAAAAGGCTGTTGGATGCTTGGGTTCCCCCCAGTATCCAAAAGCCCTCAAAGGTATGTTTCTTTGATATGGTTCTTAGTAGTAGCCTTCCCCCCTCAAGCCTTTAAGCACTTAATATGTTCCAGGCATTTGTACTAAGCACTGGGGTAGATACAACATAATCAGGTTGTATACAGTTCCTGTCCCATATGGGGCTTAGAGTCTAAATTGGAAGGAGGAGGATTTAATCCTCATTTGACAGATGAGGCAGTTGAGGCACAGAGAAGTTAAGTGACTTGCCCAAGGTCACACGACAAGTGGCAGAGCTGCGATGAGAATCCCAGCTCTTCCAACTTTCAGCCGCGGGTTCTTTCCACTAGGCCATGCTGCTTCTTGGGTCCCTTTTCAGTTCCCTTTAAGTGTCTTCCACCCCCATAGGGCACAGAGGGATTAATATTTATCTCTTGGACATTTAACAATATGAACGAATATCCAGTACTTAGTTACTGAGGGACTGACTCTTCCTCCTTCCATCCTTGTTCTAGGACCCATATGCTCTCTGGTGAGTTTTCCCTGGGTTCTAACAGGCTGAGGTTTGCCTGGACTTGGTCTTGGATGTGTTACTTCTCTGACAAACTCCCCTCTTCCGGACCTCTCCCTGGTCCCTCCGCTCAGGATCTAAGGGTGATTTCCAATTCTCCGGTTATCTCTGTCTCTCTTTCAGCCTAGGGTCCTCAGTTCCTCAGATCAGCTCAATTTTTTACTCTTAGCTCACACCCCTTCCTCCCAAATCTCCTCTCTGATTGGCTCCCCCTTGCTGGTTACAGTTAGTAATTAGCATCATGCTAATTGAGCATTCTCACAGGGAGTGGCTGAGTGACTTTTTGCATAATTTATGCATCCATTGAATTGAAATCAACCTTGCTGAAGATGTTCTTTTTAACAACCAAACCTGGCTCCTGTCCCACTGTGTCTCACTTGATAAGTCTTCTGTCTCTGTCATCTTGGGATAAGGAGCTCTCTTAATTAGAAACCCCAGCTTCTTTTCTCAGGAAATCCCCATTTCTGTCTCTCTCCCAAACTTTCTGTCTTTTCTCTTGCTGTGTTTCATTCGAAAAATCAAGCGTGGGTGACTTATGCCGCAAGCTCATTTGAAATTGTGCCGCTACACCCCTTTGGGCATGAATCATGCCCAGTGGGAAGGTTGAGTTCATATCTGGATCTAATAATAATAATAATAATAATAATAATAATAGCATTTATTAGGTGCTTACTATGTGCAAAGCACTGTTCTAAGCACTGGGTAGGTCAGGTTGTCCCACGGGGGGCTCACAGTCTTAATCTCTGTAACTGTGGCACAGAGAAGTTAAGTGACTTGCCCAAAGTCACACAGCTGACAATTGTCAGAGCCGGGATTCGAACCCATGACCCCTGACTCCAAAGCCCCTGCTCTTTCCACTGAGCCACGATCTGGTTTCCTCCTTTTTACTGGGAGTTTTACTCTCCTCAATGTTCTCCCTGAGAAGGTCCACCTGGGGTCTTCCAGACTGCTCTCCTAGCAGGCATCTTGTGGGCCCTCTCCTGGGGAACATTTTTTTTTTTGATGGCATTTGTTAAGCGCTTACTATGTGCAAAGCACTGTTCTAAGCGCTGGGGGGATACAAGGTGATCAGTTTGTCCCACGTGAAGCTCATAGTCTTAATCCCCATTTTATAGATGAGATAACTGAGGCTCTGAGAAGTTAAGTGACTTGCCCAAGGTCACACATTGTAGAATGGAAGCTGAAGATGGGGCCCAGAGGCACTCCGAAGGGATGTCTGCCTAGCTGTTGGGTGGAATAACCCTCGCGACCAGCTAGGGAGTCGGAGGGCAAGACCACTCTATTTCCCTGTTTCTCAGCCAGGCATTAAAGCGGGTTGGCTTTATGGATGGCTGCAGAAGCTGTCTTTAGTCCCACATCCATCAGGTCTCCGCAACTATTTACCACCGCAGCCTGTGAACAGCTAATCAGAATCACTCTGGTGCAGTGTTGCGATAGGGAAAGAGTGGAATAGATTACATATTTATGGAGCTTTGGAAAATGCAGTGGGACAGGAAGATTGCTTGTAACTTATGCAGTTACATTAAAGGACTATTAACCTGCCGAGGGTATTGGATGTGTTATCTGTGCATGTGGGCTTGTGTGCATGCATGTGCCTGGTTTGAAATATTAATGGGACTTTTAATAATCAAATTAGAAACATCACCCTTGGCCTTATTGGATGCCTGATCAAGCTAAATCAAGACTAATTTACCAAACTAGAAAGTTCTCTGTGAACATCAGAAGTGAATTATTGTTAAACATAAGAACAAAAGTTCATTTGATTAGATGAAATAACACCAAGGGCCCATTTAACTGATAAAATCCAATCAATATCTGCCCCCCACCCCCACCCCCCCACAGGGCCTGGAAGGGCCATTCTTTTCCTGGGATTTGGCATTAGACCATTCATTCAATCGTATTTATTAAGCGCTTACTGTGTGCAGAGCACTATACTGAGCACTAGAGATGACCAGCCGGGCTTGTCCTGTCTTACTGCCTCAGGTACGCGGCTAGACTGGCCCTGGGAGGGACCACATGACTCCCATCTCCCTGGGGAAGTGGATTCTGTGAGCCAGGCAGGCTCCTGTCCCGGCCACTCGGGGGTCCATCAGGAGTGTTGACGAATGCAGAGGGCAGAGAAATCACAGCAAGAATCAAGATGAAGTAAGAGGAATTAGAGGGAGGTTTAGGGCATTTAAGTCACGATTTCTGGAAGTTTTAAGGGTGGTTCAGGTTCTATTTAATGGATTGTGGAGTGTGAGGTGCCTCAATAACAGCTATGGCACACAGACATGCACATTTTTAATTTTAAAAAACAGAAATGGAGGGAGAGCTCATTCACTCCCATGGCTTCATCTACCATCTCTATCCTGTTGATTCCCAAATCTACATCTCCAGCCCTGGTCTTCCTCCTCCTCTGTAGTCTCACATTTCCTCCTGCGTTGGGGACATCTCTACTTGGGTGTCCTGCCGACACCTTGAACTTAACATGTCCAAAACAGAGCTCCTCATCTTCCCACCCAAACCCTGTCCTCCTTCTGACATTCCCATCCCTGTAGACAGCACTACCATCCTCCCAGTCTCACAAGCCTATTACCTTGGGGTTATTCTCAACTATCTCTCTTATTCAATTCACATATTCAATCTGTTACCAAATCCTATTGTTCTACCTTCACAACATCACTAAAATCCACCCTTTCTTTACCATCTTAAACTGCTACCATGTTGATCCAAGCACTTATCCTATCCCACCTTGATTACTGCATCAGCCTCCTTGCTGACCTTCCTACCTCCTGTCTCTCTCCACTTCAGTCCATACTTCACTCTTCTGCCTGGATCATTTTTCTAAAATGAGTTCAGTCCATGTTTCCCCACTCCTCAAGATCTTCCAGTCGTTGCCCATCCACCTCCACATGCAACAGAAACTCCTTGAACTCAATCATCTTGCCCTCCCTCCCCATCTTTTCTGATTTCCTTTGACAAATCAACACATTCCCTTCTCTAACACCAAACCACTTAATCTCCCTATCTCACTGCCGACCTCTTGCTCATGTCCTGCCTCTGGCCTGGAACTCCCTCCCCTTTCATATCTGACAGAATGACCACTCTCCCCATGTTCAAAGCCTTATTAAATCACATCTTCTCCAAGAGGCCTTCCTTGACTAAGCCATCATCTTCCATTCTCCCCCTTCTTTCTGCTTCAGCCTTGCACTTGGATTTGTCCCCTTTATTCACCCCTCTCTCAGCCCCAGAAGACTTATGTATGTAGCTCTAATTTATTTTATTGTCTGCTTCCCCCTCTAGATGCTTGTCTGGAATGGCTGAGGAGAGTTGAGTGGCCCTCTTAACCCTCTTCCCCTTTTCTGTGAGGTTGTTGAGTGGCCATATAGATGATAAACATGATGAAGGGGAAGGGAATTTAATGAAGAGGTCTATGCAGAGGAAGTGGGCACAGATGAAGAAGGGAGGGGTGTGGCTCAGGGCCAAAAGGAAAATTGAGTTGAGATGAAGTGGGGCAGTGGAAAGATGTGTTTAAAATACACACACACACACACACACACACAAACACGGCAATGAAGAAACTAGAGAAGTCATGCTTTACTGTATTTCTAGAAATCATGGGCTAATGCAGATTCTACCCATTATGAAACAATCAGTGGTATTTAGAGTGATTGATTGGGAGAGTACAGCAGCATCAAGGCACAAGTTTCCTGCTCCCAAGGTGCTTACAGTCTAATGGAGGGTAATCATAATGATAGTCACCCCAGCCAGGTGGTTGACTTCCCAGAGTGCAGAGGAGTCAAGCAGGCATGTTTGATGGAGAAGTGAAAGAACAGCTATTCCCAGGTGGCTTCTGAAGATGCAGGCCGGTCGTTGTCATACCTGAGGAGAACTGGGTATTTTCTGTTCATTCATTCATTGAATCATATTTATTGAGCGCTTACTGTGTGCAGAGCACTGTACTAAGTGCTTGGGAAGTACAAGTTGGCAACATATAGAGATGGTCCCTACCCAACAGCAGGCTCACAGTCTAGAAGGGGGAGACAGACAACAAAACAAAACATATTAACAAAATAAAATAAATAGAATAAATATGTACAAGTAAAATAAATAGAGTAATAAATATGTACAAACATATATACAGGTGCTGTGGGTAGGGGAAGGAGGTAAGGCGGGGGGAGAGGGAGGAGGGGGAGAGGAAGGAGGGGACTCAGTCTGGGAAGGCCTCCTGGAGGAGGTGAGCTCTTAGTAGGGGTTTGAAGGGAGGAAGAGAGCTAGCTTGGTGGATGTGCGGAGGGAGGGCATTCCAGGCCAGGGGGAGGACGTGGGCCGGGGGTCGACGCCGGGACAGGCGAGAATGAGGCACGGTGAGGAGGTTAGCGGCAGAGGAGCGGAGGTTGCTGTTTATCCAACTGTCCTCATTTCTCCTATGCTTATGATTAATCTATCAATCTCCCTCTCTCTGTCCGTGAGCTCTCACACATGCACCCTCCTTATCCTCACTCTTCTCCCACTACCCCCCATCCTTACATATTCCATTCTACTCACCGTGCCTTGTTCTGGTCTCTCCTGTAGCCAATCTGTTGCTCACGCCTTCCCGTCTTCTTTTTATTACTCTTATTCTCATTATGGTATTTGTTCAGCACTTACTATGTGTCAAGCACTGGTCTAATTGCTGGAAGAGATGGAAGTATCAGGTTGGACACAGCCCCTTCCCACATGTGACTCACAGTCTAAGTAGGAGGCAGAACAGGTATTTAATCCCCATTTTACAGATGAAGGAACCTGAGGCACAGAGAAGTGAAGTTATTTGCTCGAGGTCACACAACAAGAAGGTGGCAGAACCAGATTTGGAACCCAGGTTCTCTGACTCCCAAGCCCTTGCTCTTTCCACTAGGCCACACGGCTGCTTCTGCTTTTAGTTGTAATTTTCTCCCCCTTCACATCTGGCAGATGACTGCTTTCCCCATCTTCACTTTTCTTCTGAAAGCATATCTCCTCCAGGATGCCTTCCCTGATTGCTCTCTCATCTCCCCACCCAACCCCCTCCTCTAGCCCTCCTCTACCTAAGCACTTCCATGTCACCTAAGCACGGGGCACTCATACCTCCCTGCAGCCTGTAGGTACTTATCTTTATACTCAGTTATTCTCTCCTACCTGTAATTAATTTAATGTCTGTATTTCCACTAGAATGAAAGCTCCTTGAGGACAAGGATCATGCCTAAAAATGTGATTATACTTATAATACCTTGATTTTATATAACATTTTTTATTTTTCCCAAGTGAAAACACGTTGCATATCTCACTCATCTCCTCACTCCATACCTGAAGGTAAAGAAAGGTAGGTATTTTTATCCCTTGTTTACAGCTGAGGAAACTGAGGCACAGAGCAATTCAGTGACTTTCCCATTCAAGGTCCTAATGGACCAGTGGAAGAGCTGGACTAGGAGCCAGGTCTCTAGATTCCCAAGCCTCTACACCACAGAGCATGGCCTGGGAGTGAGTGGACCTGGTTACTAATCTCTACTCTATCACTTGCTGTTTGACCTTGGAGAAGTCATTTAATTTCTCCGTACTTCAGTTTCCTTATCCGTAAAATGGAAACTGAATACCCATTCACTCTCCCTACTAGACTGTAAGCCCTATGTGGGACAGGGGTTGTGCCCAAATTGTTGATCTTGTATCTACCCTAGTATTTACTAGAGTGCTTGGTGCATAGTAAGCACTTAACAAATACCACAAAGATTATTAGTCTTAGTGCCTTCCCAGGTCATGATCTCTGCCCTCAAGGGACTTACAAATTCTTAGCAAAAGAACAGCACTTTTGAGCACTTCAGTTGTTGCCCTTCCACCTCCACATTAAATATAAACTCCTCACCATTGGCTTAAAGCACTCCATCATCTTGCCCCTTCTTACGTCACCTGGCTACTTTCCTTGGATGACCCAACCTGCATATTTCTCTCCTGTAATGCTAACCTTCTCACTGTAACTCTATCTCATCTATCTCGCTGCCAACCACTTGCCCACATCGTGCCTCTGGCCTGGAATGCCTTCCCTCCTTATATCCCACAGAAAATTACTCTCTCCCCATTCAAACCGTAATTGAAGGCTCATCTCCTCCAAGAGGCCTTTCCTAAGTCCTCCTTTCCTCTTCTCCCACTCCCTTCTGCACTGTCTTGACTTGTTCCCTTTTCATCCCTGCCTCCCAGCCCCAGAACACTTATGTACATATCTGTAATTTATTTTTATTATTAATATTAATAATAGTATGAATAATAGTGATAATAATTATGATATTTGTTAAGTGTTTACCCAGGCACTATACTAAGCTCTGGGGTGCATACAGGAAAATCGGGTTGGACGCAGTCCCTGTCCCACATGGGGCTCACAGTCTCAATCCCCATTTTACAGATATGGCAACTGAGGCACAGAGGAGTGAAATGACTTGCCTAAGGTCACAACAGACAAGTGACAGAGCTGGGATTATAACCCATGACATTCTGATTCCCAGGCCTGTGCTCTATGCACTACACCATGCTGCTTCTCTGAGGCTGCCTCCCCCTCTAGACTGTAGGCTTGTTGTGGGTAGAGAATGTGTCTGTTTATTGTTATATTATACTCTCCCAAGCACTTTGTATAGTGCTGTGCACCCAGTGAGCACTCAGTAAATACAGTTGCCTGACTGACTGGTTTTACCATAATGAATAATGCTAAACATTGCTCCAGGTACTTTTACTATAATAATTGTGTATTTGTTATATGCATACTATATGCCATGCACTGTACTAAGTGCTGGGGTAGATACAAGATCAACAGTTCACACATGGGGCTCACAGTCTAAGTTAGAGGGGGAACAGGTTTTGAGTCCCCATTTTGCAGATGAGGGATCTGAAGCACAGATAAGTTAAGTGATTTGCCCAGTGTCACACAGCAGGTAGGAGACTGAGCCCGGATTAGAACCCAGGAGCTCTAACTCCCAGACCCATATTCCTTCCACTTAGGCCAGGCTGCTTCTTATATTCTCCCCAAAGCTTAGTACAGTGGTCTGTATCCAGAAGGTGCTCAATAAATGCTATTGATGGGTTGTTTGCCTGTCCCTTTTGTTCAAAGGTGACGCTACAGACAGTGAGCTCCTAATGGTTCAAATAATTGTAGCAGGAAGTTCAAAGCGAGACTACTGTTCCCTCTCCACATTAAGTATAGATTCCTGCTGAGCCAGTGGGTTTGTTCCATTTAGAGCTGGTCTCTGTTTTCTCACCTGCTGCCTTTAATTCTGCTCTTTTCCAAGCCTTTGCTTGGGGAGTGTATGAGACTGCTCTTTGCTGTTTCTTCAAACTGTTTATTTTGCCCTTGCAGCTTGTGGGAGACCTGTTTAGATCCCCATACCCAGCTGGTTGGGTGTTCTGCTGTGGCCCATTCCCCTCACATGTCCTGCCCAATAGAGCCATGTGCTGTAAACATGGATCTAATGCTGGTGGTCCCGCCCTGCCATTTGGTGTTGAGCATCTCTCTCATTCAACCCGTACACGCAGTCTGTCACCAGATACTGTTGTTTCTTCCTTCTCCACAACTCTAGAGCAAATCTAGCACCAAAACTGCTACCACACTGATCCAAGCACTTACCTCTAGACATCCTCTAGACCTTAGGCTTATTGTAGGCTGGAGATGTGTCTACCAACTCTGTCATATCATAGTCTCCCAAATGCTTAGTACAGTACCATGCACACAGTATGCACTCAATAAATGCAATCGATTGATTACAATTTCCCATCTTGACTACTACATCAGCCTCCTCGCTGTCCTCCCCGCCTTCTGTCTCTCCCTTCTCCAGACCATATTTCACCCTGCTGCTCAGATCATTTCTCTAAAATGAAAAGCTCAGGTTCACATCTCCCCACTCCTCAAAAACCTCCAGTGGTTTCCCATCCACTTCCGCATCAAACCAAGTCCTTACCATTGGCTTGGGCAGGGAACATAGCTACACATTTTGTTATCTTGTACTCTCCCAAGTGCTTAGTACAGTGCACTGCACACAGTAAGCACTCAATGAATACCACTGATTGACTGAGTCCTTTAAATCAATCGATCAGCTTTCCTCTGCCTACCTGTCTTTACTGATTTTCTACTACAACCCAGCCCGAATACTTCACTCCTCTAACGCCTTCTAACTCAATCTCTACTGTACCTCGATATCTTCTGTCTCACTGCCTACCCTTTGCCCATATTTTCCCTCTGCCCTGGAATTCCCTCCCCCACTTTCAAAGCCATACTAAAATCATATCTCCTCCAAGAGGTCTTCCATGATTAAGCCCTCTCTTCCCTTTACCTTCACTTTACCTTCTCTATTACCTAGGCACTTGGCCTCTACCCCTTAAGACTTTGATAGTCACCCCATCCCCACAGCACTTATGCATATGTCCTTATACTCTGGCCCTTCCCTTAGCTGTGATTAGTTTTACTGCCTGACTCCCCTTTAGTCTGTCGGTAAGCTTCTTGGGTACAGGGATCACGTCTACACCTCTATCATGTGGCATAGTGGATAGACCACGGGCTTGGGAGTCAGAAGGTCATGGCTTCTAATCCTGGCTCTGCCATTTGTCTGCCTTGTGACCTTGGGCAAGTCACTTCACTTCTCTGCCTCAGTTACCTCATCTGTAAAATGGGATTGAAACGGTGAGCTCTTTGTGGGACAGGGACTGTGTCCAACTTGATTTGCTTGTATCCACCCCAGCGCTTAGTACAGTGGCTGGCACATAGTAAGCGCTTAACAAATACCATCATTATTATCATTGCACTCTCCCAAGCCCGTAGTATAGTGCTGTGCCACCCAGTTAATGCTTAATAAGCTTGATTGCTAGTTGGTGCTGTTGAAATTGCTCCAGGGGCTGAATGTGTCTTCTGGAAGTAGGTAGGGGGTAGGTCTCACTGCCATCAGTGGAATTCTGAACGGCTCTTGCATCCCAGCCCCAGGGATAAGAATACCTCTGGGTTACCGCATCTGTGGAGTCGTCAAATGGCTTGTGCTATTTTTCCAGAATTGGCTTAAACTTCAGCAGAGCCTCCTTAAATTTGAAAGTCCTGGGTGATCCAGGAAAGCTCTAGGTGCCTATTTCTGTTTATAGAGCACTTGAGAGACGAAATCAAATACATAGGAACCATTTCATCTCTAAAAACTTTTTAAGCCTCTTTAATGAGATTTTTATTGTATTATTTTAATAAATCTCATCATTTTTTAATATCTTTAGCCCTAAGGTGTTCAGGGTTAAGGGAATTGGGTTTATTGTGTACACTTGGAAAGATGTTGGAAGTTTAATTATTGATTTCTTTTATAAGTCTGGGTTTACAGTTAGAGCCCAAGGGGGAAAAAGCGGGAGCTCATTTGGGATTTAAAAAAAAATGTGGAATTAAACCACTCTTCTGAGAAGAGAAAAACTCCAGAACTTTGAAACATGCGGAAAAGGAGAGGCTTTGAATTGACTGTATCTCCAGTAGCCGAGATGTTAATTCAGGAACAGTTTGCATTTCATTGGTGTCTTCAATGATGTATGTATAATATATAATTTTATTTCTAGATGTATTATGTATTCAGCTATTTCACTACTTCACCATTTCATCCTGATCCATGGGCACTGCTTCCTGGTCCCCCCTTGTCCTGCTAACATTCTTTGTGAACAATTTCTCCCTGCCTGTCAACTTCACTCGATATTGCAGTACCTGAGGGCAGGGACTGTGCATCCTGTTTTCACTGTGCTCTCCCAAGAGCTCAGTACAATGTTCCACACTCAGTAGACATTCAATAGCATTGATGAGGAGGAGTAATGGGGGCAAAGTGCATGCTGAAGGCCACAAGCCCATCTCAGAGACTGGAAGGGGTTCAGAAGGTCTTTTCAATCAATCAATTGTATCTTTTGAGCACTTCCTATATGCAGAGCACTGTAGTGAGCACTTAAGAGAGTAGATAGTCATGTTCCCTGCCCACAAGGAGCTTACAGTCAAGAGGGACTTTTGGTTCCTTGAAAGAGAATCGAAACCAGGGGGATGGATTAGAGGTTGTTAGGCAGGTAGAAAAATGCAGTCATCCCTGGTGTCTTCAAATGGGTGTTGGGTGGATTTTCAAATGGATTCCCCTGCCTCTGGGACGGTTCATTCATTCAATCGTATATGTTGAGCGCTTACTGTGGCAGAGCACTGTACTAAGCGCTTGGGAAGTACAAGTTGGCAACATGACGGTTGTGCTCTCGCCCTGCCCATGGCGCTACCACGTTTCCTGTGCTGCATTGGTCATGCTCCATATGGACGATGCAGTCTCTGAGCCCATTGTTGGGTAGGGATTGTCTCTATCTGTTGCTGAATTGTACATTCCAAGCGTGTAGCACAGTGCTCTGCACACAATAAACGCTCAATAAATACAATTGAATGAATGAATAAATTACCATTCCCAAAGTGGCTCCGGTGGCTGCTTGGGGGCTTCACCGAGGTTGAAAGCTACAGTCCCTCCCCAGTTATAAAAAGGAGATTATCCATCTTTCCATCATGCTTTGGTGTTGTGGCTAAAGAACTCAGTGAAAATACCATCGAAGAGTTGGTGGGTAGTGGCATGGATTTTTGTCTGCCCGTGTCCTCTCTGGATGAAAATATGGTTTTATTGCATTGCCTCTTCAGATACATCTTGCCATCCTCATGATTAATGATCCTGGTGGCTGATTCCCCCCAGCCCTCTCAGAAACAATTATTTCAGCTGTAATCTCAGGGGGGAGAGATGTGTCTCTCGTTTAATAATTCAGTGAATGAGATTGATTCTGAAGTTGTGGAGACACGGCTGTTCCCCATGGGTGAGTCCAACCCTGTCATGGTCCGAGGGTTGTTTAATTGCAGCTAGGGACTGTCTCTATGTGTTGCCGACTTGTACTTCCCAAGTGCTTAGTACAGTGCTCTGCATACAGGAAGAGCTCAATAAATACGATTGATTGATTGCAGCTGGGACCCTCTGTGCCCCTTACCCCACTAGAACACTGGCCAGGGGAGGTATGCTGGGCAGGCACAAGACCAGTGCTACTATCAGGTCATCTGCTGATTCTGGGCCGATGTGCCGACTCGGTGTGCTTTGTACGCATGGTTGGTTGTCTGTGCCCATGGGTGTTCTAGGGCACAAGGTGTGTGCCCTGTGCTCTTGCTTTTGGAGTGTGTTTCTTTCATTCTTTCATTCTTTCATTCATTCATTCATTCAATTGTATTTATTGAATGCTTACTATCACTGTACTAAGCTATTGGGAAGTACAAATCGGCAACATATAGAGGAGGTCCCTACTCAACAATGGGCTCATAGTCCAGAAGGGGGAGACAGGCAACAAAACAAATAGGTGTCAATACCATTAGAATAAATAGAATTATAGCTGTATACACATCATTAATAAAATAGAGTAATAAATATTCATTCATTCAGTCATATTTATTGAGTGCTTACTGTCTACACAGCACTGTACTAAGCGCTTGGGAAGTACAAATCGGCAACATATAGAAACAGTCCCTGTCCAACAACGGGCTCACAGTCTAGAAGGGGGAGACAGTCTAGAAGGGGGAGAAGGGTCAGAGCCAAGGAATCCATGAAGCACTCTCTCTCACTGGAATCACAGCTGACCTCCTCACCTATGTGTTCTGCTTCCCCCTAGCAAGGGGTTCCTCCAAGAAGGTCACAAGCTGCAGGGCCTCAGGATTCCAGAGCTGTAAACCCTAACATTCAGGTCCACTAGATGTGGTTTGTGGTTAGGGCAGGGATCCCCCTCATTACCGAGGGCTGCCCTCCAGGAACCCCCCTAGCCTGCTCTGACAGAGAAGCAGATTCTCCCTGGTGGTGTGTGGACGACTGTGACACCAACCTGATATACCTTCGCCCCACCTCCCAATATGTACAAATAAAATAGAGTAATAAATATGTACAAATATATACAAGTGCTGTGGGGAGGGGAAAAGGGTGGGCCGGGGGGGCGATGGGGAGGGGATAGACAAAAACAAGGTGCAGTGAGTAGGTCAACATTAGAGTGTGTGAGTGTGTGGGCTGTGTTGCAGTATGAAATCAGGGAGGTGATGTAGGAGTGGGTAAGGTGATTGAGTGCTTTGAAGCCGATGGCAAGGAGTTTCCTTTGGATGTGGAGGTGGATGGGCAACCACTGGAGGTTCTTGAGGAGTGGGGAAACATGTTCTGAACGTTTTTGTAGAAAACTGATCCGGGCAGCAGACTGAAGTATGGACTGGAGTGAGGAGATCCAGGAGGCAGGGAGGTCAGCGAGGAGGCTGATACAGTAATCAAGGCAGGATAGGATAACTGCTTGGATTAATTTGGTAGCAGTTTGGGTGGAGAGGAAAGGGCAGATTTTTTAGTGATGTTGTAGAGGGTGAACCGACAGGATTTGGTGACAGATTGAATATGTGGGTTGAATGAGAGAGACGAGTCGAGGATAACACCAAATTATGGGCTAGTGAGACATCCAAAGGCCCTTTCGGCCCCTTTGCTAAGGCCCCGGGAGGCAGACTTGCTCAATCCAGGGAGTCCGGTGGATTTGCAGGGAGGAGTTGGGGCCTCCTTGCTAGTGTGGCCTCTGCTTTGATGGCCCTTTGCCAAGACGGGCCTCTTTGGTTCCGTGGACTCAGATGTGCCTATGTCACTTTGGCATGGTCCCAGACCCCTTCCAGGATCAAAGCAGGATGGGGTCCCAAGATAACTGAGACCACTCTCATCCCTGGTGCATAGCCAGCCATTCTAGCAGGCTTTGCTCAGCACTAGGTTAATAATCAATCAATCAATAAATCAGTGGTATTTTTAAAATGTTTACTGTGTGCAGAATGCTGTACTAAGCCCTGGGAAAGTACAGTACAACAGAATTGATAGACATAGTCCCTGCCCACGAGGAGCTTACACTCTACAAGGGGAAACAGACATTACAATAGATTAGGGACAGGGTAATTAGTAGGATGTAGGAATGTTTTAATAAGTATTGTGAGACTGGGGTGAATATAGTACTAAAGGGGTACACAGCTGAGTGTATAGTCGATACAGAGGGAAGGGTGGATAGCGGAAATAAAGTAATAATAGGAAGAAGACGACTCATGGTCTTCGTTAAGTGCTTGCTACATGCCAAGCACTGTACTAATAGCTGGGGTAGCTACAATCTCACCAGGTCAGACACAGTCCCTGTCCCACATGGGGCTCCCATGTCTAAAGGGGAGGGAATCATTTAAATGTCCCTTGTATTTCCCAGATTATTGGAGGTTGGGATAATGTCTGAACCTGAGGGTGCTTCGGCCGATGGGTTCTGCCGTGAATCCATGCAGGTCATTTATCTCTCCCCAACTGCTGGGCTGGCTTGTCTTCAGCCAGTCACATTTGGCAGAAATATTTCCTGAAAGCTTCTAATGAAAAGAAAGACAATGGTGCAGAGGGCTAGCTTTTAATAAAGCTTTAGTTGTATCTATTAGGAGCTCAAAATATTTTCTGTTTCGAAAGGTGAAGGGGTTTTTATCTCAGTCAGTCAATGGTATTTAAATGAAGCACATCCCCACACTCCCTCCCTTCCCCCATTCTCCACCCCCCCCACACACACCAGCACCTCCAAGACCACCATATTATCTGACTTGCGGAGGCGGAGGGAGCGGGGAGCACTCCACTTTGATACCAGGATCTTCCCTAAGCCTTGGTCTTGGCTTCTGGCCCCTGTCCGGACTCGGGATTGGCTGACCAATTCTGGTTCTGCTGGGTCACTTCCATGTCAGACTACATGCTCTTGAGCTTCTCCCTCCTTTCTGGACCTCCTCTCCCCTCCTCCTGACCCCCATACCTGCGTTCAGGAGGAAGGGACACGACGTTGGGCTGTGGGTCACGGCCATCCCCCTGGAGGCAGCCGCACAACCAGAGTCAAAAGCAACGGCCTAGCCTGGGTCCTTCCCCAACCCCCTGGGCAGATCAGCCTGGTGAGGGAGATGCCACTGCTAATTCCCCATGTAGAGACTTCTGAGGGTTCCAGCCATTCGGACTGAAGATATCAGAATGTTCACTATAGCCAGTCCCTCCAGCCGCTATCCTTCCTGGAGGAGTATCTCAGGGAAAGCGGGAGAGAGCAGAGATTAGGGGCTCCCAGCCTTCCAAGGCTTCTCCGACTCACAGATGACCCCACACTCCAGTTTGAAGTCACTGTGATTCTCTAATGTACAGACATGAACACTTTGGGCTTCTTCACTTTAGGGCTGGGCCTATTGGGGTGTTAATGATTATAATCCCTCTGTTTCCTCATCTGTAACATGAGGATACGTCTTGTCTTATGCCGTTGAGTCATCTCCAACCCATAGCAACACCATGGACACATCTCTCCCAGAACGCCCCATCTCCATCTGAAATCTTTCTGATAGTTTATCCATAGAGTTTTCGTGGTAAAAATAGGGAAGTGGTTTACTATTGCCTTCTTCCTGTGAGCCCTGTGTCTGATTTTCTTGAACTGACAGTGTTTCAGTGACAAGGGGGTGGCATTATTCTCAGTCTCTTTCGCAGGCTCCTCCTCCCCCTCCCATCCCCTTACTGTAGGGGTTTTTCAAGGTTCAATTCTTGGTCCCCTTCTGTTCTCGATCTACACTCACTCCCTTGGTGACCTCATTCGCTCCCACGGCTTCAACTATCATCTCTACGCTGATGACACTCAAATCTACATCTCTGCCCGAGCCCTCTCTCCCTCCCTCCAGGCTCCTCTGCCACTAATCTCCTCACCGTCCCTCATTCTCGTCTGTCCCGCCGTCGGCCCACGTCATCCCCCTGGCCTGGAATGCCCTCCCTCCGCATGTCTGCCAAGCTAGCTCTCTTCCTCCCTTCAAGGCCCTACTGAGAGCTCACCTCCTCCAGGAGGCCTTCCCAGACTGAGCCCCCTCCTTCCTGTCCCCCTCCTCCCCCTCTTCCCGCCTTACCTCCTTCCCCTCCCCACAGCACCTGTATATATGTATATATGTTTGTACATATTTATTACTCTATTTATTTATTGTATTTGTACATGTTTATTCTATTTATTTTATTTTGTTAATTTGTTTTGTTCTCTGTCTCCCCCTTCTAGACTGTGAGCCCATTGTTGGGTAGGGACCGTCTCTATATGTTGCCAACTTGTACTTTGCAAGCGCTTAGTACAGTGCTCTGCACACAGTAAGCGCTCAATAAATACGATTGAATGAATGAATGAATTCTTGCCAAAGCCTGTGTAGAGGAGAAGTCTCTCGGTGGCATCCTTTCAGATGCCGCGCGCACATGAACACAGCCATTTCTCCTCACACCGTGTCGTGCATCCGGAGAGGCTCACGGTGTCTGACATTGCTTCCCAGCCAAACAACACTTTGAAGAAGCTGACTCTGGCAGAATGGCATGTGTGTCCCCAGGGCTCAGTACAGGGCTTATCCCAGAATCAACATTTAATATATCCCATAACTAGTCCATTCCTCTGCCTCCTCCCAGGCATTGTTCCCCCAGAAATCCTAAGAAGGAGGCTCAGAATGTGTCCAGCCAGTCATGCTTAGCTGATAGCAGAAGCAGCAGGACTTTGGGCTTGTTTAAGCCCCAGGGCTAGTAGTCCAACTAGGTGGGAAAAATATCTGCTTTCCTGCTCCTTCCGGGGTCAGGCCTCAGGTGCTGATGGTGAGCAGGCACCCTCCAGTCCACACTGGACCCCTGCATGCTCCTGATTCCTGGCTGGCATGGCTTAGAAACCCGGCACGGGGCCCATGGGCCATGCCATGTGTTCTTTTCTGCTCACATGAGAATCTGGTTGTGTGCTGTCCAAGCCCAAAGAGGAATGATAGTCAGAGAAATCACTGCCGAGTGAGCGGTGGATGAACCTGGGGGTGAGGAAGTGTTAGCACTCCTGCGTACTGGAGCAGATCAGGGACGTGTCTGTCTGTCTGTGTATGTCATCACTGGAGATTGAGATAAGATGCTCCTGAAGAAGAGAAGGACCATTGTCTAGTGGTTGGTGATGCAGCTTTAGGGACCAAAACCATTCCTCTTTATCTCCTTCCTCCTCCTCCTCCTCCCTTATCCTCCTGTAGCCTTCTCATAATGGTATTTATAGAGGGCCTCTTTGCAAACCATTGTAAAACCTCTGTAGCTGAAATGCTATTTCACCTTTGGCAAGTGTCTTTATTACCCTCTTTGTGCACCATTTATCCTTCATCTTGGAATGAGAACCACACCCCCACCCACACAAACACATACCCACACACATCATTCTCACAGGGGTGTTTTGAGAATGAATTAAGTTTGAAAAGAGTCCTGTCATGCTCAGATGGTAGGCGTTCTCATTGTGCTTCTAATTTTATGTGACCATGTAAATTAACTCTAGAGTAGACCAATCTGTCAGCTGCACTTGATGCTGTAGTTATAGCACTGCCCTAAGTTGTTATAGAGTTGTGAGGAAGCCTTCTGCTGAAAGGCATGGATCCCGTGTCTGGATGAAGTCTTGTTTTCTCCTGCTGTGGGTTTTTTTGGTATTTGTTAAGCGCTTACTATGTGCAAAGCACTGTTCTAAGCTCTGGGGGGATACATGGTGATCAGGTTGTCCCATGTGGGGCTCACAGTCTTCATCCCCATTTTACAGATGAGGTAACTGAGGCACAGAGAAGTTATGTGACTTGCCCAAAGTCACACAGCTGACAAGTGGCGGAGCCAGGATTTGAACCCATGACCTCTGACTCCCAAGCCCATGCTCTTTCCACTGAGCCATGCTGCTTCTCTGTAGAGGAATGCCTGCTGGGCTAATTAAAACTGGAAGCAGAGCTCAGGAAGTCTTGGCACAGCTCTGAAACAAATGGTGTTCTCTGTTTGCTTACCAATTTACTTTAAAAGAGGCTTATGCCCCAAAGCCATTTAGGTAGAAGAAACCCTAAAATATGAAAATTCAAGAATTCAACTAACTGATAGAGAAAGCGAGGCTCTTAGGGAAGGGAAGAGAAGAAAAGGGAAGAGTATACGCTAGTCATTGGGAGCACCAGCCCAAAAAGATGAGAAAGATTAAAGGCAAATGACTCCTCAGACCAAATCCAGAGTTTCTGCTGGGTCAGAGACTACTGCCCCGGCATCTTGCGGATGGTGGAGAGGAGTTTGCTGTCAGGCTGCCAGCAGCGGATTTGTTCAGCAATAAATCAGAGGATTTATGGATTTAATTTCCTCTTCCTGCTGTATCCTCCCGATCTGAGCTAGGAACAGAAAGATTGGGATGCAGATCTATGGCTGAAAAAAGTTCTTCATCACTGGCCAAGTTCAGAGTTTGTGGAAGACCCGGGGCGAGCCTGTTAGCTCCAAGCTGCTGCTGCGAATATCGAGGAATAGCTGGTGGAAGGGTTTGCACGGGGCTGAATGAGAGAGCCAGACCCAGGTCCCTTCTGTCCACAGCAGCTGCTGTAAGCTGCCTCTCGGCATCTCTGGCAGGAGAAAATGAGGGGATTCAATCCTCTTTCACTCATGGAGGCAACGGCTTCACCCGGGAAGGAGGAGGGTGCGGGGGTCAGTCTTCCCGGTAAGCAGTTGGCCTAACAGTGGCAACTTGAGGGGCCCAGAAAGCAGCAGCATCAGAAGGTGGTCAGAGCACTCCCTGCTTAGGGCTCAGAGCTCTTCTCTCATTTCCTGCTCTGCTGGCTGCTGTTGTCCACTCCACCCAAGGGGTGGTGCAACACAACAGGGGTTTTTGGGTGAATGAGATTGTGTGAGAGTGTGTTTGTGTGTGTTTGGGGGTGGTGGGGGTGAACACCAATACAGACTAGGGTATTCAGCTTTGGATTCAGCTCTACGACAGAGGTGTTGTGGTCGGAGCTCTAGCCACCAGTGACCAGCCAGGGCCTGGTTGGTCTGGGAATGTGTCCCAACAACACCCAGGCACACAGAGGTCCAGCCTTTTAGCAGATGCCCATCTGTGACTGGTCCCCTAGGAGCTTTGTCCTCATGTTCCACGGAACTCTCTCCTTCAGCCCTGGCCTCCAGGAAGTCGGACAACCAACTGGCCAGAGCCCACGGGGGAATCCTTCCCCACCCTGAGCTGGCTTGAATTTCCTGCCTCACAGTGTCTTAAATTCTTCCTTTACTTTCCTCCCACCCAACCAACCCTTGGCGCTCTGTCCATCGTTGCTTGTGGTCTAATCAGGCTCACGGGCCCCTCTTGTAACATTACCCCTGCATCCCCAGGAAGCAGCAAGACCAGCTCAGGGAGGAGGTGCAGGGGTTGCCTGCCAGCAGCTCCAAGAGGGGAAGTGGATCAGAACAGGGCCACCTCCTGCAGGAAGCGTCCAGGGATTAACATTGGTGACTGGATTGGGGTCTTTCCTTTAGACTGTAAGCTCGTTATGGGCAGGGAACATGTCTGCTAATTCTGTTGTAATGTACTCTCCCAAGCGCTAGTATGGTGCTCTGCACAGAGCAAGTGCTCAATAAATACAGACTGATTGATTGATTGATTGATCCCCCCCCCAATCACCTAACACAAAGGCAACTTTCATTTCTGTCTTGGATTCGTGTGACCCCAGATTCCTGGACCCACAAAGGGGCAGTTGAGGAACTTGTGAAGCACTCCATTCTTCTTTAAATGCCATCGAGTTGTTTCCGATCTATAGGGACTCCCTGGGCCCACCCTTTCCAGAATGTCCCATCTTCTGTCATAAAATCATTCTGGTATGTGTATCCAAAGAGTTTTCTTGGTAAAAATACGGAAGTGCAGTAAAAACTTGAGTCTTTGCCATTGTCTTTGATCAACGCTTTGATCACTTGATCATCTGCCTTCGACTCTTTCTCCCTCTAGTCTGTGAGGGACCCTCTCTTTATGTTGCCGACTTGTACTTCCCAAGCGCTTAGTGCAGTGTTCTGCACACAGTAAATGCTCAATAAATATGATTGAATGAATGAATGAATGAATTATGTGCCGCTGCTGCCCAGTACAGGTGAGTCCACTTTGATGCTTCGGCTTAGACCTTTCCATTAAGGGTAACGATAACAAGAGCCCATCTCTCAATGGCATAGCTCTAAGCTTCATCAACTCATGCAAACTCTCCTGCCACAATAAGTAATCAATTTATACGCCATACAGCAAGACAATTTGAAACCACCCAAGTAGAAAGCTCACTGATCCTGGGTTGGATAATTTTTTTTCATTTTCACTGATATACCTATCGAATAGGCTCCAGGCGGGAACATAATTAAAACAAAAAAATGATTTCTCTATCAATAATGCATGCTTTTAATTTCCTTTAATTCCCCCCACCCCTACAGGGAGGTGGCTACAGTTTATGGAGAAGCGAGGCAGTCAGAGAGCGAGATCCTATCCCGCCACACTGCTTCTCTGCTAAGGGTGGGTCCCTCAGGAAAGCAATGTACATAGCTGTAATTCTTTCCCCCTCCCAGCCCCACAGCTCTTATGTACATAGCTGTAATTCATTTCTTTGTATTGATGTCTGTCTCCCCTCCTCTAGACTGTAAGCTCATTGTGAACAGGGAATGTGTCCATTTATTTTTGTCTTGTACGGTGATCTACACACACTAAGCACTCAGTAAATACGATTGAATGAATCCTGTAGGAGGCCATGCAGAGGAGTGAAAGAGCAAGGAAATGGTTAGAGAACATGAAGGAATAGCCAAGGATCTGGATAAACCACACACTGAAGAACCAGTCCCTGGATAATGGGAAGTTTGCTGTGTAGCATGTTGGAATGGCAATGAGAAGCAGTCTACATGGCCTAGGGGAAAGAGCTTGGGACTGGGAGTCAGGCAATCTGGACTCTATTCCCAGCTCTGCTGCTGACCTGGGGCTGACCTTGGGCAAGTCATTTAACATCTCTAGGCCTTCACGTCCTCATCTGTAAAATGACAATAACGTGCCAGCTTTCTCTTCCTCTTCGACTGAGCCCCACTGGGGATAGGGGCTGTGTGTCCAGTCTGATTATCATGCATTTACCTCAGTCAATCACACAGTGCTTGGTCCAGAGTAAGCACTTTATTTTTTTAATCATTGGACCAGAACAGCATCTCCCCACTTGCTTCCTGTGTCCCTACACCATTCTGGAATGGTCACCCATCATTGCAGAATAGTTAAGCTGGTTCAGGTGCCCCTACTCTAAGGTCAGAGGAGGGGAGGGAGTTTACCAACAGTCACATAAGGAAGGATGAAACAATAATGGAAAACAAGGATGACAATAAATACAGTGCATGAAGGGGTATTGTGTACTATAATAATTGCCAGTGGCAATTGGTTCCCTCTTCTGAACAGTTTCCTAAAGAAAACAGGAGAAATAACTAAGGGCATTTAAGAAAAAAAACTAGTCCCATGAGTTTGATAGGGAAAATTCACAGATTCTCCATTTGTCAGCTACTTAGTTATGGTATTTATTAGCTTTCCCCTGACAACAAATCCTCCTTCCACCCCACAAATCCTGCTATGTTTTCAACCCTGTGGGAGGACATTGCATTTTTTCCCAGTTAATTATGGTGTTGACACAATGAGGGCTTGTGTAACTGTGTTCTTAGCAAGAATTTACTTAAAAAGCTTCCTAGCAGAGCAAACTCATGGTTCTCTGAACATCTGATAGAGTGTTGCTGTGTCTACCAGGCAGGAGCATGTTATCAGATCCAGCATTCCCAGCCCAACTGCAGACATCTGCTACTGGAAGCACTAAAGGCTTATGGGAAAGTGGGGGTTAGAAGCTCTGTGTCTTCCATCTCGCAGAGTGAAATCCAAGGTTTATTTAGAAAAGGTTTTGCTGACCCAGTACTAACCTGTTTCTCTTACCTCTCTATCCTCTCCTTCTGAGCTTCGTTCGCTGACTCCTCTTTCGCCCCTCATTCCTTATCTGTGGGTATTCCACCAGGTCTGGTTCTGGGTCCCCTTCTCTTCTCGCTCTACTCTCATTCTCTTGGGAGTTCATCCACTCACATGAATGAAGCAGCACCGTCTAGTGGAAAGAGCATAGTGGACCTGGGTTCTAATCCAGGCTCTGCCACTTGCCTGCCTTGTGACCCTGGGTAAGTCACTTAACTTCTCTGTGCCTCAGTTTCTCAATCTGTAAAATGAGGATTCAATACCTGTTATTCCTCCTTCTTAGACTGTGAGCTCCATGTGGGGTAGGGACCTTGTACAACCTGATTATCTTGTATCCACTCCAGTGTTTAGAATAGTGCTTGACACGTAGCCTTGGAATTCCCTTCCTGCCCAAATCTGACACCCTACAGCTCTTACTTTTGTCCCAGCTCTCCTGAAATCTCAGCCCCTCCAGGATACTTTTCCCTGTTGAGTCCCAGCACCCCAAGTCACATAAACCCATTAGCCATCCTCAGCACTTCCTCTGTTATACTGTTAGTAATTTATTGTAATTACCCTGTAAATGTGTCTAAGGGTGTCTCCTCCATTAGAATGTAAACTCACTGTAGGCAGGGATTAGATCTCTTGGCTATTTTTTACTTCCCAGGTGCATCCAGTGGGCACTAGCTCAGTGTTATTACCACTATGGGAAAGAACATCAGGAATGGCAAGAGGACAATGGTATTGGTGGGCTGGAGGTAGTGAGGGATTGTATGAGCCAAGAGGTAATGTGAAAACCACATTTACTCAAACTAATTTGAGTAATTAGTCAATTACTAGTCAATACCAGTTTATTGACTACCAGTCAATACTCAATTACCAGGGAAACAAAATAGCGTGGTGTCAGGAGTGGCTGTCTAGAACTGTGGTGAGCAAGCAAAGCCCGTTTTTTGTGCAGCACCCATACTCCAAGTGCAAAATTTCTAGCATTGCATTTGAGGTTGTCTTTTCTTCCCTTCCCTGGCTCCCTTGAAAGAGTGATGATGAGCCCTCTCTACCCACCCTGGCATTGCCAGGGCCCACCCTGCAACATCAGGACAGTCCCTTGAGCATTTTCGCTACAAGGATTCTGATTGGTGGTATAATAGCTAAAACCAGGAGATGCCAAAGTGAAGTCTGTAGGATGCTGGGCTGGGGATGCACCAATCCAGGACAGGGGACTGGAAGAGGGATGGCGGCAGGGAGAGACACAACCTGGAGCACGGTGACTCCCGCACGTGGCCTCCCTCAAGCTGTCCTCCTCATCTGCCGAAAGGCATTCTTAGCTGCAAGGCAAGATGGAGGGGAGGGGTTTAA
Organism: Tachyglossus aculeatus; assembly: GCF_015852505.1. NCBI lineage: Eukaryota > Metazoa > Chordata > Mammalia > Monotremata > Tachyglossidae > Tachyglossus > Tachyglossus aculeatus. The sequence goes on from NC_052101.1 coordinate 52,379,803, forward strand.
AGCTGAAACTGAAAGGAAAATTCATAGAGGAAAGGCTTTCACAGTTGAAAAACCAGTAGATAAAACAACAGGGATGTTCCTGTTCCTGTTTCTTCTCTTCCTCCCTAGTTTGGCCTGTAAAGTGAGGAAGAGTCGTACAATTCTGAAAAATATCAAGGGCCTTGTTAGAGCCTAGTAAGCTGTCGTCATGTCCAAGCTCTTTGTAACGGGACCATTTCTCTCACTGTCCTTACAGGGTTATTTATTGTTAGAAAAAAACCCACCCAAAATGGCTAAGTAATGAACTGCCACTGCAACTACATATTTTTATCTTTGAGCGTGAGGAAGATATATATTCCTAGAGACAATTATAGTTGAGAAAGATTTAAGAATAATTTTCTCCCCAAAGAAGGAGAGACAGTCATTAATAAACACAAAGGGTCCGTGTTTCTTCTGTGGGTGTGTGTTTATCATTTATTTAAGCTTTTCTTGATTTCTGCCATTCAGAAATAATTGTTTTGTATAAATAGAATTCAAGTGCCAGCAGAATTCAGAGCAGCAACCCAAACCAAATTGGCATTTGTTACTTAAGTAGGTCCTGAATTTCTTTGGAGAATCAGGATAAGTGAGGATTTAAAACCTGGCCAGACCTATGGCAACAGTGATGCCAGCTTTGTGTCCGTGACACTTAGAGAAGGTGAGATTTAAGGTGGTAGTGGTTTTGGCAGGGAGTGTGTCAGTCAACTCTATTATATTGTACTCTCCCAAGTGCTTAATACAGGGCTCTGCACAAAGTCAGCACTCAATAAATACAATTTATTGATTGATGAGCTACACTGATTTTATATTATGGTGTTTGTTAAATGCTTATTCTGTGCAAGGCAGTATACTAAGCGCTGGGGGGAATATAAGCAAACAGCATTGGACGCAGTCCCTGTCCCACGTCGGGCTCACAGTCTTAATCCTCATTTTACAGATGAGGTAACTGAGGCACAGAGAAGTGAAGTGATTTGTCCAAGGTCACACAGCAGGCAAGTGGCTGAGCTGGGATTAGAACCCCTGATTTACAGGGGTTACTATTCATTCAGTCGTATTTATTGAGCGCTTACTGTGTGCAGAGCACTGTACTAAGTGCTTGGGAAGTACAAATCGGCAGCATATAGAGCCCGTCTGTACCTAACAGGCCCACAGTCTAGAAGGGGGAGACAGTCTAGAAGGGGGAGAAGGGTCAGTGCCAAAGGAATCCATGAAGCACTCTCTCTCTCACTGAAATCACAGCTGGCCTCCTCACCTGTGTGTTCCGCTTCCCCCCAGCGAGGGGCTCCTCCAAAAGAGTCCCAAGCTGCAGGGCCTCAGGATTCCAGAGCTGTAAACCCTAACATTCAGGCCCGCTAGATGTGGTTTGTGGTTAGGGCCGGGATCCCCCTCATTACCAAGGCCTGCCCTCCAGGAACCCCCCTAGCCTGCTCTGACAGAGAAGCAGATTCTCCCTGTTGGTGTGTGGACGACTGTGACACCAACCTGACATCCCTTCGCCCCAGCCCCACCCAGAGCAAGAGCTGGGCTGGAAGGTCCTGTCTGGGCCAGAATCACAAAACAGCCAGCGGCCTCCGCTGTGGAGGACAGAGTGTCCACACATACCCGGGGTCTCTCTGCCTGGAGCCATCCTAACTCCATCACCTTGTGTGGATGCTGTCTGACCCATGTGAGCCCAAGGAAGTGCAGAGCAGAGCCCATGTTTCATGTAACAGTAGAAGTGCACGGAGTCTCCCGGGTGCTCCGGATCATCCGGGCACCATTCTCCTGCCAGTGTGGCCAGCGGCTAAAGTCTCCCTTCTCCCTGCCCGCAGGGTCTGGGCCCTAATCTGTGGGGCCTCTCTGTTTAGGGTGTGCAGCATCCCTGGGCTGGCCTCACCCAGGTCTGTCCCCAACCCTCAGCACCACCTCCCCAGACCTTCCGGTCCCAAGGAGGGGGGAGTCCCGCAATGCCGCAGCCCTAGATGGGCCCACTGGCCCGGCAGCCCTAAGTCCCACCCTGGTCTGCCCAGGCTACCGGGTAAAGGGTCAGGATCCACGCCCAGGAGGCGGGTACCACCTGCCATGCCCACGGCAGACGCACAGGCTGGCTACTAGGCCATGCTCCTCAGGTTGGACACAGTCCAGGTCCCACTTGGAGCTCACATGTAGGAAAGAGACTGAGAGTGAGCAGCCAGAAAGGTAAGAGGAGAACCAGGAGAGGACAGTGTCAGCAAAGCCACTGTTAGATAATGTTTTCAGAAGAAGGGGGTGGTCGACAGGGTCGAAGGCCACTGAGAGGTCGAGAAGCATGAGGATGGAGTAGAGCCCATTGGATTTGGCTAGAAGGAGATCATTTGTTGACCTTTGAGAGGGATGTTTCCGTGAAGTGAAGGGGGTGAAAGCCAGATTGGAGGGGCTCTTGGGGAGGAACCTGAGACAGTGGTTGTAGACAAATTGCTCAGCAGTTTGGAGAGGAATGGTAGGAGGGAGATGGGGTGATAGATAATTGGAGGGAGCTGTGGGGTCAAGGGAGGGTTTTTTTTTAGGATGGAGAAATATGAACATGTTTGAAATCACTGGGGAAACAGCCATTGGTGAGCGAACAGTAGAAGATGGTTGTCAGGGAGGAAAAAAGGGAGAAAGCAAGTGCTTTTATAAGATGTGAAGGGATGGGATCAGATGTGTAGGAGGAGGAAGTGGATTTTGAACAAAGACAGATCTCCTCTTGAGATACAGCTGGGAAAGATGGGAGAGTTGAAGAAGGGGCAGGAAGAGGGAGGGGCTGGAGAGGAGCAGGTGAGATTTTAGGGAATGTACAGCTGGTGGTTTCAATTTTCTCAGTAAAGTAGGTGGGTAGGTCATTAGGAGTAAGAAATTGGGGAGGCAGGGGGATGGGAGTTTGAGGAGGGAGCTAAATGTTTGCAACTGGTGAGGGAAATGGACATGGGAGTCAGTGAGGATGGAAAAACAGTTTTGCTGGGCAGAATTAATGCACACAAGGATGAACTTGAAGTGAAAAAGGTTGGCCTGATACCTAGATTTCCTCCAGCAGTGTTCTGTGGTTTATGTCCTGGAGCAAAGGCAGTGGACTGTGGAGGTGATCCAGTGCTGTGGGTTACTGGCATGAGATCACTGAAGGGAAAGGGGAGAAAGTGAGCTGAGTTCCGTAGAGCGGGAAGTCCTGAGGGCATCAATTTGTTCATCAAGGGAAGGTAGTTTAGTTTGGGTATGAAGATTGAATGGGGCATGATGACTTGAGAAAATTGCATGGGGTCAAAATATTGGAGATCTCTGTTGGGGAACTGGGCAGATTTGCTGGGAGGAGGTGGGGGGGGGATGGGCAGGTGAGGAGGTTTTGGTCAGATACAGGGATTTCACAGTTGGTGAGGGAAGAGTCTGCACAATGACAATAGATGACGAGATCAAGTGTGTGTCCATGTTGGAGAGTGGGAGAGCTGGGGTGGAGCACTATGTCAGTGGAGTTGAGGAGTGATAGAAAGTAATAATAATAATGGTGGTATTTGTTAAGTGCTTACTATGTGCCAAGCAGTGTTCTAAGCGCTGGGGGGGATACAAGGTGATCAAGGTTGTCCCACGTGGGGCTCACAGTCTTAATCCCCACTTTACAGATGAGAGAACTGAGTCCCAGAGAAGTTAAGTGACTTGCCCAAGGTCAAGCAGCTGACAAGTGGTGGAGTCAGGATTCGAACCCATGACCTCTGACTCCCAAGCCCGTGCCCTTTCCACTGAGTCACACTGCTTCTCTAGGCAGCTAGGCAAAGTAGGCAGCTGAAGGGTCATCAGGAACATCTCTTTGGACATTGAAGTTCCCAAGGATCATTGTAGAAATGGAGAAAGAAGAAATGTGAGAAAGGGATCGAAATGGCTCAAAAAGTTGGAGGTGGGGCCTGGGGGGTGGTAGATGACTGGGATTAGTACCTGAAGTAAGTGGTAGAGTTGGATGATATGGGTCTTGAAGGAAGGGACAGATAGGGACAGGGGAAGTGGAATGGGGCAAAAATGACACTGGGGAGGGAGAAGGAAGCCAAATCCTCCTCTCCCAGTGAGTCTGGTAGGAGTGGGTGAAGGTGAGATTCCCCTCTAGAGAGAGCAGCAGGGGAGACAGTGTCATCCCGGGATGGCCAGGTTTCAGTGTTGGTGAAGGAGTACCAGTGACTGGGTTAGGAACAGGTCAAGGATGAAGGGAAGCTTTCCCATGATGGAGCAGGAGTCCCACACACTGTGTGTGGCTGAGGCTTAGAGGGGTTGGGGCGTGGGGGGTGAGGGGACTGCTTGAGAGGTGGGGAGAGGGTTTGGAGGGCACTGAGCTGATGGGGGGCAGCGTGGGGGAGGGGTTTGGAAGTGGATCTGGGACAGGGTAACAGTGATGGTGTGACAGAGGAGGGTGGGAGTGTGGGAAAGGGAGGACAGAGAAGGGCCGATCGGAGGGAGGGGATTGAGAGGTCATGGTGAAGTCAGGGAAGTTTAAGAGTTGTAGGTGAGGTTATCAGTAGGCAAGGTTATCATTAGCAATAACTGCTTAATCCTATGGTTCCCTGAGTAAATTATTGGAACTGTATGCAGGCCCTTGAGAGCGAAGAAGGGAGAGTTTAGGAGTAAAACTGGAGGGTGAGTTGATGCAGTCAGCTGTTGATATGAGAAGCAGCATGGCTTAGTGGAAAGAGCATGGGTTTGGGAGTCAGAGAACATGGGTTCGAATCCCGGCTCTGCTACTTGTCTGCTGTGTGACCTTGGGCAAGTCACTTAACTTCTCTGTGCCTCAGCCCATCTGTAAAATGGGGATTAAGACTGTGAGCCCCTTGTGGGACAACCTGATTACCTTGTATCTATCCCAGTGCTTAGAACAGTGCTTGGCACATAGTAAGCACTTAACAAATACCATAATTATTATATGTAAAAATCCAGGTCCTTGTCACTGGGGTGTCAGATAGCCACATCTGTCCTGTGTTCTCCACGGTGGATTCAGGATGGACTGCAGGGAGAGGGAAGATGAAGGAGCACTCAATAAATACAATTGAATGAATGAATGAATGAATGGTCACTTCTTGGCTGCAGCAGTTCTGGGAACAAACTATGTGCCAGACACTGTACTAGACCTGGGGTAGATACAAGCTAATCAGACTGAACATAGTGCCCCCCATGGGGCTCACAGTCTCAATCCCCATATTGCAGTTGAGGTAACTGAGGCACAGAGAAGGTAAGTGACTTGCCCCAGGTGGCGAAGCAGGGATTAGAACCCAGTTCTTCTGACTCTCAGGGCCGTGCTCTATCCACTAGGCCATGCTGCTTCTCAACTGGTTGGTCTGTGAACTTTAATCGTGTGTCAGCCTTGTGTCTAGAGGCATTGTCATCTTAGTTGCAGTCGGTAGTATTTATTAGGCTACTAAGCTTTTGGAAGACAGACCAAGACATAGTTTCCAAGCCTCAAGGCCTACAGTCTAATGGGGGAGTCAGGCAGACCTTTGTTTTTTCTTTGCTTATCGTGGGACCAGGAGGAAGCACAAGGATAAAACAAATAGTAATGTAATTTTCAGGATCAAGTTCCAAGAACAAATCAGAACAACTGAGTGTACAATTTGTATGGTGGAATATTCATAAGTGAGTATTGAAGTTTAGCTGTTGGGTTGACATGGCTTGAGATGTTGGCAATTGTTGGAGAAATCTTCCCGAGGAGGTGGGATGTTAGGAAGATCTTTGAATATGTAGAGAGTTCTGTCTGGCAGATCTGTGGGTGGAGGGAATTCCAGGCCAGGGGATTCATGTGAATGACAAATTGTCAAGAGCGAGCAACAGTTAGAAGGTGAGGGGGATTGGAATAAAGAGTAGGAACTGGTGAGTAGTGAGTGCCAGGGGTGGATAGGTAAGATGAAGGAAAGTTGGCGATAAGGAGATTTTGTTTGCTATGGGAGATGGGTACTCATGGAAGGGTTTGAGAAGTGTGAGGTTAGGGAGAGCAATGTTTCAGGAAGATTCATTCATTCATTCAATCGTATTTATTGAGCGCTTCCTGTGTGCAGAGCACTGTACTAAGTGCTTGGGAAGTACAAGTTGGCAACATATAGAGATGGTCCCTACCCAACAGCAGGCTCACAGTCTAGAAGGGGGAGACAGACAACAAAACAAAACATATTAACAGAATAAAATAAATAGAATATGTAAATATGTACAAGTTAAATTGAGTAATAAATCTGTACAAACATATATACAAGTGCTGTGGGGAGGGGAAGGAGGTAGGGCAGGGGGATGGGGAGGGGGAGAGGAAGGAGGGGCTCAGTCTACGGCCTGAAAGTAGGAGAAGTTGAAGGCTGGGAGACTGGTGAGGAAGATGATACAATATTTAATTGTAATAGTCATATTGGGATTTTTCAAGTGCTTAATATATGTTAAGCACTGGGATAGATGCACAGTGATGAGAATGATAGAGACACAAACCTTGTCCCACATGGACTCACAGACAGAGAATGAGCAGGTTTTATCGCTATATTAATCAATCAATCAGTCGTATTTATTGAGTGCTTACTGTGTGCAGAGCACTGTACTAAGCGCTTGGGAAGTACAAGTTGGCAACATATAGAGACGGTCCCTACCCAACAGTGGGCTCACAGTCTAGAAGGGGGAGACAGAGAACAAAACAAAACATATTAACACAATAAAATAAATGGAATAGATATGTACAAGTAAAATAAATAGAGTAATAAATATGTACAAACATATATACATATATACAGGTGCTGTGGGGAAGGGAAGGAGGTAAGGCGGGGGGATGGAAGAGGGAGGAGGGGAGAGGAAGGAGGGGGCTCAGTCTGGGAAGGCCTCCTGGAGGAGGTGAGCTCTCAGTAGGGCCTTATAAGGGAGGAAAAGAGCTAGCTTGGCGGATGTGGGGAGGGAGGGCATTCCAGGCCAGGGGGATGACGTGGGCCGGGGGTCGACGGTGGGGCAGGCGAGAGCGAGGCACGGTGAGGAGATTAGCGGCAGAGGAGCGGAGGGTGTGGGCTGGGCTGGAGAAGGAGAGAAGGGAGGTGAGGTAGGAAGGGACGAGGTGATGGACAGCCTTGAAGCCGAGGGTGAGGAGTTTCTGCCTGATGAGGCAGATGAGGAAATACTACAGATGAGGAAAGTGAAAGTGACTTGCCCAAGGTCACACAGCAAACAACTGGCAACACTGGAACTAGAACCTGGGTCTCCTTACTCCCATATCTGTACCCTTTTCACTAGCCCATACTGCCGCCCTAGAACCAGGGTGGTGGTTCTTTGGGTGGAGAGGAAAAGAAGAGATTGGGAAGGTGGAGGAAGAACCTGATTATCTCGTACCTACCACAGTGCTTGATAAAGTGCTTGGCACTTTGTAAGCTCTAAAGAAATAACACTGTCATTATTATTGTTATTACTGTTATTATTAATAATAATGATATTCAGAACCAGCAAGATTGAATCAGAGAGCTGGAAGTCAGTGAGGAGTCAAGGATAATAATAATAATGATGGCATTTATTAAGCACTTACTTTGTGCAAAGCACTGTTCTAAGCACTGGGGAGGTTACAAGGTGATCAGGTTGTCCCACGGGGACCTCACAGTCTTAATCCCCATTTTACAGATGAGGTAACTGGGGCACAGAGAAGTGAAGTGACTTGCCCAAAGTCACACAGCTGACAATTGGTGGAGCTGGGATTTGAACCCATGACCTCTGACTCCAAATCCAGTGCTCCTTTCCACTGAGCCACGCAGCTTCTGGATGACACCAAGGGTGTGGTCTTCTGTCCCATGGGGGGCTCACAGTCTTAATCCCCATTTTACAGATGAGGTAACTGGGGCACAGAGAAGTGAGGTGACTTGCCCAAAGTCACACAGCTGACAGTTGGCGGAGCCGATATTTGAGCCCCTGACCTCTGACTCTAAGCCCATGCTCTTTCCACTGAGCCACGCAGCTTCTGGATGACATCAAGGGTGTGGTCTTCGGTGACCGGGAGGATGGTGGCATTGTTGACGGTGATGTAAAAGTTTGGAGGAGATGTAGTCCTAGGAAGGAAGACACAAAATTCAGTTGAGAAGGTCAGAACCCATGTTGTCTCTGCATCCTTGGGACTAAGGCATTTTTAGGCAGGGCGAGTTATCACTACTCAAAACCCAATCATTCGGATTTATTGAGTGCTTACTGTGTGGGGAGCACTGTAGTAAGAGCTTGGGAGAATGTTATAACAGTCTAAGAGACACATTCCCTGCCCTTCTCACTTATCCCATCAGCCCCCACCCCGCCTGCCATCTCTTCTCTCACCAGTGAACAATGCAGTCACAAAATACTTCTACGGGCAAAAAGGTTCTTCGCCAGGACCCGAAAGGGGAACACCTCATGCTCTGACATCCAGGTGGCAATGTAGTTAAGCTAAATGATGTTCACCTAATTACAGAAGTTCTACCCCTATTAGGTCAGCCCCACAGACATGCAACTCAGGACTCTCTGTCTCTGATGGTGACAACTGATTGCTTGGAGGAACCCTGAGAAGCAATGTGGCCTTGCGGGAAGAGCACAGACCTGGAACATAGAGGCAAGGCCTGCCTGGGTTCCAAACCGACTTTGGAAATGTCAGGGCTGAAAAAGTGACTTGCTATTGGCCGCTCTTTGCGCACCGGACTCTGCTGTTCGTCTTCTGGCCTTACGAGGAGGCATCAGCCATTTCCTGCTGGTCTGTTCCTAGTGCTTGTTGCACCTCTGCTGGGAGCACTGACTCCATCAACAATTAGTGTAGCCGCTCACAGGAGAGAGGTGCCAGAACAGCGGAAGGTAAATAATGAGAGCACCATCACCTCTGTCTGTCTGGGCCTCTTTGCAGCTCTGGTGAGTGATGGGATTACTTAAATGACTCTTTATTTACATTGGATGCCCAGAGCCGGCAGCCCCTTAGATCAGATTCCAAACATTATTAAAATGGGTGACTTCCTGAGCCCAAATCCAGAGGAGACTGAGGGGCAAGTCAGGAGAGAGCTCACAGGTTTTCACACCTAATTTGCAGAGAAGAGAATTGTGTTCCTGCCAGAATATACGAAGGAGAGCTTTCATGAGGAAGATGCAGATGGAGGAAAATTTTGAAGATTTCTGTTAACACTTTGAGAAGCTATAAGTTTCTGCCCCAAGCTAGGCTATGATCAGACTCCTGGGACTTCCAAGAAAAGTCAAGTGAGACTTTCAGGATGAACGTATGACAGTCGGGTTCTATTGTGGCAGGTTGCCAAATGTGGCTATGCAGATTAGATGGGCCATCTGTAGAGCTCATTTGCCAATTGGAGGAAGGAAGATGAGCAATCAACTATCCATCAGTGGTATTTATTGAACAACTGCCTCACCTGGGGTAGGAGTGGCTCCCACCACCTGGAAGGTAGTTGTCTGACTTCTGTCAAGAGCTCTCTGAGGTCAGACCAGGTGGTTCATTTTGGTTTAGGACTTTTTTTATGAGGTCTGTGTCTGGGCTTAAGGGTTTCGGTTCTTAATTATTTCAATTATTTGGACATCAAATAAGATTTGTAAAATCCCAGGAACAATTAGCCAAGTGAGTATAAAGGCCAGGGTGGAAGGTTGGGATTCATTCAGATTCCCTGTTTTTCTTCCAACAATGAAGTTTAGCATGTGGCTGTATAAATTCTCTCCAATTAATAATTCTAATTGTATATAAATTGGCACCTAGAGTAGAGTGAGTGCTTAACAAATGCTATCATCATCGTTACTATTATATACTCTCCAAAGTGTCAGTACTGTGCACACAATAGGCACTCCATAAATAGCACTCAGTACATACTATTGATTGGTTTCTGTTTAGAACATGAAGAAATTGCCTGGGCAGTTGGGGAATTTACAGTGACTGTTAAAGCTGCGTGGCACTGAGTATTTCCTGTAACCTCTCTGATCCTCACCTTTGTTTTGTAGTAGTAGTAATAGTAATGGTATTTAGTAAGTGCCACTGTGTACAGAACAGTCAGAGGTGTTGCTGTCGAACTAGGTCAATAATGAGCATCCCATCACCTCTGTGTGTCCCAGGTTTCTTTGCAGCTCTGGTGAATGATGAGATTGCTCATATGTCTCTGCATTTGTATTGGATGCCCAGAGCTGGCAGCTTCTTAGATCATATTCCAAGCATCATTTATTATTATTATTATTATTATGTATTCATTCAATCATATTAATTGAGCACTTACTGTGTGCAAAGCAACATGTTAAGCGCTTGGAAAGTACAATTCAGCAATAGCGACAGTCCCTGCCCACACCGGGTTTACAGATTAGAAGGGGGTTGACAGACATCAAAACAAGTAAACAGACATCAATATAAATAGAATTATACATATATACATAAGTGCTGTGGGGCTGGGCTGGGGTGGGTGGGTGCCGGAGTGTGTGAGAGCAAAGGGAGCGAGTTGAGATGACACGGAAGGGAGGGGGAGCTGAGGAAAAGGGGGGCTTAGTCTGGGAAGGCCTCAAGGTAGGGCTTTGAAGCAGGGAAGAGTGATTGGCAGATTTGAGGAGGGATGGCATTCCAGGCCAGGGGTAGGACATGGGACAGGCATCGACGGTGGGACAGGTGAGATGGAGGCACAGTGAGAAGGTTAGTGCCACAGGAGTGGAGTGTGCAGGCTGGGATGTAGAAGGAGAGAAGGGAGGTGAGGTAAGGTAAGAAGGGGCAAGGTGATGGCGAGCCTTGAAGGCAATAGTGAGGAGGTTTTTTTGATAAAGAGGTTGAGGAGAGGACAGGGTTTGGGAGAGAAGAGAACGAGTTCTCTCTTGGACATGTTGAGTTTTAGGTGGCAGGAGGACATCCAAGTAGAGATGTCCTGAAGGCAGGCAGTGATATGAGCCTGGAGGGAGGGAGAGAGAACTGCAGAAGAGATACAGATTTGGGGAGAAACCAAACCATCCACATAGAGATGATAGTTGAAGCCATGGGAACAGAATGAGTTTTAAGGGAGTGAGTGTAGAGCAAATGTCAAGTCATTTCCAATTCATGTCGACTCTACGGATATATTTTCTCCAGAATGTCCTATCTTCTGACATAGTCCATGACTTTGCTCACGGTTCTTCTGTTAATGTTGTTATGGTTTCTACCCATCCAAGCTGCCGGTCTACCTCTTCCATGTTTTCCCCAGATATTTCCTAGCATTAGTGTCTTCTCTAGAGGATTGGTCCTCCTGATGATGTGTCCAAAATATGGTAATCTAAATCGAGTCATTTGGCCTTCCAAAGACCACCTTGGCTTAAGTTGCTCCAACACCCATTTGTTTGTTTTTTGGACAGTCAACGGTATTCACAAAAGCCTTACCCAACACTACATTTCAAAAGAGTTTATGACCCTACATTTCGAAAATGTAGATGGTCTTTCTATCCTGTTTTTTCACTGTCCAGCTTTTGGATCCTTACATTATCACTGGAGACATCATAGACTGGACAATTTGTATTTTTGTGGTAATTTGTATTTGTAACTAATTTGTTTGTAACTAATGATGTTACAAACATCATTAGTTTGTGATTTTCTGAGCCCCAATCTAATACTAAGTGCTGGGAAAGAGTATACTAACATCCAATAAGCGTGCTGAGGTTGTTAGAATAGTACGGGCTTGATAAGAATCTACGGCATAAAAATGGTGGTTCCAAACACTATACCAAGCACAGGGTAGATTCAGGATCATTCATTCAATCATATTTATTGAGCGCTTACTGTGTGCAGAGCACCGTACTAAGCATTTGGGAAATACAAACTGGCAACATATAGAGACAGTCCCTACCCAACAATGGGCTCTCAGTCTAGAAGGGGGAGACAGACAACAAAACAAGTAGGTGTCAATACCATAAAAATAAATAGAATTATAGCTATATATGTCACATTAATAAAATAAATAGAGTAATAGATATGTACAAATATACACAAGTGCTGTGGGGAGGGGAAGGGGGGAGGGCAGAGGGAGGGAGGTGGGGCGATGGGGAGGAGGAGGAGAGGAAAGGGGGGGCTCAGTCTGGGAAGGCCTCCTGGAGGAGGGAGGTGGAGGAGGTAATCAGATCAGACCCAATCCCTTTCCAGTGCAGGTCTCCCAGGGTTAAGAGTTGGGGAGAGTGGGTATCTTATTACCACTTTAGAGATGAGGAAACTGAGTCCCAGTGAGGTTAAGTGATTTGCCCAAGTTCACATAGACCAGAGTTGGGGTTAGGGCCTGGATCACCAGACTCCCAACCCCCTTCCCTTTCTACAAGTCCACACTGGCTAATCGTTATGATGATTTAAATGGCAATATCACTGGAAGCATCATTTTTTCGTATTTGAAATACAGTTCCGTGGTTCTCCATCCATAAGGTGCTCTGGGGACTCCATATAGTCCTATGGCATGATGGTAGGGGAGAAAATAATTATTTTTGCTCTTTTTTTGCAATCTCTCCTGTATGGAGCCATGCAATCTTCAAAGCAGGCAAAGCAGCAACCAGAATCCATCTTTACTGGTCATTATTTTTTCAGTTGAAAAGAAACTTTAAACTAATCTAGAATGCCATTGCTGTGTGCAAAATCTTCTTAGATCTGAGAAATGTAGAAGGAGAAAACATCAAAGTAACATCAGCTACATCTCTGGATTTCCCTTTTTGTTTCTTACAAGTTGTAGGCATTGCAGACTCCATGTGGATTTATACTTAGCTATCCACAGTGTTTGATTTATCATGTGGTGCCTGTGCATTGTTATTAACTCTACGCTAGCCCGAAAATAATGAATGGGAAAATGCATAAAATAAAAGCATCCGTGGCTCCAGTCCACCCTGCAGAACTAGCAGTAAATAGAGGCTTTGTTGATATATATTTCATTACTATGTAAATGTTTTCTACTGATAATTTTGCCCCAGATGCCTTTGTTTATAAGCAAGAACTCTGGACTTTGCTCCCCGGGTAGATGGCAAAGAACCTTCAAAGGGAAAGAGCAAAGATGTCATTCCTCATTAATATAAATGCAAGAAGATAGGTGCTTCCTATCCCCCTCCACCTGTCTCCTTTGTCAAGTATTTTTAGAGCATTTCTATGGTGGGAGGCAGGACAGAGGAGAGACCAGATTCTTACCCACCAGGAGCTTATCATCTAAAATGAAACGAGGTGGAGGAAACCACAGTCGGGCAGATTTTTGAGGCAGACAGCGGTGAACAGACCTTGCGAAGTGCAGGATGAAGTTGAGAGACTGAGGAAAACATTTTCAGAGGCAAATCTTCCAGGGACTGAGCCACTAAAGCTCTCCTTGCAGCAGAAGCAGGCATGATCCCTCCCCATGCAGACTCTCATCACTCTGATGGGAGGAATCCATCTCAAAGCCTTTGTTGTGGAACACAGAACCAGATTGGCTAGTGTGGGTTGGGCAGTGGAGTGTCACGGCTGAAGAGGCCCATAGGTTGACAGACAGAGGGCAGAGGTGCATCCATGAAACATTCTTTCATTCAGTCACTCATGTTTATTGAGTGCCGAACACTGTACTAAGTGCTTGGAAAGTACAATACAGTGATAAAGAGAGACTATCCCTGCCCACACCGGGCTTACAGTCTAGAAGGGGGGAGACAGACATCAAAACAAGTCAACAGGCATCAATATAAATAAATAGAATTGTAGATATATACATATATGCATAAGTGCTGTGGGGTGGGGAGGATGAGGAAGAGCAAAGGGAGCGAGTCGAGGTGACGCGGAAGGGAGGGAGAGCTGAGGAAAAGGAGGGCTTAGCCTGGGAAGGCCTCTCAGAGGAGGTGAGCCTTTAGTAGGGCTTTGAAGTGGGGAAGAGTGATTGTTCGGTGGATTTGAGGAGGGAGGGCGTTCCAGGCTAGAGGTAGGATGTGGGCCAGGGGTTGATGGCGGGACAGGCGAGAACGAGGCAGAGTGAGAAGGTTAGCACCAGAGGAGTGTGTCATCAACAGCTCTTGAATCATTCTCTCAGAGAGCTCCAAGATGGTGATGACTGGAAGCACACACCTAAGATCAATCAATTAATCAGTGGTATTTATTGGGCGCTTGTGCAGAGCACTGTACTAAGCATTTGGGAGTGTACCGCTGTCGATTATTCATTGATTCTCAACAATTTAATGCTCCCGATAGGCACTGTGAATGAGAACGAGGTTATCTTTGGGTCCCGTTCTGCAAATCCTACACACAATTAAAGCAGCAACGTGGGTGAAACAGAACTGAATGCAGTCATGGCATTGTGTCTCTCGGTTAACATGGTACAAGGGTAGGTGGCTCCGCCACATGTTTGCTGTGTGACCTTGGGCAAGTCACTTAACTTCTCTGGGCCTCAGTTACCTCATCTGTAAAATGAGGATTAAGACTGTGAGCCCCATGTGGGACAACCTGATGACCTTGTATCCCCCCAGTGCTTAGAAGAGTACTTTGCACATAGTAAGCGCTTAACAAATACCATTAGTAGTAGTAGTAGTAGTAGTAGGCAAAAAGCAGAAAAAAAACTAAATCAAGAATGCTAGTGTGTCTTTGGGATGTCCAAAGACAAGACTGATGTGCAAATGTGCCATCAAAACACTGACCATAGTGAGGGCAGTTGGGCAGTTTGCCATAGCATTCAACCTTCTTTTTGACTGTGGGACCAGAAGTCATATTTAACTTTTGGAGCGGGTTCACTAGAGCTACCTATAGGCAATACCTCACATCAAGTGGCACGTCATGGTTACAGGTGGAGATCACAGTCAGACCATCATTGTTGAAGCCAAGCTCATTACATCCCAGCTCTGCTAGGCAGAGCAAGTGTGGAGAATGGATGAGAGCATAACCCCCAACAGCAACCCCGTGGGGAGCTGAAATGGGGAACCATGGTAGTAGTTTGGATGGAGTGGAACGGGTGACTCTGAAATGTGTTGTGGCATTAAAACTGAGAGGATTGGGACACCAATTGAATAGGAGGTTAGAAGAAAGGGAGGAGTCAAGTCTGCAGGCTTCAGAAATTTGCCCAAGGTCAACAGCAGACAAGTGGCAGAACTGGGATTAAATCCCTGGTCCTCTAATTCATTCAATCATATTTATTGAGCACTTACTGTGTGCAGAGCACTATACTAAGCACTTGGGAGAGCACAATACAACAATATAGACACATTCCTTGACCACAAGGAGTTTACAATCTGGGTGGGGGGGGAGAGACAGACATCAATACCAATAAATAAATTACAGCTATGTACATAAGTGCTGTGGGGCTAGGAATGGGGGAAGAACCATGGGAGCAAGTCAGGGCTACACAGAAGGGGAATGGGAGAAGAGAAAAGGAAGGGTCTAGTTTGGGAAGGCGCCTTGGAGGAGATGCTCCCCCAAGAAGGCTTTGAAGCGTGGAAGAGTAATCGTCTATCAGATTTAAGGTTGAAGGGCATTCCAGGACAGAGGCAGGATATGGGCTAGGGGTCGATAGTGGGATAGGTGAGATTGAGGCACAGTGAAAAGGTTAGCTTTAGACGAGCAAAGTGAGTGTCCTGGGTTGTAGAAGGAGAGTAGCGAGGTGAGGTAGGAGGGGGCAAGGTGATGGAGGGCTTTAAAGTCAATGGTGAGGAGATTTTGTTTGATGTGGAGATGGATGGGCAACCCCTGGAGTTTTTTGAGGAGCGGAGTGACATGTCCTGAGCACGTTTGTTGAAAAATGATCTGGGCAGCAGAGTGAAGTATGGCCTGACTCCCAAGCCTGTGCTCTTTCGACAGCCCACAGTGCTTCTCATGGTGGGATGCCCCATACCTGTTCTCCAAATTGTCCTACATGAGTAGGCAGTCCAGGATATCGGTCAGCAACCTTGGTATTATCCTTGACTCCTCCCTTTCTTCTAACCCCCATTCAATTGGTGTCCCAATCCTTTCAGTTTTAATGCCACAACACATTCTAGAGTCACCCATTCCACTCCATCCAAACTACCACCATGATTTCCCATTTCAGCATCCTGGATGGCTGAGCAGCCATTTTTAGGTGTGCAGTTCTCACCCTGAATGGGGAAGACTGTAAGCTCTTTGTGGGCAGGGACTGTATTTACCAACTCTGTTTTACTCTCCCAAGTGCTTAGTACAGTGCATAGCACACAATATGCCCTCAATAAATACTATAAATTGATTAATTGAAAATTTGATTCTAAAAACGGTTTGCCTCACCCAGCCCCAGTCTTTCAATAAGCTGTGATGGCCAGCTGTGTCTCTGCAGTACCAAACAAAACCCCAAAAGCCAGGTGCTGCAAACAAGAAACATAAACACCAGGGTCAGTCTTTTTGTGTCCACAGAGTGGCCACAATTAGGGGTCCCACATTACCTACTCAGCGTGGCATGCATTTATAGGTAAACTTTTTTTATGGTATTTGTTAAGGACTCACTATGTGCCTGGCACCTCACCGTCAGGGCTGTCTTCTTCCAATTCAACGGATGAATACACATATAAACACACACAAACACACACACACAACACTCGGTGTGAAATGGCTGCATGTGTTCCAAGGAGTAGATCTGAGGACCTGTCTTCCATCCAGGCTGGGTACAAACTGCATCACTGGAATCTGTCAGCTGTGGTGGATCTTTGGTTCAATCCAGAGGAAAGCAGGTGGCAGCCACTGAAGAGATCTATGAATAATAGCAGACACCAACAGGCAGCAGCCCCAGCAGCAGCTAAGGCACTTTCTGTGAAGTTGAAATGATTTGTCATTGGTTTTCCAAAATAAACCTTTTTAATTCACTGAAATCTCAGTCAACACATTGCCTTGTGGGTGGGGCAGTTAGGGGACCTGGGAAATATTGTGTTGTTCAGAATCTATTGATTCTGGGAGGGGCGGCCCGTGGCCTAGAGCATCTCTTATGCTCTCTAGCTTGGCCCAGGGGACACGGTCCAATAAGACGCAGAGGTGCACTTCCTTGCAGGGGGTATGGCCAGTATCCTGACCACAGTATCCTTGTGCAGATGCTAGAGGGGACTGAAGAGGTTGGCCATGGAAGGTGCGCTATGCCAGGCCACCATGCCAGCTTGTGTATGGGAACCACTGGATTCAGTCCAGCCTCCTCCCTGTTGGTAGATTCATTTGTTTTTATTGGAGAGGGGCAGGGGCGCAATAGTAAGTGGTAACCAGCCAGCCAGTGAGCAGAGAAGCTGGATGTTTCTTATTTCAGAGGAATGGCCTTTCATAGTCCCCTCATCCTGCTCCCCAGACTGCCATCCCGACTGCCATTCTTACCCCTTTTATAGTTGTCAGTGAGTTGATTCCATCCATTTAGCTGTTCTCATCAATCAAGTCTGCACCCCCCTTCTCTGTCTACAACCCCCTTTTCCATCTGGTCTGCACCCCCCTTTTCTGTCTGATCTAAAACCCCCTTCTACATCTGGTGTACACCCCCTTTTTCTGTCTAAAACCCCCTTCTCTGTCTGGTCGGCACCCCCTCTCTCCCCGTCTGGTTCTGCACCCCCCTGCCCCCGTCTCCGTCCGGTTCTGCACCCCCCCCCCCCCGTCTCCGTCTGGTTCTGCACCCCACCTATCTCCGTCTGGTTCTGCACTCCTGGTCTCTGTCTGTACCCCCCTTCTCTGTCTGGTCCTGCACCCCCTTTCTCTGGTCTGCACCCCCCTTCCCCGTCTGGTCTGCCCCCCCTTCTCTGGTCCTGCACCCCCCTTCTCTGTCTGGTCTGCACCCCCCTTCTCCGTCTGGTCTAAAGCCCCCTTCTGCATCTGGTGTACACCCCCCTTTCCTGGCAACAACCCCCTTCTCTGTCTGGTTCTGCACCCGCCCTTCTCCATCTGGTTCTGCACCCCCCTTCTCCATCTGGTTCTGCACCCCTCTTCTCCTTCTGGTCTCACCCCCCACCCTTCTCCATCTGGTCTGCACCCCCCTTCTCCATCTGGTCTGTCCCCTCCTTTTCTGTCTACAACCCCCTTCTCCATCTGGATCTACAACCCCCTTCTCCGTCTGGGTCTACAACCCCCTTCTGTGACTGGTTCTGCACCCCCCCATCTCCTTCTGCACCCCCTTCTCTGTCTGCACCCCCTTTCTCTGTGCTGCACCCCCTTCCCCATTTGGTCTGCACCCCCCTTCCCCGTCTGGTCAGCACCCCCCTTCTGTGTCTTGTACATATTTGCTATTCTATTTATTTTATTTTGTTAATATGTTTTGTTTTGTTGTCTGTCTCCCCCTTCTAGACTGTGAGCCCGCTGTTGGGTAGGGACCGTCTCTATATGTTGCCAACTTGGACTTCCCAAGTGCTTAGTACAGTGCTCTGCACACAGCAAGCACTCAATATATACGATTGAATAAATGAATGAATCAAAGGTATTTATTAAGCACTTACTGTATGCAGGGCTCTGTACTAAGTGCTTTGGAGAGTCTAATACAATGTGGCTGGTAGACCCAATCCCTGTTTATAAAAGGAGTTTACAGCCTAGAGCCGGGGACAGACATTAAAGTACATTACAGAGAGGCAAAATGACAGAGCATAAGGATCTGAACATACATGCTGTGGAGCTGGCGTGGGATGAGTAGCAAAGTGCTTTTGGGATATAGACCCAAGTACAGAGGCAACACAGAAGGAAAGATAAATTTGGTGGGAAAAGGAGGATTTTGTTTTGTTTTGTTTTAAAATACCTGTTAGGGTTTACTTTGGACCAAACTCTGTATACTAAGTGCTCAGGTAGATATAAGATAATAAAGTTGGACATGGTCCCTGTCCCACATGGGGCTCAGAGTCCAAGTAGGAGGGAGTAGGATTTAATTCCCATTTTACAGATGAGAAAACAGAGGCTCAGAGAAGTTGAGTGACTTACCCAAGGTCATACAGCAGCTAACTTGTGGAGTTGGGAATAGAAGTCAGATTCTCTGGTTCCCAGGACTGTGCTCTTTTCCCAGGCCACCCTGTTCCTTTCTTTCATACCTTTGGCCTTCCCAGTCACATCTGTGGCCTCCCTCAGTCTCCCTCCTTAAGTACACAGTCTCTAGTGGTTGTCTCAATCATTCAATAAATCAAGCTCATTGTAGGCAGGGAATGTGTTTGTTCATTGTTATATCGTACTCTCCCAAGCACTTAGTACAGTGCTTTGCACACAGTAAGCACTCAGTGAATGCAGATGAATGAATGAATGAATTCATTGAGTGTTTACTGTGTGTAGAACACTGTACTAAGCGCTTGGGAGAATTCAACAAAACAATATACCAGACACATTCCATGCCCATAACAAGCGTACAGTCTGGAAAGGGGAGACAGATATTAATAAAAATAAATTACTAATTTGTACATAACTTCTGTGGGGCTGGGGAGGTGAATAAAGGGAGTAAGGTAGGGCGATGCAGAAGGGAGTGGGAAAAGAGGAAATGAGATCTTAGGGATGGCCTCTTGGAGGAGATGTGCCTTCAGTAAGGCTTTGAAACCGGGGAGAGTCATTGTGTATCAGATATGAAAAGGGAGGGTGTTCCAGCCAGAGGCATGATGTGGGTGAGAGGTCAGTGGTGAGACAGACAAGACTGAGGTACAGTAAGTTGGCTTTAGAGGAGCAAAATGTTCAGGCTGAGTTGTAGTAGGAGAGTAGTGAAGGGGGGACATGATGATTGAGTGCTTTTAAGACAATAGTAAGGAGTTTTTGTGTGATGTGGAGGTGGATGGGCATCCACTGAAGGTTCTTGAGAAGTGGGGAAACATGGAGTGAATGTCTTCTTAGAAAAATGGTCTGGACACCAGAAAGAAGTATGGACTGGAGTGAGGAGAGACAGGAGGCAGAGAGGTCAGCAAGGAGGCTGATACAGTAATCAAGGTGGGATAGGATAAGTCTCCCCATTAGAGTGTAAGCTCCTCAAGCATACTGTTATGCATGCTCCCAAATGCCTAGTAAAGTGCTCCGGCACAGTAAACATATATTATTCATTCATTCATTTCATTCAATTGTATTTATTCATCAATCGTATTTATTGAGCACTTACTGTGTGCAGAGCACTCTACTAAGCGCTTGGGAAGTACAAGTTGGCAACAAATAGAGACGGTCCCTACCCAAAAACGAGCTCACAGTCTAGAAGGGGGAGACAGACAACAAAACAAAACATATTAACAAAATAAAATAGAATAGTAAATATGGACAAGTAAAATAAATAAAGTAATAAATCTGTACAAACATATATACAGGTGCTGTGGGGAGGGGAAGAAGGTAGGGCAGGGGGGTGGGGAGGGGGAGAGGAAGGAGTGGGCTCAGTCTGGGAAGGCCTCCTGGAGGAGGTGAGCTCTCAGTAGGGCTTTGAAGGGAGGAAGAGAGCTAGCTTGGCGGATGGGCAGAGGGAGGGCATTCCAGGCCAGGGGAAGGTCGTGGGCTGGGGGTCGACGGCGAGACAGGCGAGAACGCGGCACAGTGAGGAGGTTAGCGGCAGAGGAGCGGAGAGTGTGGGCTGAGCTGTAGAAGGAAAGAAGGGAGGTGAGGTAGGAGGGGACGAGGGGATGGACAGCCTTGAAGCTGAGAGTGAGGAGTTTTTGCCTGATGTGTAGGTTGACTGGTAGCCACTGGAGATTTTTGAGGAGGGGAGTAACATGCCCAGAGCATTTCTGCATAAAGATGATCCGGGCAGCAGTGTGAAGACTGAAGTGGGGAGAGACAGGAGGATGGGAGATCAGAGAGGAGGATGATGTAGTAATCCAGTCGGGATAGGATGAGAGATTGAACAAGCAGGGTAGCGGTTTGGATGGTATAGTATGCGGATGTGCACTACACATACACATCCTACACATACACTATACAGTGCACTACACCAAGTGGACATTCAATTAATACCTTGACTGAGAACCACTACTCCATAGAGTGCTCTCTTTGTCCTCCCAAACAAATTTAAGTTTACCTTGCTCTCAACTCAACTACCTCCAAACCTTTGCTCAGGCAGTGACCCTGATCCAAAACTCCCTTCCCCAAATTCCAACAGACCAGCATTGTCACATCATTCAAAACCCACCATCTAATCCCACCTCCTCCAACAAGCCTTTACCACTTTACTCCCAACTCCAAGGTCATATTAACACATAAATTGCCTCTTCCATTCTCATATTTATTTACCTTTCCTCTATAGTTGTGTGTGTTTGTGTGTGTGTATAAATATATATATATGTATATATGATACAGGCTTATGTATACATAATAATGATGGTATTTGTTAAGCACTTACTATGTGCAAAACACTGTTCTAAGGTTGGGGGATACAAGGTGATCAGGTTGTCCCAAATGGGGCTCACAGTCTTAATCTAGTATGGTATTCTGCACTAATACATCCAGAACAACACTCTGTCCCCAAACTCAGGCAGAAATGAGCAGCCTCTGCAAGCTTGGGAAAGGAAGTGGTAGTAGTAGTAGTAATGGTAGTAGTAGAACTGTTAAAGAGCACCTACTGGGTGCAAAGCACCATACTAATTGCTTGGTAAAGGACTACAGAGCACGAGAAACATGTTCCCTGCCCATGAGGAAATTAAATTCTAATGGAAGAGCCAGGCTTAAACATATTTCCAAGTAGTACAATAAATAGACAAGCAGTGTGGCTCAATGGAAAGAGCATGGGCTTGGGAGTCAGAGGTCATGGGTTCTAATCTCAGCTCTGCCACTTGTCAGCTGTGTGACTTTGAGCAAGTCACTTAACTTCTCTGTGCCTCAGTTACCTCATCTGTAAAATGGGGATTAAGACTGTGAGCCCCACGTGGGACAACCTGATCACCTTGTAGCCCCCAGCGCTTAGAACAGTGTTTTGCACATAGTAAGTGCTTAACAAATACCATCATTATTATGTATACATAAGCATGTATCATATATACATATATATATTTATTCATTCAATCGTATTTATTGAGCACTTACTGTGTGCAGAGCACTGTACTAAGTGCTTGGGAAGTACAAGTTGGCAACATATAGAGACGGTCGCTACCCAACAACGGGCTCACAGTCTAGAAATGTGTATGCACACACACACACACACACACACACACACACACATAAATATATTCACACACAAGTATAGAGGAAAGGTAAATAAATATGAGAATGGAAGAGGCGACTTATGTGTTAATATGACCTTGGATTTGGGAGTAAAGTGGCAAAGGCTTGTTGGAGGAGGTGGGGTTAGATGGTGGGTTTTGAATGATGTGGCAACGCTGGTCTGTTGGAATTTGGGGAAGGGAGTTTCGGATCAGGGTCACTGCCTGAGCAAAGGTTTGGAGGCAGTTGAGTTGAGAGCAAGGTAAACTTCAATTAGTTGGGGAGGAACAAAGAGAGCGCTCTATGGAGTAGTGGTTCTCAGTCATGGTATATTAATTGAGTGTCCACTTGGTGTAGTGCACTGTACTGGACCCTTGGAAAATACAAAATAGTGAGGCAAAATATTCCCTGCCCTCAAGGAGCTTGCAGTCTGATGGGGGAAATAAACATAAAAATATTTACAACTAGAGAGGTGGAAATAAATGTAAGTGTGCGTGTGTGTGTGTGTGTGTGTGTATAAGAGCACACTAAGGAGGGTGTAAAAAGATGGGGGAAGTTTCAGGATGGCTAATTGTGAATGGTTTTTGCTTGTTGCAGAGGGATACAGAAAGCCATTGAAGGGTTTTGAGGAGAGGGGAGATGTGTGGTAAGGGTCACTTGGAGACTATGATCCATGCTGAAGCGTGTAATCTAGGTTGGAGGCAGTGAGACACAGGAGCCCGAGGACTGGCATGAGGGTTGGGAGAGTGTTCCCCATGCCAGGGGCGCCACTTCCACAGGAGTTAGGTTTAGGGAAATAGCGTGGTAGAATGTCACCACCTTGGGTTGGGGGGAACCACAGGGACCCTAGGCCATCCATGAACCTGTAATGAACTGGTATTGTTCTGTGGTCCATGTTGCTGTGTTTGTTTTGGCAAATGGGGAGACTTTGTATGTGTACTCTCTCCACTCCCCCCTTTCTTTTTCCCCTTCACTCTTTTGCAGTCTTCTGTCTTTGTGGGTGTCTCTGCTGCTGCTCCCTCACCTCCCTCTCTCTCTTTCTCCTTATGTGTCTCTCTTCCTTATTCTTACCCAGCTCCCCCTCCGTCTAGGTTGTAGGCCAGGGACCAAATCTAATTGACCATCCCCATCTGGCCCCGCTCTTCCTCTTTCCCTCAGTCCACACAGCAGGTGCTGATAGAGAACAGAGAAGGCTTTGAGATCAGAGACCTATGGGACCCCAGCCCAGTCTTTACCCTGAACCCATTTGGTTTTGAGGGGCATGGGCTCTGTGCTGTCAGGATAGTTGAGGTTTCAAATTCACCTCTGACCTGGTGGACAGTTTCAGGACATCTGCCTGTGAGATTACGAGTGCCGGTGGCTAGACGTGGGGTCTTAGATGATCTGTCCCACTTCCTCTGCTGCATATGTACACAGGTGTTAAGGGTGAATAAATCAATCAATGTATCTACCCAAGGCGTCCAAATGGTTGAATAGGACTGGGGCACTGATTAGTGATTAGTTGGGAAAGCCCATTGGAGGAGGGGTCTGGAGGACTATAGAGTCAAGATAATGGTAATACTATTATTAATAGCAATAACAGTGACAATTGTGGTATTCATTAAGTGCTTACTTTGTGCCAAACACTGTACTAAGCGCTGGGGTAGATACAAGATCATCAGGCCGCAAACAGTGCCTGTCTCACATGGAGCTCACAATCTAAGGATTTTGATGTTGGCAGGGCAACAGACACTAAGTTGAACCTCCAGAAAATGTCCACCCCTGCCCCCGCATTTATTTAGACAGCTTAACAGTGATTATCGACCTGTGTCACATTCCCTGAGCCCTACAGAGAAATAGAGGGAGAGCGAGAGACAGAGTGATGGGGAAATTGATAGAAGGAAGAGGGAGGACAGAGGGAGAAAGTACTAGGAGGGAAGCAGTATGGCCTAATGGAAAAAGCAGAGGACTGGAAGTCATAAGATCTGGGTTCTTCTATTTTACCTCTTATTTGCTGTGTGACCTTGGGCAAGTAACTTGATGTCTCTGGGCTTCAGTTTCCTCAACTGTAAAATGGAGACTCAATACCTGTTCTCCCTCCTACTTAGACTGAGAGCCCCATGTGAGACAGGGACTTTGTTCATCCTGATTACCTTATATTTACCCCATTTCTTAGAACAATGCTTGTCATATAGTAAGTGCTTCAGAAATACTATAAAGAGAGAGAGAAAGAGAAAGTAAAATGGAGCAGGAGAGGGTGTGGAAGTTGTGGGAGAGGGAGAGTTGCAGAAGTGATAGTAATAGTTCAAAGAAAATTGAGATCAGGGAGCTGAGTTGAAGCTTAATAGTGTTGTTTGCCAGCCCAGACCGGGCAGTTAAGGAAGTTAGGAATGAAACCACTAAGGGGAATTCAGAAAGTGACTTTCACCTGGGAAGATGGGTATGGACTCATCTGTCTTGCTGCCAGCCCCTGGCCCAAGTCCTACCTCTGGCCTGGAACGCCCTCCCTCCTCAAGTCCGCCAGACAATTATCTCCCTGCCCCCCCACGGTTCAAAGGCTTTACTGAAGGCACATTTCCTCTATGAGGCCTTCCCAGATTAAGCCCCAGTTTTCCTTATCTCCCACTCCCTTCTGCACTGCCTTGACTTGCTCCCTTTGCTCTTCCCCCTCTCCCTGCCCCACAGCACTTATGTATAAATCTGTAATTGCATTTATTTATATTGATGTCTATTTGTATTGATGTCTTTCTCCCTCTGTCTAGACTGTGAGCTCATTGTGGGCAGGGATTGTCATTCTTTATTCCTATATTGTACTTTCCCAAGCACTTAGTACAGTGCTCTGCACAGAGTAAGCGCTTAATAAATATGATTGAATGAATGAATGAATGAATGAATGAATTGATGTCCTGGGGAGTTGGGAAGGGAGGTAGGGGCTCCACTGACTGCCACAGCCAGCTCCGCTCCAGGCTGGATTCTTACCCTTTCCCCAGCTGCCACCCTACGGGGCTTGCCAGTTGTTTGCCTGGGCATAGTTGAGTCATCCCTGCCCATGGCTGCAGCACTTCTATGAGCAAGGGAGATGCTATGCTCTCTCTCCCCCACAGCCTCACAACCCCAGGAGCAATGACTCAGTGGAGCTGGAGCCCCGAGCCAAGTGTGTGGCCCAGGAAGATCTTTCCCCAGCAACGTAGCCCTTGGTTCAGTCAGCTTTTTTGTTTTCTCTTTTTTCTCTCTCAGGACAGGGTGCTTAGTAGTAGTAACAGTAGTAGTAGTAACGGTAGCAGAAATAATATGACTAGTAGCAGTAGTAGTAATAGTTGCAGAAGTAGTAGTAATAATAGGAGTAGTAGTAATAGTAGTAGAAGGGACCATCTCTATATGTTGCCGACTTGTACTTCCCAAGCGCTTAATACAGTGCTCTGCACACAGTAAGCGCTCAATAAATACAATTGAATGAATGAATGAAAGTAATAATGGAAGTAGTAGTAGGAGAACATCTCAGGGTCACACCTCGAGAGTTCCAGTACTCTACCAGTCAAGCAGAGGCCTACCCATTCCATTCCTGGGTTGGCCAGTGGCTAGTGAGTGCAAGGCAACCTGTTACATGTCAAAACTCACCTGTGCTGGGCAGCAGTGGCTCGGGAGGGAGTCGAGGGCAGAGACTCGTTTACTGCATGGAAGGAGGCAATTCATTCATTCATTCAATCGTATTTATTGAGTGCTTACTGTGTGCAGAGCACTATACTAAGCACTTGGGAAGTACAAATCGGCGATATATAGAGACCACTTTACTAGTACTGGTAATCAATCAATCAATCAATCGTATTTATTGAGCGCTTACTATGTGCAGAGCACTGTACTAAGCGCTTGGGAAGTACAAATTGGCATCACATAGAGACAGTCCCTACCCGATAGTGGGCTCACAGTCTAAAAGGGGGAGACAGAGAACAGAACCAAACATACCAACAAAATAAAATAAGTAGGATAGAAATGTACAAGTAAAATAAATAAATAAATAAATAAACAGAGTAATAAATATGTACAACCATATATACATATATACAGGTGCTGTGGGGAGGGGAAGGCGGTAAGGCGGGGGGATGGAGAGGGGGACGAGGGGGAGAGGAAAGAAGGGGCTCAATCTGGGAAGGCCTCCTGGAGGAGGTGAGCTCTCAGCAGGGCCTTGAAGGGAGGAAGAGAGCTAGCTTGGCGGATGGGCAGAGGGAGGGCATTCCAGGCCCGGGGGATGACGTGGGCCGGGGGTCGATGGCGGGACAGGCGAGAGCGAGGTACAGTGAGGAGATTAGTGGTGGAGGAGCGGAGGGTGCGGGCTGGGCAGTAGAAGGAGAGAAGGGAGGTGAGGTAGGAGGGGGCGAGGTGATGGAGAGCCTTGAAGCCCAGGGTGAGGAGTCTCTGCCTGATGCGCAGATTGATCGGTAGCCATTGGAGGTTTTTGAGGAGGGGAGTGATATGTCCAGAGCGTTTCTGGACAAAGATAATCCGGGCAGCAGCATGAAGTATGGATTGAAGTGGAGAGAGACACGAGGATGGGAGATCAGAGAGAAGGCTAGTGCAGTAGTCCAGACGGGATAGGATGAGAGCTTGAATTAGCAGGGTAGCGGTTTGGATGGAGAGGAAAGGGCGGATCTTGGCAATGTTGCGGAGCTGAGACCGGCAGGTTTTGGTGACGGCTTGGATGTGAGGGGTGAATGAGAGAGCGGAGTCGAGGATGACACCAAGGTTGCGAGCTTGTGAGACGGGAAGGATGGTAGTGCCGTCAACAGAGATGGGAAAGTCAGGGAGAGGACAAGGTTTGGGAGGGAAGACAAGGAGCTCAGTCTTCGACATGTTGAGCTTTAGGTGGCGGGCGGGACATCCAGATGGAGATGTCCTGAAGGCAGGAGGAGATGCGAGCCTGGAGGGAGGGGGGAGAGAGCAGGGGCAGAGATGTAGATCTGGGTGTCATCAGCGTAGAGGTGATAGTTGAAGCCGTGGGAGCGAATGAGGTCACCAAGGGAGTGAGTGTAGATTGAGAACAGAAGGGGACCAAGCACTGAACCTTGGGGAACTCCCACAGTAAGAGGATGGGAGGGGGAGGAGGAGCCTGCAAAAGAGACTGAGAAAGAACGACCGGAGAGATAAGAGGAGAACCAGGAGAGGACGGAGTCTGTGAAGCCAAGGTCAGATAACGTGTTGAGGAGAAGGGGGTGGTCCACAGTGTCAAAGGCAGCTGAGAGGTCGAGGAGGATTAGGACAGAGTATGAGCCGTTGGATTTGGCAAGCAGGAGGTCATTGGTGACCTTTGAGAGCGCAGTTTCCGTGGAATGAAGGGGACGGAAGCCAGACTGGAGGGGGGTCGAGGAGAGAGTTGTTGTTGAGGAATTCTAGGCAGCGCGTGTAGACAACTCGTTGTCTAGTGGTAAACCACTTCCATATTTTTACCAAGAAAACTCTATGGATACACTACCAGAACAATCGCAGATGGAACTGGGAGAGATGTGTCCATGGCGTCACTATGGGTCAGACATGACTCGACAGCATAAGATAACAACAAGTAGTAGGAGTAATAATAGTAGCAGAAGTAGAATAGTAATAGTAGCAGAAGTGGTAGTCATAGTAGCAAAAGTAGTAGCAGTAGAAGCAATAGCAAAAGTTGTATTAGTAGTAGTAGTAATAGTAGCAGAAGTAGTAGTAGTAGTAGTAATAGTAACAGAGGTAGTAGTAGCAATAATAATAGGAGCGGTAGTCATAATAATAGTCATAGCTGTAATAGTAGCAGCGGTTGTAGTAGTATTTTTTCAGCACTTTCTGTGTGCAGAGCACTGTAGCCATCATCTACCGCCCCCCCCGGCCCTACCTCCAACTTCTTTAACGATTTTGACCCCTTCCTCACCTTCCTTCTCTCCTTTTCCATGCCCACTCTGATCCTCGGAGACTTCAACATCCACATGGATATCCCTGGTGACTCCTCTGCCGCCCGCCTGCTATCTCTCCTTGACGCTGCCAACCTCTTGCTCCACCCCCCACTCACCCACTCACCAACTTGGTCGTACCCTTGACCTCATCATCTCCTACCGCTGCACTGTGTCCACCCTCACCAACTCTGAAATCCCTCTCTCTGATCATAATCTTCTCACCTGCCTCCTCACTCACACTCCTTTCCCCTGTAAATCCATATTACTCCCTCACAGAGATCTCTGCTCTCTTGACCCCATCCATCATTCTGAGTGCCTCACACCCCACCTCACCTCCCTCTGATCATAATCTTCTCACCTGCCTCCTCACTCACACTCCTTTCCCCTGTAAATCCATATTACTCCCTCACAGAGATCTCCGCTCTTTTGACCCCATCCATCATTCTGAGCGCCTCACACCCCACCTCACCTCCCTCTCCTCTCTACCCAATCTTGATGATCATATTACTGCTCTCAACTCTACCCTTTCTACTCAGCTAGACTCACTCGCTCCCCTTTCCCTTCGCTGGTCTCGTAACACTAACCCACAGCCCTGGATCACTGCCACTGTCCGCCTCCTTCGCTTTTATGCTCAAACTGCCGAACGCTGCTGGCGAAAGTCTAAACACCATGCCAACCTCGTTCACTTCAAGTTTATCCTTTCCTGCCTTAACTCAGCCCTCTCCTCTGCCAGACAAAACTATTTCTCCTCCCTTATTGACACCCATGCCCATCATCCCCGTCAGCTCTTCCGTACATTCAACTCACTTCTCAGGCCCCTGGTTCCTCCCCCTCCTCCTTCCCTCACCCCCAACGATCTGGCCTCCTACTTCATTAATAAAATTAAATCCATCAGGTCTGACCTCCCCAAAGTCACTCCCCCCGCTTCTCCAACCCCCCGGCTCTCAACACTCTGTGCTACTCTCCCATCCTTCCCAGCAGTATCCTCAGAGGAGCTCTCCTCCCTCCTCTCAAGTGCTACTCTGGCCACCTTTGCTTCTGACCCCATTCCCTCTCATCTCATGAAATCTCTCACTCCGTCCCTTCTCCCTTCCTTAACTTCCATCTTCAACTGCTCACTCTCCACTGGTTCCTTCCCCTCTGCTTTCAAACATGCCCATGTCTCTCCCATCCTAAAATAACCCTCTCGACTCCACCTCACCTTCTAGTTATCACCCCATCTCCCTCCTACCATTCCTTTCCACACTCCTTGAACGAATCGTCTACACGCGCTGTCTCGAATTCCTCAACACCAACTCTCTCCTCGACCCCCTCCAGTCTGGCTTCCGTCCCCTATATTCCACGGAAACTGCCCTCTCAAAGGTCACCAATGACCTCCTGCTTGCCAAATCCAATGGCTCCTACTCTATCCTAATCCTCCTCGACCTCTCAGCTGCCTTCGACACTGTGGACCACCCCCTTCTCCTCAACATATTATCCAACCTTGGCTTAACAGACTCCGTCCTCTCCTGGTTCTCCTCATCTCTCCGGTCGTTCATTCTCAGTCTCTTTTGCAGGCTCCTCCTCCCCCTCCCATCCCCTTACTGTGGGGGTACCCCAAGGTTCAGTTCTTGGTCCCCTTCTGTTCTCGATCTACACTCACTCCCTTGGTGACTGCATTCGCTCCCGCGGCTTCAAGTATCATCTCTACGCTGATGACACCCAGATCTACATCTCTGCCCCTGCTCTCTCTCCCTCCCTCCAGGCTCTCATCTCCTCCTGCCTTCAGGACATCTCCATCTGGATGTCTGCCCGCCACCTAAAACTCAACATATCCAAGACTGAACTCCTTGTCTTCCTTCCCAAACCCTGCCCTCTCCCTGACTTTCCCATCTCTGTTGATGGCACTACCATCCTTCCCGTCTCACAAGCCCGCAACCTTGGTGTCATCCTCGACACCGCTCTCTCATTCACCCCTCACATCCAAGCCATCACCAAAACCTGCCGGTCTCAGCTCCGCAACATTGCCAAGATCCGCCCTTTCCTCTCCATCCAAACCGCTACCCTGCTCGTTCAAGCTCTCATCCTATCCCGTCTCGACTACTGCATCAGCCTCCTCTCTGATCTCCCATCCTCGTGTCTCTCCCCACTTCAATCCATACTTCATGCTGCTGCCCGGATTGTCTTTGTCCAGAAACGCTCTGGGCATGTTACTCCCCTCCTCAAAAATTTCCAGTGGCTACCAATCAATCTGCGCATCAGGCAGAAACTCCTCACCGTCGGCTTCAAGGCTGTCCATCACCTCGCCCCCTCCTACCTCACCTCCCTTCTCTCCTTCTACAGCCCAGCCCGCACCCTCCGCTCCTCTGCCGCTAATCTCCTCACCGTGCCTCGTTCCCGCCTGTCCCGCCGTCGACCCCCGGCCCACGTCATCCCCCTGGCCTGGAATGCCCTCCCTCCCAACATCCGCCAAGCTAGCTCTCTTCCTCCCTTCAAGGCCCTACTGAGAGCTCACCTCCTCCAGGAGGCCTTCCCAGACTGAGCCTCCTCCTTCCTCTCCCCCTCCTCCCCGTGTCCATCCCTCATGCCATACCTCCTTCCCTTCTCCTCAGCACCTGTATATATGTATATATGTTTGTACGTATTTATTACTCTATTTATTTTACTTGTACGTATTCTATTCATTTTATTTTGTTAATATGTTTTGTTTTTTTCTCTGTCTCCTCCTTCTATACTGTGAGCCCACTGTTGGGTAGGGACTCTATATGTTGCCAACTTGTACTTCCCAAGCGCTTAGTACAGTGCTCTGCACACAGTAAGTGCTCAATAAATATGACTGATTGTGCAGAGCCCTGTACTAGGAACTGGGATAAAGTACCCAGGTGAGAGGTAGACATGGTCCCTGGCCCTCCAGGCTCCCAATCTAGAAACGAGGTGAGGCAGGGTTTGGTGAAAGATGCGGTAAGGAAGATGAAATAGGGTAATTCCACATACCATAAGAGGCAATGTTCAAGTACTAAGTCAGATACGACTGGTGGTAAAGGGTCCCTGGAGGGTCCTTTCAGTATTCACAGGGGTTACACGCTGTGCAGCTTAAATCCCCGCATCGCCATATGCATAAGGCAGGTTCAGTCATTCATTCAGTCGGTCGTATTTTTCGAGCCCTTACCGTTTGCAGAGCACTGAACTAAGCACTTGGGAAAATACAGTATAACAATTAAAAAACATTCCCTGCCCACACTGAGCAAGTTGGGAGCTGGGGCCCTGGAGGTGAGGGTGGGAAGGCGGCAGGGATCCTCGGTGGTTTTTCTCTGCGGTCCGTCACCCGGCCAGCCGTGATTGAGTCTGAGAAATACTGACTGGTGCCATGCAACCAAAAAAACCACCTGTGGGGGATTTCTGGACTCAACTGGTCAGTGGGGCCCCTCGGGTCCCTGGAACTGGGTCTTTCAGTGTCTTTTCTCTGGGCACCCACTCAGGCCACTGCTCAGTTCAGTGAGAAGCTGAGAAATGGCCATAAACAGTGGATGAGGACCTACAGGAATCAAAACCTAATTCATTGTTGTCATCGTTATTACCAGTGATGCCAGTGATGATGCTGGTAGTACCAATAATGATTACGTTTATTCAGCACTTTCTCTAGACCAAGTACCTGCAAAATCAGTAGATTGGACACAGTTCTTGTCCCACATGGGGCTCACACTCTAATAAGGAAAGAGAGCAGGTATCTTATCCCCATTTCCTATATAAAGAAAGTGAAGCCTAGAGAGGTTAAGTGACTTGTCCAGGTCCCTCAGCAGGCTGGTGGCTGAAATGGGACTAGAACCCACAAATCCTGATTCTCAGTCCAGGGCTTTGTCCAGTGGGCTCCACCGCCTCCAGGAACACTTCAGTCGGGGACCT
Source organism: Tachyglossus aculeatus (assembly GCF_015852505.1). Classification (NCBI taxonomy): domain Eukaryota; kingdom Metazoa; phylum Chordata; class Mammalia; order Monotremata; family Tachyglossidae; genus Tachyglossus; species Tachyglossus aculeatus. Next base: position 52,411,525 of record NC_052101.1, read on the forward strand.
GTAGTAGTGTTACAGTTTGATTTCCATCAGTTTAAACAGAGATGCCATTTGCCCCAGGGTTGCAGAAACCATTTCAGCCTTGCAGAGCCTCCTTGGTTTATTTCCTAATGGAATACATGTACAGGGGTTCTAGGCCCTGATGTTATGTTGATTCTTTGTTGTATTGATATTTTCAGAAAAGTCAAAAGCAATAAACACTTGAAATCCTGGTAGACAACAACCAACCTCTTATTGCACTTCAGTCACTGTTGCTTCTGCCTTTACAGAGTGTCACATCTGAACATTTCCTTAGTTCATTTACTAGTAGATTTTTCTATATCAAGCACATGTAGCTTCTCATTCCTCTGGTGTGTACTTTCTGAAGCATTATCGATAGCGTACACTAGCGAATAATACATTCCTTTTTCTTTATGGTATTTGCTAAGTGCTTTCCCTGTGCCGGGCATTGTACTAAACTCTGGGGTAGAAACAAGCTAATCAGGTTGGACACAGTCCTTGTCCCAGGTGGGGCTCACATTCTTAATCCCCATTTTACAAATTAAACTGAGGCACAGAGAAGTTAAGTGACTTGCCCAGGATCACACAGCAGACACTTGGCTGAGCTGGGATTAGAACCCAGGTCCTTCTGACTCCCTGGCTCATGGTCTACCCACTAGACCATGTTGTTTCTCCATCTCCATGCTGTTTTTCCATCTCTGTGAAGGACAGCTGAGATTCAGTATGTCATCATTCAGGAAGCTAGCAGCTGTGGACAGTAGAGGCTCAGCTGAAAATATCTAATCCAAAAGGGCACATGCTGCTAACTGCCTCCATTCTTTCTATTGCCAAGCCTCGGTGCCTAGGGCTACAGTTTCTTATTAAAACACTTTGACCCCTTCTGTTCTTCCCTCCCTGATCACCATCTTCAACTGTTCACTCCTGAATGGCTCCTTCCCCATTATTTTCAAATGTGGCCATTTATCCCCTATCCTAAAAAAGCCTTATTTTGACCACCCCCATCTCCTTCCTACTATTTCTTTCCAAACTCCTCAAGCAAATTTATACCTATGGCTTCCAATTCTTTCCTTGACCCCTTAATAATAATAATGATGGCATTTGTTAAGTGCTTACTATGTGCAGAGCACTGTTGTAAGCTCTGGGGAGGATACAAGGTGATCAGGTTGTCCCACATGGGGCTCACAGTCTTAATCCCCATATTACAGATGAGGTAACTGAGGCCCAGAGAAGTTAAGTGACTTGCCCAAAGTCACACAGCTGACAATTGGCAGAGCCGGGATTTGCACGCATGTCCCCTGACTCCCAAGCTCATGCTCTTTCCATTGAGCCATGCCGCTTCTCTACTTACTATTTGGTTTCTCCTTATCATAGGCTATAGGGTCCTCAATCAGCCGTCCCGCTCCTACCTAACGTCTTTCCTCTCCCACTACAACCTAGTCTGCACACTTCACTCCTAATATCAACCTATTCATTGTACCTCAGTCTTGCCTCTCTCACCATCATCCCCTTGTTCACATCATTGAATTGTATTTCATTCATTCAGTTGTATTTATTGAGTGCTCACTGTGTGTAAAGCCCTGTATTAAGCACTTGGGAGAGTAAAATATAGCAATAAACAGAATGTTCCCTGCCCACGAGCTTACATCCCTCCTGCATGGAGCCCCCTCCTCTTCATATCCTATATGAAGCAGCGTGGCTTGGTGGAAAGAGCACGGGCTTAGGAGTCAGAAGTCGTAGGTTTGAATTCCGGCTCCACCACTCTTCAGCTGTGTGCCTTTGGGCAAGTCACTCAACTTCTCTCTGCCTCAGTTACCTCATCTGTAAAATGAGGATTAAGGCTGTGAGTCCCATGTGGGACAACCTGATAACCTTGTATCTACCCCAGCGCTTAGAACAGTGCTTGACACATAGTAAGCACTTAACAAATAGCATTATTATTATTATTATTATTAACCACCAGTTGCTCTGTCTGCAAAGCCCTACCAAGATCACATCTCCCCCTGGAAGTCTTCTCTAAGTCTCTTCTCACCACTCTCTTCTCCCTCCCTTGTGCATTATTTGTGCACTTGGATCTGTACCCCTTAAGGACTTAGATTCTCACCAGTTATCTACATGTCCTTATACTGTGCTGAATCCCCTAGTTGTAATTTATTTGAATATCTGTCTCCCCCACTAGACTGCAAGCTCCTAGAGGGCCTGGATCATGTGTACCAACTTTATTGAATTATACTCTCACAACTATTTAGTACAATTCTCTGCTAATAGTAAGTGCTCAAAAATTCCATTGATTGAGTAATCTCCTGCCACCACCTCCTTTCCTTTCATTTCTGGGTCCCCTTTGATGGGTTTGGAGTGTTTCTTTCCTTTTGTTGGACTAGGGGAAAACTGAACTAATCATTCAAGTTCTAATTTGGTCAGAATTATCCAGATAATTTTGGTGAGAGTTCAGACCAGACTCTGTGCCCCAGGGGACGTGGTTATTCATTCATTCAGTCGTATTTATTGAATGATTATTGTGTACAAAGCACTTTACTGAGCTCTTGGGAGAGTACAATATAACAATAAACAGACACATTCTCTCCCCACAATGTGGCAGGAAAGAGAGAGTTTGGGAGCAGGAGTTTGGGAGTTTGGGAGCAGAGTTTTGAGTCTCCAGGAACAAATCCCTGCTGTTTCTTCCACAAGATCCCTTCTGGTTTACAGCCAGACATTGGGCTGGCAGAGAAGAGGCTTCGTTGGTAGTGACGGAAAGCGAAATTATTGGATTAAATCAAGCTCTTGGTGTAGCCATTAGTTTCCACCTCCTCCCTCAACAAATCTTTTACCAGGAGTGTAAGCTCCTTCACGGTAGGAGCCATGTCTTTTCCATCTAGTTTGCCTGCCCATCACTACTTACAGTGCTCTGCCCAAACTATATGCTCAGTACAGTGCTCTGCCCACAGAAGGTGCCTTATTCCTCACTCTACATATAGTAGACACGTGGTATAATGCCAAGCATGCAGTATGCCCCAATATGGTCCCTGCATATGGTAGGTACCCAGTAGAGGGCTTTGTCCAAAGCAGACACCCAGTGTAACACTCGGCATCCAGCAGATACTCAATTAATGTGTATGTTAATGGTGATGATAGCTGCTCTGAAGAGGCAAATGGACCAGCTTATATTTCACATATGTCTGAGGGATGCACTAATGAGTTGTGAAATGGTCAAAGGCAGGAAAAAAAAGGGGAAAAAGAAGAAAGGGTCTGGTTGGTTGTAAGCTGCATCATTGGCCCCTGAATGATGAGAGCTTTAGCCTCTCTCTCCTCCCCCTTTTTCCCTTCCCTCTCTCATTCTTCCCCTTCTCCTTTTCTGTCTCCTCCCTCTCTTTCCCTTTCTCCCTCTGTTCCTCCTCCTCCTTCTCCTCTTCCTCCTTTTCTTCCTTTTTCTTCTCCTCCATCTCCTACCAATCCCCCTTCCTTCTCTTCCTCCTCCATCTTCTTCGTCTCCCTCTCCCATCTCTACCTCTCCCTCTACTCATATTGTCATAATGCAGCATCCTGGGAATAAGCATCTCCCCTTCAGCCCTGGGGATTTAGTATTTTCTTGAAACATGGGTTAATGGCTGCCAGCCACCCAGCTTCCAGGGTTTTTCTGTATTGCATTTGGGTTCCCCTACAGATCTGACCATGGCCCCTCGGGTGGCCCGTTAAGGCCGCAGTTGGAGGAAGGACCAGAACTGCATGAAGAGAAAATGTATGTCATTGTCTCTTTAAATGTCCTGCCTCAGGAATTCTGCATTTGAATGGGGATGAAATTATGGGAAATGTTCACATTTCTTTAATAGTGTTTGACGTCATTCTTTTACTTTTTCTCATTATTAATGCTTTCGTGCTCAGGAAGTCGAGGTAGGTTGTTTTCATTTTTCAACCATACGTAGACACAGCATCAAAATATTTGCTTAATAAAATGTAAATTGCTTTCTCGATCCTAAATCTCAGTGATAAATATTTGTTTTAGTTTAACGATCCAGCACAGCACACATTTATATAGCCAACGGATGCAATTTATCAAGTGCATACCTACAGTCCATTTGCCTCTTTATCTTTTCTCATTAGTTACAGTACAACTGTGATTGTCAGTTATTACCTAGGTCTTGCTGTTGGATCGCTCATGGACGCATCAGAGAAACTGACATTGTTATTTTCTAAATGATTCTCTATAGTGCCCGCAGGACTTTCAACCAATGTCAGGCCTATTTATCAAAGGCTCCACACCTGTCAGGAGAAAGTGACTGCGTTCTGTGAATGACAGCAGCAACGAGTGTGCCACCTGCCTGTGAAAGAGTTTTGTCCCCAATGATTGTACCAAGTTGTGAATGTGAAATGCAAGGCCGTTGGTGAGAGTCAGTAATAATAATAATGATAGTGATGGCATTTATTAAGCGCTTACTCTGTGCCAAGCACAGTTCTAAGCGCAGTAGGGAGCAGCACAGCCGGAGTCCATAATAATAATCAGAAGAATTGTGGTATTTATCAAATGCTTACTAAGTGTCAAACACTGTACTAAACGCTGAGGTAGATTCAGGTTGGTGAAGGTGGATACAGTCCCTGTCCCATACGGGGCTCACAGTCTGAATGAGCCCCATTTTGAAGATTGGAGCACTGAGGCACAGAGAAGTGAAGTGACTTGCCCAAGGTCACATGGCAGGTACCTGGTAGAGCCGGGATTACAGTCCAAGTCCTTAGACTCCCAGGCCCATGCTTTTTTCACTAGGCCATGCTGCTTCCGAGTAGTAATGGTGTTTATTGAAGGCCTACTGTGTGCAGAGCAGTGAACTAACCAGGAAGGAACTGTGTCAGTGAAGAAAAAATGTGATCCTGTTACCAGGAGGAGGCCCATACTGTTAAAGGTCAGTGAGAGGATTAAGATGGAGTGTGGCCCATTACATGGAGGAGGTCATTGGTGACTTTGGAGAGGGTGGTCTCAGTGGAGTGAAAAAGTTGGAAGCCAGATTGTTAAGGGTCAGGAAAGACATTGGTGGAGAAGAAGTGGAGGTAACATGTATGCAACCTATTCAAGAAGTTTGGATGGGAAATGGGACAATAACCGAAGGGTGCAGTGTTATCTAGAAGGGGCCTTTTTAGTTGGGGGGAGACTTGAGAGTGTTTGAAGGCAGTAGAATAGGAGCCATCAGAGATTTAGGCTGTTAGTGAGTTAGGTTGTTAGGGAGTTAAGCAGTTTGGGAAGGAAGAAAGGTGGGAGTCATTGTTTTTAGGGGGCCAGAAGGGATGTCAGAGGAACTGAACGTGAATTTTGAAAGCAGCAGGGAGATCGCAGTAAGCACTTAACAAATACCATCATCATTATTATTATTATCATCTCCTTTTGAGAGATGGCAGGGAAAGATGGGAATGCACTTAATGGTTTAGTTTTGCCTCCAAACTAGTTTGTAAATTATCTGGGCTGGAGAAGCAGGTGTGATGGCACTGGGGGATTCAAGAATGAGGCAGAGGTCTAGAATAATTTGTTGGGGCGATGGGCATGGCAGTCAGTGAAGGGGAAGAAGTGATGTTGCTGAGCAAAGAAAGGAAAGAGTTTAAGGAAGGATGAATTTGTAGTGGCCAAATTTTTCTGGGGGCTCTAGATTTTCTCCAACAGAAATCTGCAGCAGGAGGGGAGGAAGCAAACTGTAGAGGTGATTCAGGGCTGGAACCTGAGGGTAGGAGATCAATGGAGGGACAGAGGTCGAGGGAGTTTTGAGTTCAATGGAGAGAATGTGGATTTATGCAACAAGGGAGTGGTGGTAATGAGGAAATGAAGGCAAAGAAAGGTTAAATGATTTGCCCAAGGTCCCACAGCAAACCAGGGGCAGAGCTGGATTCCTGACTCCCAAGCTCATGCTCTGTCCACTTGGCCATCCTGCCTCTCTAGGAAGAAGCGATGTGAACACTGAGTGGCTATAATATTGTCACCTCCTCTTTCTCATCCTCCTCCTTCTCTCCCTCTTCCTTCTCCTCTTCCTTCTCTTCATTCGCCTCTTCCCCCCTACTCATCCTCCTTCACTTCTTTCTTCTCCTTCTCATTCATCACACCCCCCTAGCCGGTTCTCCAGGGCTTGAAGCCTGCCTGTTCACTTGTTTTGATGTCTGTCTCCCCTCTCCTAGACTGTAGGCCCTGTGAGGGCAGGGATTGTCTCTCTTTATTACTGAATTGTACTTTCCAAGCACTGAGCACAGTGCTCTGCACACAGTAAGCACTCAATACGATTGAAGGAATGAATGAATACCTTCCCTGTAGGCAGAAAAACCACTCTTCATCCAAAGGCAAAGTTTCCTTGAGCCAAAAATGTTCAAAAAGAAGCCTCTCAGAAAGATGAGTTGGGAGAAGGGACGCAGTCCCAGTCCTAATTATGTTACCAAGATTGAGTCCCCCATGGAGAACTCCATATCCTGGACCTAGGGCATAGCCCTGGGGGTCTTCAAAGGCTGTTGGTCCTCCAGTCTGTTTAGTCTGGCTTTGGCCTAAGCAAACCAGATTGGGAATCCTGTTTCATTTTCTGAGCCAGCACATCAAGTGCAATTTGTATTATCTTGGGTAATCTTCAGATGAAACTGCAGGGTTCAAAACAGCTTAGCTAAAATATGTATGAGCAAGAAATGATCTGTTCCACTTTAGCCAAACTTCTTTGATCCTGCAGCATCTGAAGCTTAATGGTGTGTTATAATTTATACCTTAATGTTCATAATCAGGAACAAAATACTTCAGTTTAAAATGTAATTTCCCAATCTGTTCTACCTCCCTCCTTCAGTTCCTCAGATTTTTTTTCACTCCAAGAGTCCCTGTACAGAAAAATCTCACTGCAGGGAGCTCAGCTTATAGACGAGTCCTTCCCGGTAGCGGAGCAAAATGAGTCACACATCAGAGGCTGAGATATTTGGGGGATTATCTCTTCCACCCCCCATATGGCTGAAACAAGTGAGTCCACCCTTAGTTGTGACCTCACCTATTTCCAGAACAGTAACTCAGAAGCCATGCTGAGGGTTGCTCTGGTCAGGCCTCTAGAACCAGGAGCACTTCATATTTAACTTATTTTTCTTAAGAAATAGAGCAAAAAGCAATTTGCTCTGTGTGTGTGTGTGTGTGTGTGTCTGTCTGTCTGTCTGTCTGTCTGTCTAGGAATGAATACAGTGACTCCTTTTGGCACTTCCCCTGGAGGAACTAATATTCTGTGTGTCCTTGGGCAAGGTTCCTACAAGTGCCATCCTGTCCGCAAATGTGAGAGTTGGTGGGGTGGGGGTAGCTCAAAGCTCTCTGGATCTTGTTGTCAATCAATCACATTTATTGTGTGCTTATTATGTGCAGAGCACTGTAGTAAGCGCTTGGGAGAGTACAAGAGAATTAGCGGATGTTTCCTGTCCATAACGAGCTCAAGGAGAGCTTGCCCAGAGTATACGCACTGTGAAAGCTACAGCCACATGTAGGCTCCCAACCCTAAATGTTGTTGATACCCAGAAATTGGTCTCTGTGAGCAGGGTTGGGGACACCTGGGGCCTCATGGCAGAATAAGTGGTGCCTTTTTAAGGCATCACTGGACCCCGGGGGCCTGTCCCCATCCTGAAACACATAATGAGGAGCCTCTATAATGCCTTTCGTTCTGTTAGGAGCTACAGTACAATACAAACTTCTGAGTTTGTGAACCATCTGCTGTTTTGCTGTGCTCTGAGTTTCCGGTGAGCTCGGATAAAATTAGGGGTCTTGGGCCCCAGGGCTTAAGGGGCCTTCTGAAGGAAACCAGAACCAGTCCCTCAGCCTGCATCGTTGCAGGCACATTTCCTGCTTACAACAAACTGACAGTCTAGAGGGGGATACAGATATCAGTGTAAATAAATAAATTACATATATGTACATGAGTGCTTTGGGGCTGGGATGCAGGGATGAATAAAGGGAGTAAGACAGAGTGATGCGGAAGGGAGTGGGAGAAGAGGAAAGGAGGGCTTAGTCAGGGAAGGCCTCTCGAAGGAGATAAATAATGAGGCTTTGATGCAGGGGAGAATAATTTTCTGTCGGATATGAGGAGGGAGGGAGTTCCAGGCCAGAGGCAGGATGAGAACGAGAGATAGGGTGCAAGATAGATGAGACTGAAGTAGTGAGAAGGTTAGCATTAGAGAAGTGAAGTGTGCAGACTAGGTTGTAATAATAATAATAATGATGGTATTTGTTAAGCGCTTACTATGTGCAAAGCACTGCGAGGCGAGTTAGGAGGGTGACTGAGTGTTTTAAAGCCAGTGGCGAGGAGTTTTCCGTTTGATGCGGAGGTGGATGGGTAACATGTTCAGTGCCGTCTGACTGGTTCTCAGGATGCCTGCTGCCACATCATTGGAATTTCAGATGAGAAAGTGTAGATCAGAGGCTGTACGGTGGGAATCACAGATCCATTCCTTTCTTTATCTAAAGAGCAAGGGGAAGGTCCTGGGCGTAAGCTATACGGGATGAGCCAAAGGTCCCAGGGCATGGGCAGCTGGGTGTCGGCCTTATTCCAGGAGGGTTTCTCAAACACACTAAGTCACAACAGATGTCAGAACCCAAACTGGGCCCCTTGCACTTGTCAGGGGTGAGGAAACCATGCTCACGTTAGCTCTGCCTGAGTTTTCAAAGAAACTGTGGAAAGCCACTGAGGTCGCCTTAGGGGCCAAATGTTACGAAGACCCTTTTCAGCATGTGTGGTGACTTCACAAGGAAGAATAGGACACAGCGGGTTGTGGTTTGCTTGACTAGTGCCCAGTGACCATCAACTCATCCTCCTGTACCTTCCATGGGAGTCTTCCCCGAAATTCCACTGAAGAAGATTCCTGGACTGGGAGCCCATCCCTCCCAGATCTACAAGCTGAAGGGAAGACATAGAGCCCATCGCTTGACATTCAGGAGAACTGAGTGATGCATAATGGGGGATTGGTTTTTTACTTGTCCATTACATTTATTCATGAAGTGGAAAATGGAAGCAGTATCCAACCTGCAATATTTTCTAATTTGGCCCAAACCGAGTTGGCGAAAAATCTGTTTAGGGGAGCAGGTGAGCTTGAGAAGCTGCTAATAAAACTGAGTAATTGAGCAACTTGGAGGCATATGAATTTCAAAGTAGGAAGTATAGAGGAGAAAGTGCTGTGTAAGGCAAGATGGATGGTGATATCAGCTAATGGTGCCCATGGATGTCAGTTAGCTTTCCAGAGATGGAGACTGAGCCTTTGTTTTGGACAGCTCACCGGAAATGGCAGCTGAGCCCGAAGCAGCTGTCAGAGAAACGTTGAATAGTATGTTGGCAGTGTCCGGACCCCAAACTGTAGATACCCCAAAGGGTTAGCCTTGTGGTCAGGGAATGAGTCTACCAACCCTGTTGTATTTTACTCTCCCAAGCACCTGGTATAGTGCTCTGAGTACGGTAAGCACTCAGAAAATATCACTGATTGATTGATTGATTGGTTAACAGAGCCAGACACATGAGGCTGCAGCTCACTGCTAGTGTAAGTGCCTTTCACTTACTTAATTTTTTCATTCCTGGAGGATTGCATACCCCAGTGAATTCTGGGGAAGGGAGGTGGATGTGTTCAAAGAAAGATTAAAGAGCATATTTTAATGGGTCTTAGAGAAAAGGGAAGGGTTTCAAAGAAGGGACAGTAGGTATGCAGAGAGAAGGCAGTGTATGCCAATAAATAACCAATGACAGAGTCCATTCTAAAGGAAAGGGCCATTCAGGAGAGAAGAGAAGAAGCCTGTGTTGAGCTGTGGCAGAGGAGGGAATCCTTCTTGGGAGAGCTGAGGAGTCCTATCCAATCCAGCAAACTGGAGGATTTCCTTTGTCCTCGCTAGACCCCGGTGTTAAAATAACAATGGGAGTCAACTCTGTTGACTGGAATGCACTGGACTAGTCTAGCAGTTTTGTTTTTTTCAGCCCTGAGAGTATTAGTTGTTTGACAAGTATACACATCCAGGTGCCTGTTTGTGCATACAGATGGATGTATTATAATAATAATGATAATAATAATGATGGCATTTATTAAGCGCTTACTACATGCAAAGCACTGTTCTAAGTGCTGGGGAGGTTACAAGGTGATCAGGTTGTCCCACGGGGGGGCTCACAGTCTTAATCCCCATTTGTACAATGAGGTAACTGAGGCACAGAGAAGTTAAGTGACTTGCCCAAAGTCACACAGCCGACAATTGGCGGAGTGGGAATTGAACCCAAGACCTCTGACTCCAAGGCCCGTGCTCTTTCCACTGAGCCACGCTGCTTCCCCGGATACACCCAGGCAGAAATACACATGTGTATATTGTTGTATATACATGTACAGATATGTTTATCAATCAATGACATTTATTGAGCACTTACTAAGTGCAGAGTATTGTACTAAGCGCTTGGGAGAGTACAATTCAACAGAATGTCTACCGGTACATGTACATAGATTCTTGTGCCTGCATGTGTATGTATTATGTATGTGTGCCCTGCAACCTGTGCTCACCCAGCTGAAACAACAGAGTGTGTGTGTGTGTGTGTGTGTGTGTATGTGTGTTTGCACATCAAGGCACATACGTCCCAGCAGAGGAGACACTTTCACAGTTGAATTATCAAAATCAGTTGAATCACAGGAGAGAGGATAAACAAGGTACCCAGTGAGTCAGTTGCCATCCAGTGTATTCCCCATTATGGAAAATCGGACTCAGATTGTGTCAAAGCTAATTAACAGCCCAGTGGCCACCATGCTGCCCTGAAGCCACCCAGTTCGGGCCTCCAGTTTTCCTATTCACCTTCTTCAATAAAAAAATATCTGCTCTGAAATCCCAGTTTCTGGAGAGCAAACTGGAATTGCGGATCTCCCCCAGGGGCAGGGGTGGTGTGGTGCGGACACGTCTAGAGGTTGGTCTTGGGGGGTTCAAGAGAGGGGGACAAATGTGTGTACAGCTGCTCTGAGGAGCCCACAGAAATCTTACTTTCCTTTTCTGTTTCTTCTCTGCTAGGATGATTATTTCCGAAGCTGGAATCCCAACAAGCCCTTTGACCAAGGTAAGATGACACAGTTTCTTTGTTACCTACTGATCGTACTTTGCAGGCATCTGCATTGGGGATGCCCTTTGGAATGTCTTTGAGAGCATGATCACCATTTGTGAGGAATTAGCCCTCTCCTGGGGCTCATTTGTTCAATTGTCACCTTCCCCACCTCTCCCCACCCCTGCCCAGGCTCCCTGAAAGAGTTGACTTTCCCCGGGCAGGACTCTGTCTGGTTCTGCTCAGCGGTCACTCTGTACCTGGGCACTCGAGGCTTTGGACGGAACAGCTTCAGACTCCCATGGGTCCCTGTATCTGTGGCACAGTCCTTGGAGCCCTGTGGGTGGAACCTACCAGGGCGCTCGTCATGGATGCGTGCTGTCACTGGAAAAGGCAGTCATTGCAAGAAACATGTATTTTTTGCAGCACGTAGTCATGATGTTCAAAAAGGTGGAAATACCTTTGGGCATGGGTCAGGACCGAAATTTCTAAATGCCACACTGGCACATAAACCGTGGGTTTGGTATATGAAAGTGACTATCTGGCTTCAGTGAACTAAAAACACTGCCAGAGGAACAAGCTAGCCTCTTTGGAAGCCCATAGGTTGATTGCAGCCCAAGGGTTGCGGTTTTCTCATAAACAAACCTGGCCCAGTGATGCTAACGTGTGTACAGTGAGTCCTGCGAGAATACCTGTTTTCATTACATTATTCAGCTAGAACTTGGAGAACACCCTTGGAGAACTAATTTGCTCCCATGGCTTCAACTACTGTGCAGATGATTCCCAAATCTACATCTCAAGCCCTGATCTCTCTTCTTCTCTGCAGTCTCGCATTTCCTCCCTCCTTCAGGACATCTCTACTTGGATGTCCCACCGACACCTCAAAAATAACATGTCCAAAACAGAACTCCTTATCTTCCCACCCAAACCCAGTCCTCCCACAACTTCCCTGTCATTATAGACAGCACCATCATCCTCCCTGTCTTGGCATTATCCTCGACTCATCTTTCACACTCACCCCAAAATATTTAATCTTGTCACTAAATCCTAGCGGTTCAACATTGCTAAAATCTGCCCTTTCCTCTTCATCCCAACTGCTATCACGTTAATCAGTCAATCAATCAATGGCATTTATTGAGCACTTCATATGTGCAGAGCACTGTTCTAAGCACTTGGGAGAATACAATATAACAATATAACAGAATTAGCCACTTAACTTCTCTGTGCCTCAGTTACCTCATCTGTAAAACAGAGATTAAAACTGTGAGCCCCACGTGGGACAACCTGATTACCTTGTATCTACCCCAGCGCTTAGAACAGTGCTCAGCTCATAGTAAGCCCTTAACAAATACCATAATCTGTATTATTATTACCCCATAAGTGCATAGTCACTTCCTTCTTTACCTGAGACATTTCCTTATAGTTGGTTGCCTCCCCTATCTGTATTTTTTATTTCAATATTTGTCTCCCCCGTATAACGTAAGTTCCTTGATGGCAAAGATGTGTCTACTTCTATTTTACTCTCCAAAGCACTGATTACAGTGCTCTTTTCACAGAAAGGACTCCATAAATACAATTGATGGATTGATTCTGTTCTCTTGCTAATGGGCAGAGCACTGTCCTAAGGGCTTGGGAGAGAACAGTATAGCACAGTTGGTTGACACTTTCCCTGCCCATAAGGAGCTTACACTCTACAGGGGGCTTACTCACCAGCCCCCATGATTTTTCAACCATCTCACTCTTCCCATCCTTTCCACCATCCCTTCCCTTCCCCACAAAGTGACATAATTGAAATCAGAGTTCTCTACCTGTATTAGGAAGGAATTGTTACTGATCCTGGGAGAGTGGGAGGCAGTGATTATTTGTCAGGGCATTTTGACAGGGATTGCAGTGTGCGTTATATATTGCTTGGCTCTCTGAAGTACTCTTAGTCGGGCTCTTGTCATATCTCCTAAGAAGGACCCTCTCTCTCTCCCCATTTGGTTGTAGTCCCTTGCAACTTCAGTACTGCTGGTCCCAACATTGATCCTAGACAGATAAAGCCTCACAGAAAAGATGTGAGCACATAACTTCTTGATCAGAAACTGAGGATCCTGCTAACTGAACTCCACTCTCTGGAGTAGATGCTCTGGATTATTTATAAAGTGAGAGAGAGAGAGAGAGAGAGCAGACATAAGCTGGCGTGAGGTCAGCTTTCACTTAAACTATCCTGGGCCCAGCAGATTTAATCAGCTACAATCTGGGCTCCTCAGTGAAAATGAGTGTTCATTATGTCAACAGGGACATCACTTGGTAAAGTAAAAACCACAGGCTCAGAAGACAGACTGCAGAATAGTACACGGATTAATCTTCCAGGGGGAACTGTCAGTTGCAACTAAGTGTCATTTTCTGACTTTAAGATTCTAAAAGCTGTTGTCTTGAAGTTTTCTGGGGTTTGGTTGGGTTTTATTTTTTAATTCTAAGAGATTTTTTTTTAAAGTGATTTTATTTTTCAGAAGAGATACAGTAAGATTGAGACGGGAGGAAAATTGAATGCTATCGAAAGCACTGCTTGGCCTTATATTATGGCCCAAGAGAATACCAACCTGAAAAGTGAAGTGATTGGGATCATGTGCAAACCAGAAGTTGTTCAGGTGTTTGTCATTCATTCATTCATTCATTCAATCATATTTATTGAGCGCTTACTGTGTGCAGAGCACTGTACTAAGCACTTGGAAAGTACAATTCGGCAACAGATAGAGACAATCCCTACCCAACAACGGGTTCACAGAGAGACAATCCCTACCCAGCAACGGGTTCACAGTCTAGAAGGGGAGAGATAGACAGGATAACAAAACAAGTAAATAGGCATCAATAGAATTAATATAAATAAGTAGAATTATAGATATATACACATCATTAATAAAATCAAGGACTTACCGTGAGCTTTAGCCTTGGGCTGGGATAAGTATAGGAACATCAAGGTCTTGTTTGGTGCGGGGAAAGCAGACGCCAAGAATGGTAATATTAGATTAAGCACTCCATTAAGTACCAGACTTGACAGCCCACGATATAATTGTTAAGGTGATGAAAATAAACAGTTCTGGATGGGGCAGGGCTGCTCAGACTCCCAACAGCTCCAGGCAAATAGACACGTCCTAGCTGTGAATCTCCAAGGTCTCCCCAGCACTCTAGTGGTTCTCCAGGCACTGGGAGAGTCGGACTGAACTTGAAGCTCTCGGACATAGGGGTGTTCTGGGTCATGTGACTTCCAGTCTCCCCTCACTCCTTGACCCTGAGGGGAACAGGGCTACTGGCACACAGTATTCTGTTCCCCAGGAAAGGTGGATCAGTTTACCAGGCCATTCCTAGGAAGAAAGAGCTTTGATCCAGAAAGAGGGAATCACTCTGAGGGGTTCCAGCCAAGCTTGCGGCCGGTCTCTGGGGTGAGGCAGAGGGCCTCACGGCACCATTTCATGAACTGCTGCAGTCTCCTCAGTGATCCCCTTGCTGGCTAGCATTTGAGCCATCCAGTTCTTTTGGCATAACAAACAAGGCAGAGTCATGGAGCCATATCTCCAGTACTCACGTTGCTCAGGGTATCATATACCCGTCCAGCCGCTGCTCGCAATGAGAGCCTTTTGGAGGTCAGACCTTGAGGCTTGGGGGACTGGCAGCAGAAGGCCATTCTGTTTTAGGGGCCCTGTTCTCCTTATCCAACCTCTCTTCCTCCTCCTGTTCCTTGCTCTAGGCCAGTTTGAGCATCCTCATTGTTTGGCGATGTTTCAATTCATTGGTGGTGTAATTGCGGTAGCAATTTGAGAGCATGTAAGACAAATAGTGAGCAATAAAGGCAATCAATATCCTCAACAAGCCATAAAAAAATCTGACCCCTGTGTTTCCAAACAGCCCAGTAAATCAGCCCCAGAAGTGGTGGCTGCTTACAGAATTGTGTATCTTAGGGTGGCGCTCATTATCACCCTCATGATTGGGAATGTAAGCGGAGCATTCTTTTCCAATAAGCTCGCATTACTCCTGCACCCGCCCCCCTTGGCTAGCGAGGGTGTTTTGTAATAACACAGTCCAGATGGTAGCCTGATCATCCTTCAGCATTCCCAAAGCATTATTTGTGGCATTTGCCACTTCCTCCAGTATTGTTGCAAGGAACCGATCTTCTTTAATGGTGAGAGCCACTGGGAACTTGGATGGCCCAGAACCTCACTGTCTCAGAGGTCATGCAGCTGTTTCTTACTTTTCCAAGTGAGAGTGTAGTCACATGACAGATCACCTGTGTTGTATAACCCAAATAACAGCTTCCAGACCAATTTGCCAGCAACCACTGAAATGCCCTATGAGCACAAACAAAATAGGTCTCCCTAGAGGAACTCATCCCATTACCACAATATGTAATATAATAAGTCCAGTTAAGATGACGTATTTGACCACATGTGTCTGTAGATTTGGAGACCCTTCTACCTTCAAGGATGGTGCTATCATTCTCGAAGCATATAAGGCCAGGCACGGAGGTGGCCAATAGGTCATAGACCCTTTGGGGGTGGGCCATAAGTGGGCTCTGTGCTGAACTCCCTTGGTGAAACTCCATGTGGCATTGGACATATTATGATCACTGTAGTCTGTTCTATTCCAGGGGACCGAGAGCATAGGGAACACGAACACAAACCCAACAATTGTTCACATTCAGTTCTATTGTACCAAAGTCCTGAGAAACACATTAGCCTCAGAAAGGGTTGATTCCTACCCCGGGCAAGAGACAGCATACTAATAATCATAATGATGGCATTTATTAAGCACTTACTATGTGCAAAGCACTGTTCTACGCACTGGGGAGGTTACAAGGTGATCAGGTTGTCCTACAGTCTTAATCCCCATTTTACAGATGAGGTAACTGAGGCACAGAGAAGTTAAGTGACTTGCCCAAAGTCATACAGGTGACAATTGGCAGAGCTGGGATTTGAATCCATGACCTCTGACTCTAAAGCCCGTGCTTTTTCCACTGAGCCACGCTGCTTCTCATCATAAGGGTTAAGTGCCTCTTATGTGATATTATATATCATATATATATATTTCCCCCCCGCCTTACCTCCTTCCGTTCCCCACAGCACCTGTATATATGTATATATGTTTGTACATATTTATTACTCTATTTTACTTGTACATATCTATTCTATTTATTTTATTTTGTTAATATGTTTTGTTTTGTTCTCTGTCTCCCCCTTCTAGACTGTGAGCCCACTGTTGGGTAAGGACCGTCTCTATATGTTGCCAACTTGTACTTCCCAAGGGCTTAGTACAGTGCTCTGCACACAGTAAGCGCTCAATAAATATGATTGATAGATTGATATATACATATATATTATATATATATCTTATGTGAGTATACTCTCATACTACCATCATAAAGGTTAAGTGCCCCATTTTCTTAACATTATAATAAACCCCCAAAAGACTACACTGGTGTTATTCATGCAGGTTCTTTGTAGGGGAAGGGAGAAAGAAGGCAACCAACTTGTTTCCATCTTTATCCAGATGATGCTGATGCCCAAAGTCTCTGCACCAGATGGTCTGGTGGGAGCATGTCCCTTTCCCTGATGTTTACACATCATGGCTCAGACTGAAGACAGGCTCTCCGGGAGCCAGTTGAGCAATAATCCCTTCTCTGGACCTGTCTGGAAGACAATATGTCCTATTGGACGAAAACCTAGGAAGATACAATCTTAACCATAGAATTGATAGGTAGATAAGTACCCACCAGCATCATACAGCCAGAAACAATTGATAGTGTGAAATAACAGCTTTCCCAATAATATTTAACAATAGCATATATTCTCTTCTGTTACTTTCCAAATCCCTGGGATCTGGTGTCTAAAACTTTCCCCAGCCCCTTAAAAATGAAATACAATTGCAACGACAAAACAAACAAATATCCAGACCTCTTCTTTTACATATAATAATAATAATGGTATTTGTTAAGTTTGCCAAGCACTGTTCTAAGTGCTGGGGTAAATACAAGGTAATCAGATTGTACCACGTGGGGCTCACAGTCTGAAGCTCCATTTTACAGTTGAGGTAACTGTGGCACAGAGAAGTTAAATGACTTGCCCAAGGTCACACAGCAGACAAGTGGCGAAACCGGGATTAGAACCCACGACCTCTGACTTCCAAGCCCATGCTCTTGCCACTAGGCCATGCTGCTCCAAAGATGGTATTTGTTAAGCGCTTACTATGTGCCAAGCACTGTTCTAAGCGCTGAGGTAGACATAGGGTAATCACATTTTCCTACGTGGGGCTCACAATCTTAATCCCCATTTTGCATATGAGATAACTGAGGCACAGAGAAGTGAAGTGACTTGCCCGAAGTCACACAGCTGATAAGTGGCGGAGCCGGTCTTGGAACCCACGACCTCCGATTCCCAAGCCCGGGCTCTTTCCACTAAGCCACGATGATCAATGATCTTATACGATACAAAGTGACAGACATTTATCTGCTTCTAGCCCCATTCACCAGGCTATAGTAGAGACAGCCTGTAGGGCTTGCATTTGTTTTAACCCTTACCACAATGGACATTTTATATTAAGGACCATTTGAAGGGACAGATCAGTGTAGTAAGAGAAGATAAACAGATAAACACACTTTTTAATACACTTAATTTGTAATGCTCAGCAATTAAATCTCTCTCCTATGCAGCTGCCTCCTTATCACAGACTCCTTAACAATGATGTCTGACAATGTTTCTCAGCCTAATCGTATTCCAGTTTACACTTAATAGCCATTCTGAGAGCTGGGGTTTTGCATGGACTTAAAAACCTCTGTCTACTGAGAAGATGCCCCACTCCCAAGTCATTTCTCAAGAAATTTGTGCACCCCTGTAGGTCTTCTGGAATCTAACGCAGATTCCTTAATAATAATAATAATAATAATAATAATTGATAATTATGGTACTTGTTAAATGCTTACTTTGTGCCAAGTGCTGGAGTGCTGGGGAGATACAAGTTAATCAGGCTGGACACAGTCCCTGTCCCACGTGGGGCTCACACTCTTATCCCCATTTTACAGATGAGATAACCGAGGCACAGAGAAGTTAAGTGACTCGTCCAAGGTCACACAGCAGACAAGTGGAAGAGCCGGAATTAGAACCCAGGTCCTTCTGACTCCCAGGCCCATGTTCTATCCACTGAGCCACACTGTTAAAGTGTGGTTTTAATTCCCATTCCAGATTCAATTATCATTCCAAATTTTTGCTTCCTTCCAATCTTAGTATTACCACTTTGCACAGAGCAACATTTCTTTACACCAAATTTCCATGCTCCAATTTGTCCAAACTTATATAAGAAAGGAACTCACACATTTTCCTTACAATGTGTTCTTCTACCACACATTCAGTTTGTTCCATAATGAACATATCAAGGCAGTTTCCTTGTTCAAACCATCATGTTTATACCAGCCAGATATAAAGATGACAGTCTGTACTCAGCTTGCTTAAATACCTCTTTTACCACTATAGCAAAATCTTCAGCTAATACAGTAGAATTTTTGATATAGTAATTTAACCACTACTCCTACAGGCATTCCTAATCTGTAAGAGCAAATTCTCCTCTCCCAGTTACCTCCTTTGCATTCTCTCACCAATTGAGAACTACCTTTCCCAACAAGGAGATCAATACTTCACAATAAAGCCAGTTACCATTTGTTTGAGAAAGGTGCTTACCTCAAACAAATGTTCTCTTCAATCTTCTAGCTGAAAAACAAACAAAAGGTTGGTTAGATTCCCTACCCCCATGCCTCAGTTGCGGATTCCCTGCAATTTCAAGAATTGATGAGAGAAGGCAAACAGATCAGAAACACCAAACCAATAAAATGACAATCAACCCATGAAGCTACCCAAAATCTGTTATGAATTTCTCTCCTCAATACCCGTTCACAACACTCACCAGTTAATCTAAACACAATTCTACACACTCTCTTACGCAGACTTGAAGGTGCATCCAATATCAACACATTCATAAAATCCTTTCAGCATCTTAGAAGCAGCATGCTCAGTGGAAAGAGCCTGGGTTTTGGAGTCAGAGGTCTTGGGTTCAAATCCCATCTCCGCCAATTGTCAGCTGTGTGACTTTGGGCAAGTCACTTAACTTCTCTGTGCCTCAGTTACCTCATCTGTAAAATGGGGATTAAAACTGTGAGCCCTGCGTAGGACAACCTGATCACCTTATAAACTCCCCAGCGCTTAGAACAGTGCTTTGCACATAGTAAGCGCTTAACAAATACCATTATTATTATTATTATCTTAAAACAGAACCCAGATGTTTTCCCGGACACCTTCAGGAAGTTCTGTGCATTTGGCTGAGGTTGATGGAGACTCTAACACTCTTCTTCCAGGGATGTATAGTAGAGCTAGAGAGTGAAAGGTTTGGGAAATCACAGGAACTTAAAGCTGATAGATTTGCCTGGTATCAATGAGACAAGTGTCAGACACCCCATTAATAGAGCAGTGAATCTATTAATCAATCAGTGGTATTTACCAAGCACTTACTGTGTGTTGAGCACTGTTCTAAGCACTTGGGAGAGTACAATACAACAGAATTAACAGAAGCGTTCACTGCCCATAATGAGCATAGGTTCCTTGCTGATCAGCGGGCAAGAACGATGGCACGATGAAATCACAGTTCCTCAGACTGTCCTAATGCTTAGGGATTTGGGAGGGCAACAGTGGAGGAGCAATAGGTCCAAAGGGCTGCCTGCAGGGTGGGCGGAAGGGACATTCATTTTTCCAGTGACCACAACAGTGGCAAAAGGACCTTTTCATTTCACCGAATCCTTTTCCTCTTCCCCTAATCTGGTTTCTACCTTGTCCCCCAACTATTCTGTGGCCACCCCCTACAGGGGGCAGTTGGAAATTCTGGATTTTAAAGGACATGAACTTACTTTCTAACCCTTCTAATAAAAATAATAATGATAAGAACACAATAATAATAGTAACATGGTATTTTTAAGCACATACTATGTGCCAGGCACTGTACTACTACTACTAATAATGATGGCATTTGTTAAGCGCTTACTATAATAATGATGGCATTTATTAAGTACTTACTATGTGCAAAGCACTGTTCTAAGTGCTGGGGAGGATAGAAGATGATCAGGTTGTCCCAAGGGGGGCTCACAGTCTTAATCCCCATTTTACAAATGGGGTAACTGAGGGCCAGAGAAGTTAAGTGACTTGCCCAAAGTCACACAGCTAACAATTGACAGAGCCAAGATTTGAACCCATGACCTCTGACTCCAAAGCCCGTGCTCTTTCCACTGAGTCATGCTGCTTCACTAAGCACTGGAGTGAACACAGTCCCTGTCCCACTTGGGGCTCACAGGCTCAATCCCCATTTTACAGATGAGCTAACTGAGGCACAGAGAAGTGAAGTGACTTACCCAAGGTCACACAGCAGACAAGTGGAAGAGCCAGGATTACAACCCATGTCCTTCTGACTCTGAGGCCTGCGCCCTTTCCAATATGCCTTCTTTCTTTTTCCTTTGGCTAGATACACAGTATTTCACCACAGCTACTACTTCTTGTAGTCTGCCAGCCTACACAAATCATCTTTAGTTGGTCCTGTACTTTGGGAAGGAGTCATTGAACGAAAGCCGCAGCTATGGTTTCCTTTGCATGTTTAGCCGTATCACCAATTCCTGAGTGTCTTTCAAATACTGCCTGTAGGTAATCTATATAGCCTGCAGGAGATTCCCCCTCTCTTCTGTTTGCAGTTATTAATTTGTCACCTCTCAGGTTTTTCTGAGACATGCAACATCATCCACATCCACAAGCCTCTGTCTGACCTGACTTAATCTAGTTGCTGTTTCCGGGGTCATCCTCTGGCCAGGCGGATTCCAGGTATAGGTGTATGTATATATTCAATTGGGGAGGACACACAAGTGATGTCAGCCGGGAATCAGTCTTGATAGGAACCTTTCCCATTCCCTTTCTAGTGGCAGACAGGCTGGACAGAATAGAAACAACTGCTGTTGGGTTCACGGGATTCAACCAAGCCCACTGGCTTTCACAGTTGACTGTTATACAGGGCAAATTGGGGGCATCTTGACTTGACTTAAGTCTTAGAACTGATGCAACAGCTTATAGACAGAGAGACACACGAGGGGAGGCTTTCAGTTTCTGGGTTCACGGGGCTCCACCAAGCCCACTGTCACCTGTCAGATCACCATGTAGGATGACCACAGAGTGTCTCGACTTGGTTTAAGACCCAGAACTGTCACAACAATTCATAAGCATTCAAGTGAGGCCACACTCACACTTCATACAATCTTGCATTAGTATGGCACCCTGCATTTTGCATTTAGTCCGGCACCTTGCACCATTAACCAGCCCTGCTGTGGGGAAAGAAAAGTTCAAATTCTGTCTGTGTTATTAAATGGACCAATTACTCACTTATCTCCTACATTCCTTCCTCTAAGAAGTAGAGTGACATAATCTCATTTGGTTAAAAAGCCACAGTTCATCTCTCACTGAGACCCAGTAGAGATTTCAAAAGGTCTCATCTTTTTGGTTGGTGCCTGGGGGTCACTGAGAGACGGACTGCTCTGGACCACTTTCGAGCATTGTCTCAAAACCTTGACATATCAAACTCCCCACTAAGGCTGATATCTGGACAGGATGAACAAAGGAGAGGAGGATATGTGATGTGCCTGCCTTGAGTAAATGGTGGCTTGGCCAGACAAAATGGAGTTCAGGCCTAAAGCCCTGTCACACTCAACCCCATGGCATCCTACCACTCTTAAGGACTCTAGTCACTGGAGTTACTCTTGTTCACTTAAACAAGATGATTTTGAGGCAGTCAAGCAGGCCTAGAAGCAAAACAGCTCAGAGGAGATGGTCTGAAAAGAAAGGGACTAATGCAAGGTCCTGGATCCACGTATTAACATAGCTGCTGGGGAAGGACCCCATCCTTGGAACTGCCTTCTGCAGGTCTGAAAGGGTTCTGTGCCCAGCCCCATGGTTTTCACTAACCATTCGCTCCCTGGTCCCTATCTGTTCTAAGGAAGATGCGGGCTGTCATGGGTGAGACAGCCAGTTTAGGAACTCTCCTCGATCTTCCCATTTCTAAACAGCGAGAGTTTGCTCTAGCTGTAGGAATTCACGGGGAGAAGTCCTCATCTTACCCTCTTCCTACCTCACCCTTCTCTCTACCTGCAGTTTGCAGGTACTGGTTCATGGGTAGGAGAAAGGGGCACAACCATACCCAGTTGGTTAGATGGACAGTAGTGAGAAAAATGGGTCTGTCAAAGCAAAAGAAGGATAGGATGAAGTCCCTTAAGCACGGTTGGTTCCATCAGTCATCATGGATGTCATCACCAAGGCCGTTTATGATAACAATAATAATAATAATAATTATGGTATTTGTTAAGCGCTTACTATGTGCCAAGCACTGTTCTAAGCACTGAGGTAGATACAGGGTAATCAGGTTGTCCAACGTGGGGCTCACAATTTTAATACCCATGTTTACAGTTAGGTAACTGAAGCAAAGAGAAGTTAAATGACTTGCCCAAGGTCACACAGCAGACAAGTGGCGGAGGCGGGATTAGAACCCACGCCCTCTGACTCCCAAACCCGTGCTCTTTCCACTAAGCCACTCTGCTTCTCTTCTTGTTCTTGTCTAAACAGAATGCTGAATTGTGTCAGAGTTCTGTATTGGGCACCTGCTGGGGATAATAGGTGTCCGCTATGTGCACAGCTGTATACTAGATGCTTGAGGAGAATACAAAACTCCTTACCATTGGGTTTAAAGCACTCAATCACCTTGTCCCTCCTATCTTACCTCCATGATTTCGTACTACAGCCCAGCACACTCACTTCAATCCTATAACATCAACCTGTTCACTGTACCTCGCTCTTGTCTGTCTTGCCACCAACATCTTGTCCACATCCTCCCTCCCTTTTCATATCTGATAAACAATCATTCTTTCCACCTTCAAACCTGATTAAAATCACATCCATCAACCCTCATATTTATTGAAAACTTACCGTGTGCAGAGCATTGTGCTAAGCCCTTGGAAGAGTACAATAAGAGTACAATACATCCCCTTCAAGAGGCCTTTCCTAACCAAGCCCTCATTTTTCCTACTCCCTCTCCCTTCTGCGGCATCCTTGTGCTTGGATTGTACCCTTTAAACACTTGACAGTCATCCTGTTCTCAGCCCCGCACCACTTAAATACATATCCGTAATTTGTTATAATGTCCGTTTCCCCGCCTAGACTTTTGAACAGGGAACATGTTTACCAAATCTATTGTGTGATACTCTCCCAAGTGCCTAGTGCAGTACTCTGCACACAGTAAACGCTCAATAATAAGATTAATTGATTGATTGATTCAAGGGGCTTATGAACACAGAGTAGTCAATAGAATGCAATAAGCATAGGTATATAAGCACATACGCCTGCAACATCGGAGTGTTGAGTCAGATATGCCACACTCATTTAGGTAAAAAAAAAAATAAAAATCACTGGATTAGACAAGAGCAGGTTTAGCCCAAATTTCCCAGGAAACTATGTCGAGGTTTCCCTTTGCAAGGTCAGGGTCTTCTTGTCTGTCAGCTCCCAAACTGTCCACTAAGAAGTCCCACATAGAAAATAATGATAATAATAACAACAATAATTATGGTATTTGTTAAGTGCTTACTATGTGTCAAGCACTGTTCTAAATGCTGGGGTAGATACAAGGTAGTCAGGTTGTCCCATATATATTATACATATATTTATATAATTATATTTATATTTATATATATAATATATAACTATAATAATAATTATGGTATTTATTAAGTGCTTACTATGTGCAGAGCACTGTTCTAAGCACTGGGGAGGTTACAAGGTGATCAGGTTGTCCCACGTGGGGCTCACAGTCTTAATCCCCATTTGACAGATGAGGTAACTGAGGCCTAGAGAAGTTAAGTGACTTGCCCAAAGTCACACAACTGACAATTGGCAGAGCCGGGATTCGAACCCATGACCTCTGACTCCAAAGTGCAGGCTCTTTCCACTGATCCACGCTGCTTCCACTGAGTCCCATATGGGGCTCACAGTCTTAATCCCCACTTTACAGATGAGGTAACTAAGGCCCCTGACCTAGTGGAAAGAGCACAGACCTAGGAGGCAGAGGATCATGGCAATCCCAGCTACCCAACTTATCTGCTGTGTGACCTTGGGCAAGTCAGTTAACTTCTCTGTGCCTCAGTTACCTCATCTGTAAAATGGGGATTAAGACTGGGAGCCCTAGGTGGGACAGGGACTGTGTCCAACCTGATTTTCTTGTATCTACCCCAGCCTTTGGTCCCCCCCCCAAAAAAGCCCCAATTTCCTGCTAGTGGATATCATCAGAATTAACTCCAGGATACATGGAACCCTCTGATGCCAACCAAGCCTTCTTCTTTAGCATTCCATCCTCATGCACAGGGTTGCCAGTGCCTGGAATATTTCAGTGTTTTCAAATGTTTTAGACCAGTTTTCCCATTTTGCTAACTTCACTGTTTGGCTTTCAAGTGGCTAGCCCATCTCTGATCCCTGCGGGATGGCCTGTTAACATATCTGAGGGCCGTGACACTCATTCATTCATTCAATCATATTTATTGAGCACTTACTGTGTGCAGAGCACTGTACTAAGCACTTGGGAAGTACAAATCGGCAACAGATAGAGACGGTCCCTACCCAACAACGGACTCACAGTCTAGAAACGGGAGACAGTCTAGAAGGGGGAGAAGGGTCAGAGCCAAAGGAATCACTCTCTATCACTGGAATCACAGCTGACCTCCTCACCTGTGTGTTCCGCTTCCCCCAGCAAGAGGCTCCTCCAAGAGGGTCTCAAGCTGCAGGGCCTCAGGATTCCAGAGCTGTAAACCCTAATATTCAGGCCCACTAGATGTGGTGTGTGGTTAGAGCAGGGATCCCCCTCATTACCGAAGCCTGCCCTCACTCCCTGACCCTGTCCATGTCATGTTCCCCACTCCCCGTCCTCTGCTTCAATTTCTCTCCATGCTTAAAGTCTCGGAATTGACCAAAGGAGCATTGGGATACCCTAAAGAGAGCAGTTATCATAAGATAATGGACTCTCAGGCCATTAGAATGAAAATGACTGATTCAACAATATAATGAGGCAGACTGTGTCTAAAGGGTTATCTTTGAGAGTGTCATTGAGGACTCCATCAGTGGAGGATAACAGCTATCTACTTCCCCTTTTTAGATAACATATTTCTGCTCAGTGTTCTCCACCAGGATTAAGGTAAAGTATTTTATCCTTTCAACAGGGCAATAAATCCATGCCAAATTGATTCCCCAAAGGGGACAAGTGGGTGTTCAGATTTGAAGGGAATGATTATTAGCTGGTCAGCTCTACCTCATTTCCCAAGCCTTGGGGGCCCAAGACTCCAAGGCCAAGTTTGAAACAGACCGACATGTTTGAGTACCTTCAGGAACCAGTGAAGCAGAGTCGAACCACCTTCTTATATGAAGCTGCATACCTGAGTTCCTCTCATTACAAGTTCCACATCCTCCAACCTCCTGGAATGAGTGCTGACCACTTATAATAATAATGATAATTATAATGATAATAATAATAGTATTTGTTAAGCGCTTACTGTTTGCATGCACTGTTCTAAGCACTGAGGTAGATGCAGGTTAATCACATTGGACGCAGTCCCTGTCCCACATGGAGCTCACAGTCTAGGTAGGAGAGAGGACAGGCACTGAATCCCCATTTATACAAATGAGGAAATTGAGGCACAGAGAAATGGTACACAGCAGGCAAGTGGCAGAGCTGGGATTAGAACCCAGGTCTTTGGACTCCCAGGCCTGTGCTCTTTCCACTAGACCAAACTGCCTCTCTTCCTGTCATCAGACACTTGCCCCTTCCCATTTTGTAAGGTGAAATCAGGTCATAGTGCCATTCACGCCACATTCTGTATGATGTCACTGTGTTATGTCATGGACCCTCATGGCATAATGTAATGATGTCATATGTGGATGTCTTTCTGAATCCCCAAAGTTTTGGTGTTTCTCCAGGCAGACCCTTGCCCCATCCCCTGGTGTTTTAGAGTCCCTGCATTCCTCTCCCAGGACCCAGGGGCCACTTTCTAACTACTGGCCCTCTGCCACTGACCCTGAGGGGAGGGACTTTCCTCACATACCATCTAAAGAAGCCATGATACTTCCCATTCTCTCTCGTGTAGAGTGGGGGAGATTCATTCATTCATTCAATCATATTTATTGAGCGCTTACTGTGTGCAGAGCACTGTACTAAGCACTTGGGAAGTACAAATCGGCAACATATAGAGATGGTCCCTACCCAACAACGGGCTCACGGTCTAGAAGGGGGAGACAGACAACAAAACAAAACAAGTAGACAGGGAGATTCATTCATTCATTCATTCAATCATGTTTATTGAGCGCTTACTGTATGCAGAGCACTCTACTTGGGAAGTACAAGTTGGCAACATGTAGAGACGGTCCCTACCCAACAACGGGCTCACAGTCTAGAAGCAGGAGACAGACTGCAGAACAAAACATGTGGGCAGGTGTCAAGTCATCAGAATAAGTAGAATTAAAGCTAAATGTACATCATTAACAAAATAAATAGAATAGTAAATATGTACAAGTAAGATAAATAGACTAATAAATCTGTACAAACATATATACAGGTGCTGTGGGGAGGAGAAGGAGGTAGGGCTGGGGGGATGGGGAGGTGGAGAGGAAAAAAAGGGGGCTCAGTCTGGGAAGGCCTCTTGGAGGAGGTGAGCTCTCATTAGGGCTTTGAAGGGAGGAAGAGAGCTAGCTTGGCAGATGTGTGGAGGAAGTGCATTCCAGGCCAGGGGGAGGACCTGGGCCAGGCGTCAACGGCGGGACAGGTGAGAACGAGGCACAGTGAGGAGGTTAGCGGCGGCAGAGGAGCGGAGGGTGCGGACTGGGCTGGAGAAGGAGAGAAGGGAGGTGAGGTAGGAGGGGACAAGGTGATGGACAGCCTTGAAGCCCAGGGTGAGGAGTTTTTGCCTGATGCGTAGGTTGACTGGCAGCCACTGGAGATTTTTGAGGAGGGGAGTAACATGCCCATAGCATTTCTGCACAAAGATTATCCGGGCAGCAGTGTGAAGTATAGACTGAAGTGGCGAGGGACAGGAGGATGGGAGATCAGAGAAGAGGCTGATGCAGTAATCCAGTCAGAATAGGATGAGAGATTGAACCGGCAAGGTAGTAGTTTGGATGGAGAGGAAAGGGCTGATCTTGGCAATGTTGTGGAGGTGAGACCAGCAGGTTTTGGTGACGGATTGGATGTGAAGGGTGAACGAGAGAGTGGAGTTGAGGATGACATCAAGGTTGCAGGCTTGTGAGACGGGAGGGATGGTAGTGCTGTCTACAGTGACAGGCAAGTCAGGGAGAAGGCAGGGTTTGGGAGAGAAGATAAGGAGTTCAGTCTTGGACATACTGAGTTTTAGATGGCGGGCAGACATCCAGATGGAGATGTCCTGAAGGCAGGAGGAGACACAAGCCTGAAGGGAGGGAGAGAGAGCAGGGGCAGAGATGTAGATTTGGGTGTCATCAGCGTAGAGATAATAGTTGAAGCCGTAGGAGTGAATGAGTTTACCACGGGAGTGAGTGTAGATAGAGAACAGAAGGGGACCAAGAACTGACCCTTGAGATAAGAGGAGAACCAGGAGAGGACAGAGTCTGTGAAGCCAAGGTTGGATAGTGTGTTGAGGAGAAGGGGGTGGTCCACAGTGTTGAAGGCAGCTGAGAGGTCGAGGAGGATTAGGATAGAGTAGGAGCCGTTGGATTTGGCAAGAGATGATGGCAGAGGCATTGGATAGCCATGAGCTTCTGTGTGGGGCCAGGGGGCACCTTTGCAAGGTTTCCTTAGTTCTCCTCCATGGTCAGAATTCTTTCCAGCTCAGGGGCAGAATGAGCACTGATGGTGATAGTGTATGTGACTGCACTGTCCTGAATGCATCCTCTTCAGGGGCTCATCATGATGGTGGAAAGGGTCGGGAGGCGGGGGGTGTTAGTGGAGGGATTCACTGGAAGAAGAGGGCCAGGGTGTATAGGGAATGCCCATGAAGAGCTTTGGATGCAGAAAAGGTGAGTGAGTGGGCTGCACTAGGAATTCTGACAGCATCTGTCAATCTCTGAGCCATCGTGCTCTGGAAAAATCCCTTATTCACAATGTCGCCAAGGTTTCACTGCCTCCGGGGTGACAAAGATCATTCTGCTGTGTAACTTATGATTCTTGCTGATGACACACTTTGGAATAAATTTTGTCTTACGCAGGAACACCCTGAGGTAATGTCAGGCAAATTAATTTCCTCCTGTGTGGCAGAGAGCTCTCTGAGGAAGGGCAATGCCTGCTTTCTGAGGATATTTTGCCTTGACTGTGGCACAACCCAACTTTAAGAGAAGTGACTGAATATTAGTCACTGAAATGGAGATCACTGTAACAAATGTCGATTAGAGGATTTTTAAAGTTGGGTAAATGGACGTTCTAAACTAAGGGCCCCCCGCTCCTGTGATTTGAGTACAAATCAGTCTCTGAGGTGAATTTTGGTCCCTGCAGTGGTGGGAGAGGCATTGACAATATTTGGTAGGGAGTATGAACTTGCAAAAGTTGAGCACTTGATAATAATAATAATAATTATGGTATTTGTTAAGCGCTTACTATGTGCCAAGCACTGTTCTAAGCACTGGGGTAAATACAAGGTAATCAGGTTGTCCCACGTGGGGCTCACAATCTCAATCCCCATTTTACAGATGAGGTAACAGGCACAGAGAAGTTAAGTGACTTGCCCAAAGTCATTCAGCAGATAGGTGGCAGAGCCGGGATTAGAACCCACGACCTCTGACTCCCAAGCCCATGCTCTTGCCATTAAGCCATGCTGCTCCTCTAGATCAATATAAAGCTTAGGAAAGTCTGAAGCCTTACTCATCCCAGGTTGTCCCCTGGACACGAGAACAAGAGGAAAATAATCTCGCCTCCCAGCTGGAAGTTTGGAATAGGAGCATCTTCCTTGGCATGAAGGGGGGCACTGCTGCTATTTCTGCCGATGTAGAGATTGGATCTTGGAGTGTGAGCTTGCATGCCTGCCAGCTCTGCCCACAGAAATACTTCTGGGTGCCTTTCCTGGTCCCTTGCCATTTGGGGAAGGTGCTGCTCCAGCACCAAAGGGCTGGCAAAAGGGCATGTGTGGTCCTCCACTCAGCCTGAGACCAGAATTAATCAATTATATTTACTGAGTGCTTACTGTGAGCAGAACAGCGTACTGAGCGCTTGGGAGAGTACAGTGTAACAGAGTTGGTAGAAATATTCCCCACCCACATTGAGTTTGCAGTCTAGTGGAAGATGGACATTAATAGAAATAAATAAATTCAATTATAGATATGTACATAAATTCTATAGGGCTGAGGGAGGGGTGAATAAAGGGTGAGAATCCGAGTAGGAGTCAGGTGGTCATGGGTTCTAATCCCAGCTGTGCACATTGAGACCTACTCTCTCTCTCCTCCGCTTAGTTGAAAAATGGGCTAATCTAATCTCTTTATCGATCTGACGAAATCCCAGCTGACACATTTTCTTTTCCTATTTAGAATTCCGCTAATCCCAGGCAGGCTTGTTAGGGCCCAACTACTACAAAAGAATTAATCCATCCCGCAGCCTTCCTCTGCACAGGAGGAGTAACAGGAGAGATTTGTTTGGGATAAAACTAACACCACCTTTATCAGTGTGTGGAGAGGCAATACACGTGTATTTTAAATGAATCTGTTTGGGCTGAAGGAACCACCTGTACTACTAGAAAGTCCCAGTGTAGGGAAAGTGCTGCTGAGCTTGACTTGACTTTCCCATTTCCCATTATTCAGTTCAAGGGACACCCGTGAGCTCGGGGTCACCCTTTCTCCCGGGAAGCTGGAAGGAGGAAGGGGAAGGAGAGTTCCAGGGGGGTCCCAGTCATGGGTAGGGTGGCCATTTGTTCAGTTCCAAACCAGGAAGCTGGTCTGATCCTGGACCAGTTGGAAATGACCAACAAATACATTTCTACCTTCCAGCCTTCCTCCCAGCCTACTCCCTATTCTTGCAGTCCAGAAGTCACATGTGTATTCATAGGGACCTGGGAGCAAAATACCCTTGAAAAGCCCTTTGGTACTGTAGAATGAAGAGAAAATGTGTGTTCAAAGAGCCATTTTTTCAAATAAACAATCTTCTTGTTCCTTGAGTTCTTCAGGCTACATGGTTTTCCCAACCTCGGAGGGAAATTTGAGAATGAGTTCTAGTCATGCATCTACCCCTTCCTGTGCTAGTACCCTATGGGCCAGAGACTAAGGCCAGAAGGTGTTCGAGAGTCCTGGCCCACTCCCAGCTTGCTCTGGGTCATAAGAAAAGGTCACCAGCCTGAGAAATGGGGATAAATCAATCAGTGGAATTTATTGAGCACCTGCTGTTTGCAGAGCATGGTGCTAAGCACTTGGGAGAGGACAACAGAGTTGGTAGACATTTCCTGACCACAAGGAGCTTACAGTCTTGAAGGGGAGACAAATATTAAAATAAATCACATATATTTACATAAGCGCTATTTGAGAAGGGAATTAAATGTTTGATGCAGCTGGCACAGGCAGTGGGTAAGGGAGTCAATAGGGATGGAGAAATAATGTTCCCAGGAGGAGGAGAGGGCAGAATTAAAGGAGATGAGGATGAATTTTTAAGGATGAGGTCGACCTGGTGTCTTGATTTTTTTTTAATGTATTTGTTAAGTGCTTGCTATGTGACAAGCACTGTTCTAAGCACTGGGATAGATACAAGTTACTCAAACCAGATAAATTCCCTGTCCCACATGGGGCTCACAGTCTAAGTGGGAGGGAGAACAGGAATTGATTCCCCACTTAACAGTTAAGGTAACTGAAGCACAGAGTAGTTTAGTGACTTTCCCAGAATCACACAGCAGGCAGGTGGCACAGCTGGGGTCAGAACCCAGGTCCCCTGATTCCCAGGCCACTGCTCTTGCCACTAGGCCATCCTGCTTCCCACCAGCAGCTGAGTTTCTGCCAGCCATGTTCCACAACTCATGCACAGAAGTGGATGAAGTGTACTGTGACAGTTCCCAGCATTCTATCAGCCCCCCAAATGTCCATCTACCCTTCCAGAAGGGCAGGACCAGGCATCTGGTTTCTCAATTTCATGAAAATGCCAGCTGCCCACGGCCTGGTTTCTTCATTTGGCCTTATTTCTTCCATGTCCATTATGGAGGTAGCATAGTCTAATGAAAACAGCATGAGGTGGGGAGTAAGGAGAGCCAAGTTCTATCCCTAGCCCTGTGACTTTGGGCAAGTCATTTAACCTCTGGGCCTCAGTTTCCTCATCTGTAAAATGGGGATGTTACCTGCTCTTCCTACTTCTAAGACTCTGAGCTCCATGTATGATAGGGACTGTGCCCAATGTGATTATTATCTTGTGTCTCCGGCGTTTAGCATTTAGTAAGCCCTTAATACCATTAATATTATTATGCACTGGACCCATGGGCCTTACTAATTTATGAGACTGAAATACCTGGGTTTTCTCCCTTGTAGGCTAAATACCAGAACTATTTGATCTTTTGGATTAAGATCCTTAACTGCTACATAAAACCCCTATGTTATCATTCGGGAGTGCAGAATAGTGCAGAATTGGAAGACATTTTCTCATCTCTCCCGAGGCTGAATTTAACTAAGGTGGAAGCAGCCAGGATGTTTCTGGCACAGAGTATGACTGATTCTCTTGGGTTTCAAAGGGTTTTGCCAATTTTATTGATCCTTCTGTTACCTCAGATGGGGACAGCAAATGCTCCAAACAACAAGAAAATCAGTAGCTGGTTCCTCTGGCTCAGAGTCCCATCGGCCCCCCTCTCTCTGCCCTGACCAGGCTGGGGGATCTGCAGAGATGTGAAGTTGATAGCAAAATCCCCTTTTAAGGCAGAAATGATGGATCCGAAGTCCCTGAAATACTTGTTAGATCTATGTGCTACCCTCATTCCCTCAATGGAAATGTAGGTAGATTCTTTTAATCTTTTTATATATTGGGATTGTCCCAAATAACATTCACAAATTTCAATATTGAAAACTAACGGGCAGCAAAAGGAAATAACGAAAAGTTCCCCAGAAACAGGAGTTCTGACAGCCCTGCCCTAGAATAATTTAGAGACTTGATTGTTTCTTCCAAAACCACTGGAGATATTTCCTTAGCCCCTTGTGACCCATAGCGACTCCATGGACATATCTCTCCCAGAACGCCCCACCTCCACCTGTAATTGTATGGTAGTGTGACCGTAGTGTTTTCTTGGTAAAAATACAGAAGTGGTTTCCTGTTGTCTTCCTCCACACAGCCAACTTGAGTCTCCACCCTCGCCTTTCTCCCAAGCTTCTGCTGCCCAGGACAGGTGAATTTTGACTTGCAGCAGATTGTCTTCCACTCACTAGACACTGCCCAAGCTGGGAGTGGAGTGAATATGCTTCTGCTTGATTCTCCCTCTCATAGCAGAGACTGGTAGAGTACTGGAAACTCTCCAGGTGCAATCCTCACATAGCACCTACTCCAGGCAAAATCCTTAGAAAAATACAATAGAGTAAATGATACTGTCTCTGCCCACAAGGAGCTAACAATCTAACCAGAGAGACAGACAGTTGTCTCTCCCTAAATAATCTGCATTCTTCTTGATGAAAATGAAAAAAATTATTTTTATTTATTTAATTCAATGTAATTTAACAGCTGATAAATTATCATCAGAGTTCTGTGGAGGGTCAGCTGCTCTCCAGGATGTTCCCTTTTCATGAGGTTCTGATGCCCAGCAGACAGTAGAGCTGTCCCAGCAAAGTCCCCTTTCTCAGTGACATGCATCTCCAAACAAATGGGATTCAAGCAATCAGGGGGGAGCAGTGTGGCATAGTGGAAAGAACCTGGGGCTAGGAGTCAGAGGACCTGGGTTCTAATCCCTGATCTGCTGTTTGACTGCTGTGTGACCTTGGGCAAGTCATTTAACTTCTCTGTGCCTCAGTTCCCTCCTCTGCAAAATGGAGATTTAGTACCTGTTCTCCTTCCCACTTAGACTGTAAGCCTCATGTGGGGCTTGATTGTCTTATATCTACCTTGGGCAAGTCATTTAACTTCTCTGTGCCTCAGTTACCTTATCTGTAAAATGGGGATTAAGACTGTGAGCCCCATGTGGGGTAGGGACTATGTCCAACCTGGTTACTTTGTATCTATCCCAGTGCTTAGAGCAGTGCTGGGTAAATAATAAGTGCTAAACAAATACCCTAATTATTATTATTACCCCCGCACTTAGTGCAGTCCTTGACACATAGTAATTGCTTAACAAATACGACAAGTTTTATTATTACTACTACTAATAATAAAAAATCAAGCAGGGTTCTTGATTGAGCACCAGGTGAGGCCACAGCACTGTACTGAGTGTTGGAGTGACTAGAACAGAAGAAGGGTACGTGTTTCCTGCCCTTCAAGAGTCTATAATTGAATGGGGGAGAGGAACACCAAAAATATGTAAATATTAGGAGCAAGAGAAGAATGAGAATGAGCTTGGGGATAGAGCAGATATGCCTAGATGAAGTAGCAGGATGTACAATGAACCTACAAGAATACATCAAGGATTCCCAGAATCTTTGTAACCCTCGCATCCACCGCAATTCTAGACCTTCAGATTGGAGCTGTTCCCCAGACATCTGCTCGTAAATGTCATTCAGCCCCGGTCCCAGTTGGTTCCTTCTGTCTGGGCAGGAGGACCAAGAAGCCTCGTTAATTGGAAATGCAAAAGTCTGGAAATAAGGAACTTGGACGTGATGGGGTTGGGAGTAGCAAATATTTTAATTATAAAAAACAACAGGCATCAAGTTCACTGGAGAGTGTCAGTGGCTTTGAAAGATGCCATTGTGAATGAACTGATTGCCGGATTAACACGATTTTACTTTTGTTGGAAAAAAATTGGGAGAGACAAAGTCGACAAAGAAAACTCAGATAGCAAGCAATCCCACATCTCTGGAGAGATACACATATTTCAGAGCTGAATGGGAAGGCTGTCTCCCTTGGACAGACTGGTCTCCATCTCTCAGCCATTGTGGCCATCATTCAAGTCATTTCTGACAGATGAAGAAGTCAAAATGCAATGAGCAATTCAGACCTGTTCCTTTCCCTAGAATTTTGCAAATAAGGGAGAAATCATTAGAGACGTGCTATTGCTGAAATTGTTTTTTATTGTCTTGCTCTGTGAGCAGGCATGTCATCTATCAACTCTGTTGTACTCTCCCAAGCACTTAGTTCAGTGCTCAGCATACAGTAAGCACTCAAATACCATTGATACTTCCTCCTTCCATTCTGCAGGACAAAATAGCATGCCCTCCAGAGCTTCAGAGAATAAATTACTGGTGTTCCCTTCCCCCGGCCCCAAAATCTCCTCTGGGCCTGGACTTAGAATTTTTTCAGTCAGAGAATCACTGCCACCATTGACGTGGCTGCCATCCAGTTCTAAGCTACTGCTGAGGGCTGGATAACTGCCAAGCAGTTCTGCCAACACTATGCTAAGCACTGGGGTAGAGACCAGACAATCAGGCAGAGCTCCCAGTCTGAGAAGGAGGGACTACAGGTGTCTTATCCCCATTTTACAGAAGAAAAACTGAAGTGCAGAGAAGTTAAAGGACTTGACCGGGGACACCCAGCAGATCCGTAGCAGAACTGGGACTTGAACCCGGATCCCAGTCCCATGACATTTCCATCAGGCAACGCTAACTCCAGAGTCATGGGGCACAGTTTCCCAGCCAGAGCTGAGGAAATCCTGGGATCCTCTCCCTTCTCCCCTGAGTCCTGAAGCCCTGTCCTCCTTAGGTGTATGTATTTCCTGACTGAACTGTCACCCAGGAAAGAAAAACAAAGATGGAATCCCAGCGCCATCAGAGCAGTGTGTCACGTTCTGCATGAGCCAGGCCCTGGCGGAACCAGCCTCAGAGCCTCTGCCTTACTGTCCTGCATTATTAGTAATGCATTCAGGCCACTACCTGGGGAGAGGAAGCACGTGCAGAGAAAGAACTGGCAAGAGCTCCCTCTTTAAGGAAAGAGAAGCTGAGGATATGTCACCATTAAACCACCTGGCTGTTATTTGGAACAGATGTGACTGTTCCTCCTTGTTCCCCCAAGTTAGCTTTACTGGCCATTTTGATTTCACATTCAGAAGCCAGGGGATTGTGGATTTTTGACCAGAATGCTTTGTGTTCTTAAAATCCTATCCCCAAAGCAAGCACATTTTGCAAACTTGTTTCCACCGTGTTATTTTTACTTAAAAAAACAATATCCAGGACTGCATTAACTAGATCCCATGCCCGGGATAAACCATCTAGTGGGGTCCCTCACTTGACCAGTGCTGCAGATGATAATCAGTC
Source organism: Tachyglossus aculeatus (assembly GCF_015852505.1). Lineage (NCBI taxonomy): Eukaryota > Metazoa > Chordata > Mammalia > Monotremata > Tachyglossidae > Tachyglossus > Tachyglossus aculeatus. Next base: position 52,446,980 of record NC_052101.1, read on the forward strand.
ATTGCGGTGCATGGTGACATCACTAAGAGAAGCAGTGTGGCTCATTGGAAAGAGCCCGGGCTTGGGAGTCAGAGGTCATGGGTTCTAATCCCAGCTCTGCCACTTGTCAGCTGTGTGACTTTGGGCAAGTCACTTAACTTCTCTGTGCCTCATTTACCTCATCTGTGAAATGGGGATTAAGACTGTGAACCCCATGTGGGATAACGTGATTACCTTGTATCTCCCCGCCTCTCCTGCACTCAGAACAGTGCTTAGCAAGTAGTAAGGGCTTAAAAAATGCCATTATTATTATAACTATAGCACCACCAGCTAGAGTGACACCAGAGGTGAAAGGGAACTCTGGTGGAGGAAGATCAGTGGCAGAGGAGTCCTCCTCTTAACCCCAGTCAAAATGACATCCTACAGTACAACGAGGCAGCGCCCCACCCCCCACCCCACTGAGGAAACCTGCATACACACACACCCCATCAAGGGCACCTCACAAATACCTGCTGGTGCAAATTTGTCTTTCCATGCCCCTCTCCCAGGCCAAGCTGGGTTTGCACAGTCCCAGCCATAATAATAATAATAATAACAACAACAGTAACTTATGTTAAGTGCTTACTATATACCCAGCATTGGGATAGCGACAGTATATGCAGATTAGACCCAATCCCTGTCCCAGTGGAGCTCACAGTCTAAGGAAGGAGGAAGAATAGGTATTGAATCTCCATTTCATATATGAGGAAAGTAGTCATATATAAGTTAAATGACTTGTCCAAGGTCACACAGCAGTTAAGAGGTAGAACCAGGATTAGAACCCAGGTCTCCTAAATCTCAGGCCTGTGCCAGGCTGAGCCATTACAAGGTTCATTTGCTCAATGCAGGCAGCCTAAGTGGATCATTCAGGTCCCAGAGTGGGTTTTTTCTTTTTCTTTTTTTTGGCTTGAATTACCCTGTTGGGCTAGCAGCATGGAGCAGATCAACTGGATAATTACTCAGGTCCCCACATGCCTCTGGCAGCACACACCCAGCCATGAGCTTCTCAGGCTTCCTCATGTCTTTTTAATTGGGTTTAGAAAAGCCTGGATTGGGTCTGCAGGTGGGTGTTTGCTGGCAGCCCTCGCGGACACATGTGGTGGCACCCTTGTTATGGTGGGCAGGCAGTGCGATGTAATCATATCATAAATGAACATGTTCAAGGCCAACTGAATCTAGAGAGTACCTTTCCAGGCACTGCCACCCGCCCCCCCCCCCACCGCCGCCACTTGCTCCCAAGTGTTTTCCCCTCCCAGGGCCCCAAATGCCCAAACCACTGGAACCAAGCAGAACAGGCTAGACACTCCAAATAAGAAGCCCACACCTAAAGGCTCCTGGAGGCCATATCTGTACTGGACAGGGTGGAGGCCAATTGGAAACCAGGCTGTCCTGTATAAAACTGGACAAATGACCACCCTGGCCAGTATACTGGAGGATGCTTTCAGGCTCCAAAAGCTCTGGTGGGAGAACCAGCTGCCTAGAGCAGTGGAAATGCAGCTGGGCTCAGGGCTGGGCTGCTTCTCTGCCTGTCAGTCCCCTCCCTGTTCTGTCGGGGCAAAGAGGCAGTGGCTGAGAGCTGTATAATCAGCTGCAGGGCAGGGGAAGCTGGCGGGGATACTCACTGCATGGAAAGTGGGGCAAGTAGCAATAGTGGTAAGTGTTGGGATGGCTTTTCTGTGCTCTCAGTCTCCAGTGGCCAGGGATAAGTGATCCCTGTATGCACTGGACTCTTCCATACCCTTCTGAACCAGACGCATTGCCTTTCTCTCTCTTTCTGTCTCTCCTTCCCGATAGGATCTTTCAGATGGGTGGCTCAGATTGCAAAATAAGTAGGTTTTCTCTTTTTACAATTTGGGACCAGTGGTTAGTGTTTAATTCCCTGCTCCACTCATCTTTCTGAGTAACTTTTGATTAGTACCAACAATTATCATACTAATCATTTAACTAAGTATTCCTCATAATTGTGAAATCAGGTATTCTTATGTTCAGGCAGTCTCATCATTACTGAAAGCAATTATGTTACAAAATTGCTTTTCCCAGTGACCATCAGCCTACAAAGATCATTAAGCATTTTTTTCTAGTATCACATTGGATACTAATGAAAATTTACATATGAGCAGTTGTCAGAGATCATCTCATGTTTCAATAAAACTTAATAATATTTACTTTCCACTAAGCAGGACAAGTTTTCATTTTCACTAATAAGCATATCCCAGTTCCAGTCCGGATCTGTGGGCCTTTAATTGAATTCATTATAGGATTGTGCTGAAATGTACGGAATTCAAAATTCCACTTTAATTCCCATCTCAGGTACTTCTTACAGCTCTTTTTCAAGGCTGAGCCCATTGATAATCATTCTAGCCAACATCCACCCTTAGCACTACCTTGATTCATCTACTCCTAGCAATTATACAAAGTCTAGACTTAAATCTAAGTCAATCAATCAGTGGTATTTATTGAGCTCTTACTATGTGCACAGAACTGTACTAAGCGCTTGGGAGAGTACACTACAACAGAATTAGCAGATATGTTTCCTGCCCATAACATGCATACAGTCTAGAGGGACGAGCTCATCCTTCCATATTCCTGCTATTGAGTACCCCACCTCAGTTTATTTCTCATTCAGCTACTACCTGTGAAAGACTGGTTTCTGTCAGTCTCCTCTGAGAGATTGCAAGCTCACAGAGAAACAGCATGACCTAATGGAAAGAGCGCAGTCCTGGGAGTAAGACCACCTGGATTCTAATCCTTCTTCTGCCAGTTGCCTTGGGTGAGTCTCTTAACTTCTCTGTCTTCCTCTGTAAAACAGGGATTCAATACCTATTCTCTCTCCCATAGCCTGTGAGCTCCATGTGGGACTGTGTCTGATCTACCCCAGCACTTAACACATAGTAAGCACTTATAACAAACACCATTATTATAATTTCTGTTGAGCTCCTTGAGGGCAGGACCTGCATCTCATCATTGCACTCTCCTTAATGCTTAGTGTAGCACTCTGCACAGAGTAGACACTCAGTGAATACTAACTGATCGATCGATTGACTGATTAGCAATGATACTTGCTATCAGCATGCAGGTTCCGAAGTCTCCTGCGGTTTTCAGTAGGTACAGGTCAGGACCAAGTTACCAGGGTGAGTAGCCACTGGCACCTTTTTCAGATGCCAGGTCACTGGCTGTGGGCTCCAAGGTTGCTTATGAGTCATTCACCCCCCATCACCGCCACTGCTCCTTCCGAAGTCTCCCCCCGGCCCCATCCACACACATTCATGATCCCGATGTGAGAGATGAATTGACACACTCTGCTGAGCCCTTGAGGGCTGGAATGGATCATCTGGGCCTGGAAGGGACCTAAGTGAAGTACCTAGCCCATGCTGCCTCCCCTAGACCATCCCAGATGGATGGGATTCTCTCCCTCATTTCGGGATGGATAGGGGCAAAGGGAGCGCCCTCTTCTCGCCCTTTTCACTCCCCTGTCACTCAGGTGATCCACGGCCTGTACTGTGAGGCACTGATGACCCCACTTACTGCACTGCCACAGTTTGAGAGGAGTTTTCTATGCCTGCTCTGGCACACTCAGCTGTGCTGCTTCTGCCTGGGCTAGTGCCTTTGGGGATGGGCCAAACTCCTTACTAGGCATGCAAGGAGCTAGCCATGGGCAGGTGGTGATGCCGAATTCATTCATTCATTCAATCGTATTTACTGAGCGCATACTGTGTGCAGAGCACTGTACTAAGTGCTTGGGAGAATACAATACAGCAATAAACAGTCACATTCCCTGCCCACAACGGACACTTACAGTCTAGAGTGGGGGAGTCAGACATCAATACAAATACATAAAATAATAGATAATAATAATGGCATTTATTAAGCACTTACTATGTGCATAGTACAGTTCTAAGCGCTGAGGAGATTACAAGGTGATCAAGTTGTCCCATGGGGGGCTCACAGTCTTAATCCCCATTTTACAGATGAGGTAACTGAGGCACAGAGAAGTGAAGTGACTTGGCCAGAGTCACACAGCTGACAATTGGCAGAGCTGGGATTTGAACCCATGACCTCTGACTCCAAAGCCCAGGCTCTTTCCACTGAGCCATGCTGCTTCTCTGTGTACATAAGTGCTGTGGGGCTGGGAGGGAGGAAGAGCAAAGGGAGCAACTCAGGGTGATGCATAAGGGAATGGGAGACAATGAAAAGTGGGGCTTAATCTGGGAAGACCTCTTGGATGACATGTGCCTTCAATAAGGCTTTGAAGTGAGGGGGAGAATAATTATCTGTCAGATTTGAGGAGAGAGGGGGTTCCAGGCCTGAGGCAGGATGTGGGCTAGGGGACGGCGGCAAGACAGGTGAGATTGAGGTACAGTGAGAAGGTTAGCATTGGAGGAGCGAAGTGCTAGCTGGGTTGTAGAAGGAGAAAGGTGAGGTAGGAGGGACATGGTGATGGAGTGCTTTAATGCCAATGGTGAGGAGTTTTTGTTTGACGCTGTGGTGGATGGGCAAACACTGGAGTTTTTTGAGGGACAGGGTGATATGTCCTGAACGTTTTTGTAGAAAACTGATCTGAGCAGCAGACTGAAGTATGGACTGGAGTGGGGAGAGACAGGAAGCTGGGAAGGCAGCAAGGAGGCTGATGCAGTAATCCAGGTGGGAATTCAGCTGGGATAGGATGAGTGATTGTATTGGTTTGGATGGAAAGGAAAGGGTGGATTTTAGCTATGTTGTGAAGGTGGGACCAACAGGATTTAGTGTTGGATTTAATATGTGGGTTGAATGAGAGAGAGCAGTCAAGGATAACGCCAAGGTTATGGGCTTGTGAGACAGAAAGGATGGTGGTGCCATCTACAGTGATGGGAAAGTCAGGGGGAGGACAGAGTTTGGGTAGGAAGATAAGGAGCTCTGTTTTGGACATGTTAAGTTTGAGGGGAAAGGAGAACATCCACATAGAGATGTCTTGAAGGCAGGAGGAGATGTGAGACTGGAAAGAGGGAGAGAGATCAGGGCTGGAGATGTAGATTTGGGTATCATCCTCATAGAGATGGTAGTTGAAGCCATGGGAGTGCATGAGTTCTTCAGGGATTGGGTGTAGATGGAGAATAGAAGGGAGCCCCACAGCTAGGGGGTGGGAAGCAGAGGAGGAGCCTGTGAAGGAGACTGAGAATGAACAGCCAGAGAGATAAGAGGAGAACCAGAAGAGGACAGAGTCAATAAAGCCAAGTTTGGATAACGGTTCCAGGAGAAAGGGCTGGTCCGCAGTGCCGAAGGCAGCTGAGAGGTCAAGGAGGATGAAGATGGAGTAGAGGCCGTTGGATGGGGATCAGCCACTGTACTGCTTCCATAGTCTTTGACCACTGTGTCCAGCATCATACTCACAGGGGAGTCCCTCCTCCCACTGTGGAAGTCACCCCACTGCTTCTCCTGGGCAAGTGCCAGTGGGTCATCATGACAATCAATTCCTAATCCACAAACTCCTTTCTGGCACAAAGCTTATAATAATAGTAATAATAATAATAATTCTGCCACTACATCCCTGTGATGTTGCATTTCCCTATCATTTTAGACTGTGAGCCCACTGTTGGGTAGGGACTGTCTCTATATGTTGCCAACTTGTACTTTCCAAGCGCTTAGTACAGTGCTCTGCACACAGTAAGCGCTCAATAAATACGATTGATTGATTGATCGCCACTTTTAGTTTTTAAAATGTTAAAGTTCCAAGGATGCTAATACTCTGAATCCTCCCGCAAAGCCACTGGGAAATTGTAGAGGCACTTTGGAGGGGGCGGGCAGGAGAGGGAAGGGATGTGCAATCGATTTTCAAAGCAATTCTATCATTTCTGGTAGTTCTTTTGTGTTTAGTTCTCCTGTCGCTTGCAGTGTTTGAGTCAGGCTTTAATTTTCTGAGTAATTAGTAAGATCAAGTTAAAGCCTGACAGAAGTTAAAAACATAATAACAATAATAATAAGAATGGTATTTGTTAGGCGCTTTCTATATGCTGAACACTGTTCTAAGCGCTGTGGTAGATAATATTAATGATGGTATTTGTTAAGCACTTACTATGTGCCAAGCAGTGTTCTAAGCACTGATACAAGGTATTCAGGTTGTCCCATGTGAGGCTCGCAGTCTCAATCCCCATTTTACAGATGAGGTAACTGAGTCACAGAGAAGTTGTGGCTTGCCCAAGGTCACACTGCAGACAAAATGGTAGAGCCAGGATTAGAACTCACATCCTCTGATTCCCAAGCCCTTGCTCTTTCCACTGAGCCACACTGCTTCTATCAATCCATCAATGGTATTTCTTGAGTGCTTACTGTGTGCAGAGCACTGTACTAAGAGCTTGAGAGAGTACATTATGACATAGTTGATAGATATGTTCCTTGGCCACAAGAAGCCTACATCTTAGAGGAATACCCTCGGAGGCTTTTCACTTGCTCCACGGGACACTTTTCCACTCTGAACAATGTTAGAAGGTGCTCAGTTTCAAAGCAGCCAGTCAGATCTCTCATAAGAGGTGGACAGAAGATCCGCAGGGAAGGAAGGCGAAAACTACATTTCCCAAAAGTTTAAGTGTCTGATTTTCTGTCCTTTCCCTACTTCTTGCCTTTACTGCCAGGGATGGAGTTTACCCTCATCTCTGGATGGGGATAGGGTCAGGCTTTGAAAAGAATCCATATAGGCCTGTAAAACTTCTTCTGATTTCTGTTCTCCTGCCCTTGCCCCGGGAATGACCTCTTCCCTGTGATAAAGTGCCAGTTGGTCCTTCATTAATGCTTAGGGATGAGCCAGAGAAATAAGAGTCTGTGGTTTCTCTCTGGTTTGTGGACCAACTCTTATCTTTTCCTTTTTGAATTCCAATCCTTCTTTAAATAAACATTTTTTGAGTAATTTGTTATTTGCAAATATTGTGCCCGGGAATTATCTCAAGATGCTCACTGATAGCTCACTGATGAAGCTTTCAAAAAGCCAACATAGGATTCCGATTCTAACCCATGCCCGGATTCTTTAACATTCCTTTTTGGAATATTTCGAGTAGAGTGGGGTTACTCTTTTCACTCTAAATAATAATAATGATAATAATAATTATATAATTATACAATTATATTTACATTATATTGAGAGTGATGGTCTGTCAGATATGAACGGGGAGGAGGTTCCAGGCCAGAAGCAGGACTCTGGTGAGGGGCCAGCGGTCCAGTGCATTGCTCTTAGTAGGTGTTCAGTAACTACCACCACTAACTACTACTGTTCCCCCAAGTACTTAGTCCAGTGCTTTGCATGTAGTAGGTTACATGTCAGGTTACACTCAGGTTGCATTGCATAAATACCACTACAGCTGTTGCATGTGAGCTCCAGCCAACTGCTGACCTGTGGGGTTTGATCTCGCAAGAGAGAAGCTGCCCCATCTTCATGTTACCGGGATTCCCACCAGTACCTACTCCAGCCCAGGAAGGACTCATGCCAACACGAGCGGGAGCCTTCCACTGCTCCCTTTACAGACAGCTTCTAGGGCTCAATCGGGTGAGATGATTGAAACCATCAGGCGTGATCTCCCTATAATCTCCATCTCCCTGTAATTTCCACTGCTCCTCTTTCCTCCTGCCCCTTTATCGACTCTCCCATCTCTCCAAGCAGTATCTAAAAGGGAGTTCTCCTGCCTTCTCTCAAAATCTCCCCCCTCCACCTCCGCCCCGTCCCTCCACACCTTATCAGAATACATCCCCCTCCTTTTTCCCCATCCTGACCACCTTCTTCAACTTTTTACACTCCAGTGGCTTCGTCCCCACTACTCGCAAACCTGCAAATGTATTTCCTGTCCTTAAAAAACCCTTCCTTTACCCCACAGCTTCCTCCAGGTACCGCCCCATCTCCCTCCTACTATCCCTCACCAAACTCTTTGAGTGAGTCAGCTACACCTACTGCCTCAACTTACTCTCCTCCCAATGTCTCCTTGGCCCCACTCCAGTCTGACTTCTGCCCCCTTCACTCCGCAGAAAATGCCCTCTCAAAGATTTCCAATGTCCTTGCTAAATCCAACAGCCTCTACTCTGTCCTTTTCCTGCTTGATCTCTCAGCTGCCTCTATAGTGTGGACCTACCTGATCTCCTGAAAACATTACCTAACCTTGGCTTCACAGATACTATCCTCTCTTGTTTCTCCTACTGTCTCTCTGACTGCTCATTCTCAGTCTCTTTCGCAGCCTCCTCCTCTGTCTCCCACCTCCTAACTGTGAGCATCCCTCAAGGCTAAATTATGTGTTCCCTTCTATTCTCCATCAACACCCACTGCCTTGGAGAACTCATTCGCTCCCATGGCTTCTGTTTACCATCTCTATGTGGAGGATTTCGAAATCTACATCTCCAGCCCTGATCCCTCTCCTTACCTGCAATTTTGCATTTCCTCCTGCCTTCAGGACATCTCTACTTAGATGTCCCACCAACACCTCAAATTTAACATGTCCAAAAGGGAACTCTTCATATTCCCAGCCAAAGCCCTGCCCTCCCTGTGACTTTCCCGTCACAAATCCATAAGCTTGGCATCATCCTTGACTCACCTCTCTCCTTCTACCCACATATTCAGTCTGTCACCAAGTCGTGTCAGTTCTACCTTCACAATATCATTATAATTCACCCTTTCCTCTCCATCCAAACTGCTACCATGCGGATCCAAGCATTTATCCTATCCCGTCTTGAATACTGCCTCATCCTCTTCATTGACCTCCTTGCCTCCAATCCATACTTTACACTGCTGCCTGGATAATTTTTCTACAAAACCATCCAACGCTTGGAGCACTGCTTGGCACATAGTAAGCCCTTAACAAATACCATCATTATTATTCAGTCCATGTTTCCTGACTCGTCAGGAACCTCCAGTGGTTGCCCATCCACCTCTGCATCAAACAGAAACTCCTTACCATAGGCTTTAAAGCACTCTATCACCTTGCTCCTTCCTATCTTACGTTTCTGATTTCCTACTATAACTGAGCATACTCACTTCACTCATCTAATACCAATCTATTAGCTGTACCTCGGTCCCTTCTGTCTCCCCTCTGACCCCCCACCCTCATCCTCTCTGCCCTGGAACTCCTTCCCCCTTCATTTCTGACAGACCATCACTTTCCCCATCTTCAGAGCCTTATTAAAATCATATCTCCTCCAGGAGACCTTCCCTAACTAAATACTCATTTACCCTGCTCCCTCTCCCTTCTGAATTTTCCTTGCACTTGGATTTGTGCCCTTTATTCACTCCACTCTCAGCCCTACAGCAATTATGTACAAACCCATAATTGAATTGAATCTGTCTCCTCATCTATGCAGGAAGCTCCTTGTAGGTAGGGAACCTGTCTGACAAATCTGTTATATTGTACTCTCCCAAGAACTTATTGCAATGCTCTACACAGCTATCAATGAACATAGTTGATTGATAATAATAATAACAATAATAAAATTGAGGTATTTGGGAAGTGCTTATTTAGTCCTTGAGCCTCATGCGGGACAGGGATTGGGTCCGACCTGATTAACTTGTATCTACCCCGTCACTTAGGAAAGTGTTTGACGCATAGTAAATAGTTTGCAAATATAATAATAATCATAATCATCCTAATAATAGTGCTGTGTGCCAAAGCACTGTATTGAGTGCTGGGGTAGATTCAAGATAATCACGTCACACACAGTCTCAATCCTAAGTGGGGCTCACCATCTACGTGAGAAGAGAGGCTGCCCTATCCCCATTTCCCCAGGACTCCCATCAGTCCCAGCTCCAGCCAGGGAAAAACTCAGATCCTGGCAGCATGAGACCATCTCAACTTCCAGAAAAGTGGGGAGACTGCCACCCTGGCTGCAGCTGTGTCTTCTGGGACTGTTGATCTGAGTTGTGGAGGAGCTCCTGCTTCTGTCATGTTTATCATCAACCTTGCCCTTTATATTTTGATTTCATCTTTCCTTACATGTTTATCATCTCTCCTTCATTCTTAGATTATGAACCCTCTGGGGGCCAGAGGCCACACCAGTACCTCACCGATATACATCTTTCTCAGCACTTAGTACTGTGCCTTGTCCATAGTAAGAGCTTAATAGATGCTACTATTATTACTTCTTCTTCTTCTACTACTACTACTACTCCTGCTGCTGCTCCTTCTAAAAGAAAAGCTTTGCAATATTTGGAAGTCCCAGCTAGTGGTTACTGTCCTGGAATCAGGATCTGCAGCATGGAGAGCTCCATGAGGTGGGAATTTTAACTCTCTAGGTGGCTGTTCTGACAGAAACAGCTCATCAGACATGGGGGTTGAGGGCCAGTGAGGGTGCATCCATCTTCAACTCTGTTGTCCTGTGTGCTAGTTATTCTGGCCTCCCCAGTGCTTCCTCTCAGGCATCGGTATCTCTGATCCTTGTTTAATGATCTCTCTTTGTTTCTACAACCCATACAAGGTCCACAACCATCAAACAAAATCAGCACCCTTAATTCACTACACATTATTTTTTACCCGCTCGCTTTATTATATATGAAATGAAACTAGACCCAACCTCTTTCATACTTGCAGAATTTTTATTAGGGTTACATCTTTCATCAACAGCAACAGGATCCAGTGATTGCCTTCATCAGAATATTTGCAAAAACCTCGGGCATTCGGCTTCAAAAGGCCACCGCCAGCCTGTTTGAAGTGGGTTCATCTTTTCTGCTTTTATCTGGCTGGATAATCTTTTAATCTTAGCTCATCACCCCAGTTCTCCTATCTTTCCTTCTCCCTCTGCTCCTGTAGGTCTACACTGGTATGGACTATGAGATCAGATTGGTAGTCTATCAGCCTTCAGATTCACTACCGGATCATTAATTCAGCTTGCAGCAATGATTAGAATTAGAGGTCCCGTGCCTAGGGTCAGCCGTTTTGTTCATTACAACGGATTGAGGAGATATTTATGCAAGCAGAAAATTGCACCAGCCTTCCCACCAGTGCATTAAATTATAGCAATTTCCTACAGAAGAATCCCTGTAAAATGGGGCAGCAGATTTAGAAGAAAATGTGTTTTAGGTGAGTTGCCTCCCAGCTTATCCTCTTGGAGAATTGCAAGGACCTAGAAAGCACTCTACAGGACTCAGTCTTCCATTATCTCAGCCCTGTTTGTCCTGCCCATTGGTTCATCACGGTAACAATAGAAGGTAACTTTGGATTTCTGTTTGATTACCGCCCTCCCTCAGAGAAGCTGCATGGCTCAGTGGAAAGAGCATGGGCTTGGGAGTCAGAGGTCATGGGTTCTAATCCCAGCTCTGCCACTTGTCAGCTGTGTGACATTGGGTAATTCACTTCTCTGTGCCTCAGTTAACTCATCTGTCAAATGGGGATTAAGACTGTGAACCCCACGTGGGACAACCTGATCACCTTGTATCCCACCCAGCGCTTAGAACAATGCTTCACACATAGTAAGCACTTAACAAATACCATTATAAGTATTATTATTATTATTATTTTCCTGTTCGGGGCAATTTCCTCATTAGGTCAACCTCGGAACAGCAGGGATTGGCTGTGAAGGTCCAAAAGGAAATACTGACAGACAGGCTTCATTGACAACTGGCCTCATTGTCTTGTGTGACTCATCCAAGGGGTCACTCCCTCCTAACAGATGTAAAAAATATTTTTTCACTCATGTGGCACCTTTAATGAAGTATTAGAGGTGCTATTCAGAAACATCCTCCCTAGGTGCCAAGTTTTCACTGTGAGTGTGGAGGCAGAAAGAGGGCAGGGATTTCAGAGGCAGCGGGGACAAGGAGAATGGCAAGCTTCAAAGAGCCAACAGGCTGGACAGCCACCATCTTGGGTCTCGTCAACCCCGATTGGAAGCTGTCTGGTCTCGTCAGAGCCCTGGGATCAGTAAGGTTGGGAGTCTGGCCCCAACAGCCCTGGGCCATCAATCCTATCACCCCGTGGAGTGGTCCCCATGACAGCATCCACCATACCAAGCTCTAGATGCTCCATTTCTTAGAAAGAGCAAAGGAGACACAGGCCCCAAAGTCAGGCAGTGAAAAACCAGAAATAGAATCCAGGGTTTGGTTTCCTGTATTGGAAGGAAAAATCTAATACCACTAAGGGACATTTGGGCTACTTCCCGAAACGTTTGCCTGAACATGTATAGAATCAGCCAGTAGCATTTATTGAGCCCTTATGATGTGCAGAGCACTGAACTGAGTGCTCGGGAGAATTGTCCAATTTTCCCTAGACAGTCACTGAAGTGATGTCACCTGTCATGGGGGGGGAGAGAGAGACAGAGAGACAGAGACAGAGACACACCAGGGACAGAAATCCTGTTTCATATAAAATTTATTCCACGAGGTGAATTGAATTATTTAATGATTTTAGGCGCAATGGATTGAACTTCCCTTTTGGGAGGAATGTGATCAATCAGTAACATAAGAACTTCCCTAATGGGAGGAACACAGTCATATGTTAGTCGCATGTGGGTGAGGTGGCTAGCTCTCACCCATGTGCACTTCCCACTCGGGAAGAATTCACGTGCTTTCCCACACGGGAATTATCTGCTTATTTTCCCACACAGGAGGGATCCATTACAATACCCACACACGTGGTGGGTGGTTAGCTCTCACCATGTGCTCTCCCTACCTGGGAAGAATCCACCCGGGAGGAGGGGGCACCTGGCTCCCACCCACGAACATTCGGCGAGACACTCACCCATCCCACGGCCCTTTCCTTGGTGTGTTGGTCCTAGTTGCAGAGCGAGCGTCTGGCCTTCTGGGCAGAGAAAGACTCATGGGCCACTGTTGCAGCTGCAGCTGCTCCTGCTGCTGCTGCGTGTCTTGTTGTTCTGCCCCAGAAGGTCCGAGGCGACAGGTATTTATCACCTGTGCTCCTAGGCCATTCCAGCTTCCGGCCTCAGTTTATACAATCTCTGCCCTCCCTACTCCTCCATACCTAATTTGATTGGCAAGGGGGCGAGGGACACTTTCTGTATTCCCGGCTTGGGCTGCCAATCCAGCAGTTTTGGTTGTGGGGGCGGTATCCCACTCTCACTTCCGAGTTCCTCCTGCTGGCTCAGATGGTCATGAGATAGCATTTGACCTTGAGATGGCCGGTACCCCAGAGTCACCTTGGGACAAGTGGGCATTTTAGCCGCAAGTATTTTCCAGAAGGGAAATATCAAACATCTATTGGTGTGGGTCTCCACCAAGAATGAATGCTGTTCAAGCATTTCTCCTTTGGTCGGGTTAAGGGTGGGGTGGAGGGAAAGTTCATCGGATCATCAGATTCTCAGCATTTAGATAGCTTTGGGCTTTGGAAGAGAATAGCACCTTCTCTGTGCTAAAGGACACAAGTACAGGTCAATCTGTGAAATCCACTACAAATCAAGCACTAATTCTAGCTGTTATTTAATTCCTGTCCCACATATCCACATAGCCAATGGTTGGCTGCTAGCGAGTAGGGGAAAATGAGTAGGCTTGAGTTGCACCTCTGCCCCTTCCTCTGATTGCCCTTTGGCTCAGAACTTCACAGAGAATGCCAGGGGGGGAATGGGAAATTAGGGAAGAGGGGAAGGAGGAGAAGAAAAAAGGAGCTAAAGGTGTGAATCATCCTCAGATGAGAAAAACAGCCCCTAAAGAGGATCCCCGACTTGACTGAGCAAATGTTAAATTGGTCACATGAATTCCCTTTGGGCTTGCCTCAAAGAAGAAATAGCAATCTCTCCTCCAGTGAAGGGGGACATGGAGTTCTTCCAGGAATTGGATATGTTAAACTGTCTTGGCTGTTCGTGTCTTTGCTTACCTCAGTTAAACTGTAGGGCCCTTAAGGTTGGGGCCAAGTCTCCTAGGTCCCTCGCCCCATCTGCATGCCCTTCTGGTCCACTGGAGCCCACCAGCAGGGAGTTGCATTCAACTGGCACCTGGCACTGGATCATCATCCCTTCCTCAGAAGCACCAGGCATAGGGACAAAGGCAGCACCCTGCTATGGGACTCCAGCTCCAGCCCTCTAGCCTGTGACTGCTCTGAGTTTTTGGTCCTCTCCACCAATCAAACATGTCTTTGAGTGCCATGCTGGGACAAGGTCAGGAGAAGTGAGGTTAAATCTGATGGCCAAAGTAGGGATTGCTTTGGACTAACTGCAAGTTTTCCATATCCACATTCTCCCTGCCTTCCTCAGGCATCGAGAAGCGACAGCAGCTGGCTGTCTTTGCAGTGTGCTGTACCTCAGGAGAGTGAATTATGTACAAAACCCTCCAGGAGCTTTACAAATAATTCCCCAGACTGTGAAGGCAGCACACTGTTCTCTGAGATTCTGAGATGACTTCCTGGCTAGTGGAGACAACACCCTTTTCTTCAGGTTTTGCAGAAATCACTTGCAAAACCCAGGGAGGAGAGAGAGACAGACCATTCTGTAAATCCCATTTGTTCCTGAGTATGGGAAAGTACTAAACAGAGGCCTGATTGACACCTGAGTCTTCCTTTTATAGATTAGGAAACTCTTTTGTAGATGGAAACTCTTTGAGGGAAGGCACATCACAATATTGAAATTCTGAGAAATCTTCTAAGATCAAATAGTTTTAGAATCAGCACATTTAGATTTGAATTTAACTGAGACTCTCATTTAAGTTTATGCCAATGATCTTGACCTTGGTTGTCCAACTAAATGTCCAACAGTTGTTCTGAGACCATAACCTGAGTTGCTTGTATCCACCCCAGCACTTAGTACAGTGCCTGGCACATAGGAAGTGCTTAGAAAATACAATAATAATAATGCTAATAATAATATAGCCACTGTGCCCAGAACTAGTCTCACCCATTATCAAGATGGCTCAATGTAAAGCCCATAGAGAATGAAGGCACCTATGAGATGCCCCTCAGTAACATCGCAGCAGCCCGAAAGCAGCCCTGTAGGAGCAAGGATCCTCAACCCCTCTCCACCATCTTCAGCGATTGGGCATTTCTCTACGACACTGTCTTCCAGGAAGCTGCCAAAGCATCAGATTCTGTTGATTGTTTAGCAAATTTGTGTGGTCCAAGCAGTCCTTCAAGATTCTGAGACTCTTTCACAATAGCACTGCTGGTTATGCACATGTGGCAGATCCTGTGCAGGAATCTGCCTGCACATGATCCTCGAGGAATCTCTTCCAGATCAACAATTAACTCAGCTATTAAGTGCTAGGTCAGCATGTTCATTCTAACAGCATCGGCAAATCACTGAGAGAACATTTGCCACACTTTCATTCACAGGGAAACCTCTAAGTGGTGTTATATATGAGTTTTGTCTTATGCTGCTGAGTTGTCTCCGACCCAGAGCGACTCTCCCAGAGTGCCCCAGCTCCATCTTGAAGCATTCCGGTAGCATATCCATAGAGTTTTCTTGGTAAAAATACGGAAGTGGTTTACCATTGCCTCCTTCCGTGCAGTAAACTTGAGTCTCCACCTTCAACTCTATCCCATGTTGCTGCTGCCTAGCACAGGTGAGTTTTGATTTGTAGCCACTGCCCAAGCTAGGAATGGAATGGATAGGCCTCTGTTTACCACTGCCTCCTGTAGCCGAGACTGGTAGAGTACTGGAAAGTCTCCAGGTGCGACCCTGAGAGGGGTTTATCTATGAGTTCAAAAGATAAATTCTTATCTATCTATCAGCTTGCTGTGGGCAGGGAACGTGTCTGCTATATTGTTATATTGTACTCTCCCAAATGCTCAGCACAGTGCTCTGCACACAGTAAGCACTCAATAAATATGACTATATGACCAACTATATCCATACAGAGAGAGAGAGAGAGAGAGAGAGAGAGAGGAGACAATAGATTGTGAGCCCCATGTTGAACAGGAATTGTGTTCTGTCTCATAGCATTTTATCCCAGGAGTTAGCATATAAATGACTTAATAAATGACATAATTGTGATTGAAAATGTCAATCCAACCCTACCTCAGTTTGCACTGGGGTTTGTCTTTCTTTCCAAAACTGATGTAACAATAAGTGATTCTGAATCTTTCCTAGCAGTGCTGCTGAAAGCCAGCTAGCTTCTCCCAGCCTCCTGCCCCCAAAATGAGATTGTCATAATGACTTAGACGAGGTCCAGAAAAGCAACAAAGTGTGAGCATGAATGATGGTTAAAGCTACTCAGGAGAAAATGGGCCCCAGGTTCCTGCTATTTGCCATAGCCCCTCAGAACTGAGAATAGCTTTCTGTCGCTTGGTGCACACGCGTGAAGACTGAACCACTTAATCCAATTTACATCTCCCCTGAGCTTCTGAGCGTGCCCATTCATTTCTGTTCAATGCATCCAATTTTTCTCGTCCACAGTACAGCAGCCAAATAGAGACGCACCATTTTAGTGTGAGCCTTAAGCTCCCTGCTGAGCTCCTGAAATGAATTTTGGCGTAATTTTTCTTTTAGCTCCAGCACTGTGAGCACTCTAGAGGCCAAACCAGGTCAGATCCAGCTGCCTAAAGTGGCCAGGTCTTGTCCAGTTCCGTTTCGACAAATGTACCCAGTGATAACGTTGCACGGTGATTATGTTGACCGTGCCACAGATGTCTGCCTTGCTCTGTAGCTGCCTCATTGATTCAACACAATGCCCCCCGACTGCCCCTTTGGTCAGGAAGCAGCTGGCCCAGGCCCTGGCAGGTCCCTGCCAGAACCTCCCTGGAGAAATACGTTTCAGCTAAGCCTCCAGATGTCCTGGGCCTGCACCCTCAGTCAGTGCTCACTGGGCTCTGGCGGGGGCCGGGTGGAAGGCTCTAGACTTCCACATTATCCTGGCCCCACCAGGCCAGCTATTGCCCAGGGCCTTGCCTCTTCCTGGGTTCCTTTCTCCCTTGTTCCTGTCAAACTGGTAGCACCCAATAGCAGGGGCCCAACTAGGGGCACAGGGGTGGGGCTGGAGCTCCTGGTGGCAAGGGGAAGCAAGAGCATCATATTGGACCCAATCCTTGTCCCACATAGGCTTACAGCCAAAGAGGGAGGGCGATCAGGGTTTTTTCGTTCAGATTTTGCAGATGAGGGAAATGAGGCCCAGATGGGTTAAGTAACTTGCTCAAGGTCACCCAGCAAGCCAGTGGAAGAGCTGGGGCTGGAACACGAGGCACTGTACTAAGCGCTTATAGAGAGAAGCAGCATGGCTCAGTGGAAAGAGCCCGGGCTTTGGAGTCAGAGGTCATGGGTTTGATTCCCGGCTCTGCCAGTTAGCTGTGTGACTTTGGGCAAGTCACTTAACTTTTCTGTGCCTCAGTTATCTGTAAAATGGGGCTTAAAACTGTGAGCCCCCCATGGGACAACCTGATAACTTTGTAACCTCCCCAGCGCTTAGAACAGTGCTTTGCACATAGTTAAGCGCTTAATAAATGCCATTTAAAAAAGCACTTGGGAGAGCATGACAGAATTAAGGCACGTGGTCCCTGCCCTCAATCTGCAATCAGGCAAAAATGATTTAAAAACAGTGACAGACTAATTTGTAAGGAAAGGGAGAAGGGGGAAGAATAAAGGTGGAACAGATTATAGTAGAGATGAAATGGTCAAAAAAATTACATGACTCCGCTCTCTCATTCACCCCACACATCCAATCTGCCCCAGAACCTGCCGGTCTCACCTCCACAACATCGCCAAGATCTGCTTTCCTCTCCATCCAAGCCGCTACCTTGCTGGTTTAATCTCTCATCCTATCCCGAATGGATTCCTGCATCAGCCTCCTTTCTGATCTCCCATCCTCCTGTCTCTCCCCATTTCAGTCTATACTTCACTCTGCTGCCCGGATTATCTTTGTACAGAAGGGCTCGGGGCATGTCATTCCCCTCCTCAAAAATCTCCAGTGGTTGCCTATCAACCTTCGAATCAAGCAAAAACTCCTCACTCTTGACTTCAAAGCTCTCCATCACCTCACCCCTTCCAATCTCACTCCTCTTCTCTCCTTCGACAGCCCAGCCCGCACACTCCACTCCTCTGCTGCTAACCTCCTCACCGTGCCTCATTCTCCCCTGTCCCGCCGTCGACCCCTGGACCACATCCTACCTCTGGCCTGGAATGCCCTCCCTCCACACTTCCGCCAAACTAGCTCTCTTCCTCCCCCTTCAAAGCCCTGAGAGCTCATCTCCTCCAGGAGGCCTTCCCAGACTGACCCCCCTTTTTCCTCTCCTCCTCCTCCCCTCCTTATCACCCCCCTCCTTCCTTCTACCCTACCCCCTCCCCCTCCCCACAGCACTTGTGTATATTTGTACATATTTATTACTCTTATTTTATTGATGATGTGTATATAGCTATAATTCTATTTATTCTGTTGGTATTGACACCTGTCTACTTGTTTTGTTGTCTGTCTCCCCCTTCTAGACTGTGAGCCCATTGTTGGGTAGGGACTGTCTCTATATGTTACCGATTTGTACTTCCCAAGTGCTTAGTACAGTGCTCTGCACACGGTAAGCGCTCAATAAATTTGATTGAATGAATGAACTGAATATACCACATGCTAAGCATGGTTTGGATCAATGTGACTAGGATGTTCTGAAGTGAATAAATTAGGGAAGGCTGCCTGGAGTAGGTGGGATTTTAGGAGGCCTTTAGTGGTGGAGAGAGCTGTGGCTTGGTGGATTTGGGAGTTGGGAGAAGTAACTTCTGGGCCAGATGGACAGTGTAAGCTAGGGGTCAGAGATGGGAGAGTTGGATTGGATTGTGGGCTATATGAGAGGTGGGTTCTGAAGTAGTCCGTTTAGAAGTTACCCAGATAGAGGTGGGCACTGGAGCTCTGCAAGTGGGGAACTCCCCGAGGGAATGAGTGGGAAGTGCGTAAAGCTGGTTTCCCAGAGCAGAGCTCAGCATGACCTTCAGTCTAGAAGAGGTGTGAAAGGAGCCAGTGGAGAGTGAGGAGCGGCCAGAGAGGTAGGAGTACCAGCTGAGGATCTCACCCCAGCAAGGCCAGAAAGTGTGTCAGGAAGGATGGAGTTGTCCACAATCCCATTGCTTTTCCAGTGGGCTACACTGCGTCCCCAGAAAACAGCCCCCAAGAATAAGTCATTACTGATACTCGGTTAGAATAAGTCTAAGCTCTGATGTGGCCCCAGGGTAAACTCATGCTCCAAAGCGGCAGCTCACACTAATTAAATTGGAAATACAATATTTGCTCAAGCTTTCTGTCTCCGAGCCAGATGTGTTTTAAATAGTTAAAATGATTTGATGTTTGAAAAAATCCCTTGTGTTAATACTGAGCTTGGTCCCTGGGTCCCGGCCTACAAGCCAAAGTGACTCGGTTGTCCTCATATTGTTTGGTTCCAAGCACCTGGGGAGTGGGCAGGTCCCCACACCCGAGACGTGGAGCAAAGTCTGGGGCCCGAAAGGTGGGGCCTCTGGAGGGAACGCTCATTGGTCAGAATGCAAAAGCGCAGTTCTAAGAGTCAGTTTCATATTGGCAGTGGGAGAAACTGGATCAGAATGCAGAGAACAACAAAGTAACAAGTCAGAAGGAGGAAATAAGGTGAGCTGGAGTTAGTTCGTTTCATGAACTTTCGTTTTGAAACCGGCTACCATGACAGTTCTGTTCCTACTTAATAGAAGGGCCATCTTCTGCTTTAGTCAGATTGATTAATAGTTGGGGCTCTCCAAAAAGTCACTGGGAGCGGACCCTTGCTCCTACGCAGAGTCATAACATCTGCATGTTAAGCGCTTAGTACAGTGCTCTGCACACAGTAAGCGCTCAATAAATACGATTGATTGATTGATTGCATGGCAGAGGATGATCCCTTCCTGTGGGTTGTTGAGCCACTCTTATTCAAGCCACACCCACCACATGCATTGTCTCTCACATCTCTCTTTCTATACCGAAAATGAGTTTTGTTTCTTCTCGAGGTCTGCAGAAGCCAAAAAATTGCCCTGAATGCTTATCTCAAGGAGACTTAAATTGCTTTCATAGGGAAGGGTCGGGTGTGGCAACCAATGCTCCAAGCAAAGAGAACCAGCCCTGAAGAGGACCATTTTTCAGGGAGTGTTTTCACTGTAGAAATTGGTCTTGGCTTCATGGTTCTTCCAACTTTAGATCTGGGCACCTAGAAAAGCCATGCCAGGAAATACCGGTTTTCTTGAGGAGACCAGCTAGAACAGAGATCTTTCCAGCCAGTCAACCAACCAACCAACCAACTTAATTTATTTAGCACCTAGAATATGCAGAGCTCTATACTAAGGGCTTGAGAGACTATAATAGAGGAAAAGGAAACAAATCCCTGCCCTCAAGGCACTTAATAGAACAGATCCAACGTGGACTAATGATCTTTCCTGCCCTCTCCTGATAAGTTTCCGTTTTGCAGTATTGTCATTATCCTGGTTCCCTCGGGTAACAGATCATTCTGGTCATTGCCAGTAAGGAAGATGAGAGGGAAGTGGAGTATTGGAATTCTGCTCTGATTGTGGGAGGTTTCCGTCTGAGGTATCCCTCCTGTCAGGGAATCAGAGCTGTTGGAACAGAGCATTCATTCATTCATTCATTAAATTGCATTTATTCAGTTTTTACTGTGTAAAACTGTACTTAGTACTAGTTACTTAGTACTGGTACTTAGTACTTAGTACTAAGTACTAAGTGCTTGGGGGAGTGCAATATAACAATGAACAGACACATTCCCTTCCTACAGTGAGCTTACAGTCTAGTGTAGAAAGGGTGGAGACAGACATTAATATAATAAATAAATTACAGATATGTACATAAGTGCTGCAGGGCTGGGAGGGGGGAAGAACAAAGGGAGCAAGTCAGGGTGACGCAGAAGGGAGTGGGAAAAGAGGAAAGGGAGGCTTAGTAAGGGAAGGTCTCTAGAAGGAGATGTGCCTTCAATAAGGCTTTGAACAAGGAGAGAGTAATTGTCTGTCAGATTTTAGGAGGGAGGGCATTCCAGGCCTGAAGTAGGCCATGGCCGAGGGGTCAGTGGTGAGATAGGCAAAATCGAGACACAGTGTGAAAGTCGTCATTAGAGGAGCAAAGTGTGCTGGCTGGGAGAGTAGGAGAGTAGCGAGGTGAGGTAGGAGGGGTAAGGTGATTGAGTGCTTTAAAGCCATTGGTGAGGAGCTTTTGTTTGATGTGGAGGTGAATGGGCAACCACTGGAATTTTTTGAGGAGTGGGGAGGCATGTCTTTCATTCATTCATTCAATCGTATTTTTTGAGCACTGACTGTACAAAGCACTATACTAAGTGCTTGAAAATCCTGAACGTTTTTGAAGAAAAATGATCTGGGCAGCAGACTGAAATATGGACTGGAGTGGGGAGAGACAGGAGGCAGGGAGGTCAGCAAGGAGGCAGATGCAGTAATCCAGGTGGGATAGGATGAGTGACTGTATTAGCTAGGTAGCAGTTTGGATGGAGAGGGAAGGGCAAATTTTAGTGATGTTGTGAAGGTGGGACTGACAGGATTTAGTGATGGATTGAATATGTGGGGGGGGGAGGAAGAGAGAGAGAGAGAGAGAGGTCAAGGATAATGCCAAGGTTATGGGCTTGGGAGGCAGGAAGGATGGTGGTGCCATCTACAGTGATGGGAAATTCAGCGGGAGGACAGGGTTTGGGTGGGAAGATAAGGAGTTCTGTTACAGACATACTAAGAACATTTTGTGCAGTGTTTCTCCCTGCTGATGAAGGAGTGGGTAATGAACCAGTGCATTGTTTTCAATCTCTTGGAGGAGAAATCTCTACCTTATGGATAAGATGTTGGTTCTCTATAGTGCCTCTCTTCTGAAGAGCTCATAGATGTTTCCCACTTAGTACTTCCTTTATCCTCACTGTATTTTAAAGGTTCTACATGGCCAAATGCCCAGTATATGATGGTAAGAATCATGATGATGATGTGGATGATGATAATTGGTTTCCTGTTATCAATCAATCAATGATATTTATGGAGCACTCACTGTGTGCAGAGTATTGTACTAAGCACTTGGGAAAGTACAGTAAAAATGTTGGTAGACATGATCCCTGCCCTCAAGGAGTTGACAACCGCCACTTGTCTGCTGTGTGACTTTGGGCAAGTCACTTAACTTCTCTGTGCCTCAGTTACCTCATCTGTAAAATGGTGATTAAGACTGTGAGTCCCACGTGGGACAACCTAATCACTTTGTACCGCCCCCCCGCCAGCACTTAGAACAGTGCTTTGAACATAATAAGCGCTTAACAAATACCATCATTATTATTACAAGTATTAAAGTGAATTGCATATAGGGGGAAATAGTAGAATATGAGTTTGCGTACTTGAGTGCTGTATGGCTGAGTAATAACAAGTGCAGTGTGTTATGTACATAATGCAAATCAAAGAATGTTCAAAATAAAAAGAAATCCAAGTTAAATATTTTTGTGTACACATCCAAACATAGAGTGGATTCATTCACATGTCCTGTCATTTTTAAAGAAAAGACAAAAGAAGGGTAATTTTATAAAGCTATAAACTCTCCCTTAGAGGCCACAAGTGATCAGCTGCGCTTTCCTATCAGGGATAGGGAAATCCACCAAGGTGACATTGTAGCGGGGCTGGGCCTTGAACCCAGACCCTGTTGCCGAACTGCACCTTCCGGCCTCTGGTGGACTCCATTGCCCCTTTCTCTGCTGGAAACAGGGCAACACCTTGCTTGGGGGCATGGGGGTTTGCATCTGAAATAAACACTGGTGACTGCACCCTGCGGGCAGGATAACAATGCCCAGGTTTTGAGAGAAAGTGGCAGATTTGATGCATAACTCAATTGGGTCTGCAGTGTAAAGACATTTTAGATTAAGCAGCACGTTTCTGCTAGAATGTCTGCTAGCAGACAGGGAAAATCAAGGTTTCTCAAGCCTCGAAAGAGCATGTTTGAGACGTGCCCATCGATCTCCATGACGGAGCATTCTGCTGCAGAGTGACCCAATGTTGGTGAAGAAGCAGGGAACTGGAACAGAAAGATTGGGCTCCAGCTTGTTTTTGGAATCCTCAGCATTACTCAGTTGGGTGTACTGATTCTGCCAGCCCAGGAGTCAGTAGCATTCCTGAGCCGAAGGTCCAGCGGATGGCCCTAGAGAGTCCAGAGAAACCATCCCCAAAGGCAGCAAAGCCTTAGATGAAGTGTAGCTGCTGTGGCACCTTAGGGAAAGTGTTGCTGCTGTACCATTTTTATCCATGTGGGCCTTTATTGTCAGGGCGGGGGCATCAGCTCTAGAGCCAGGGTTGTGCCTTCTTTTCTAACAAAGCTTGTGCCTGCAGTTCCTCTTGTTGCTCATATGTAGCTCAGTGAAAATGGCATTTTCTGACAGCCAGCGAGAGTGGCAGGGCTCGTATTTGCTAGCTCAGATGAGTTTCCACCCCCTGGCAAGCCCCCATACCACAAATAACAGTGTTTTGGGGTCACCAGGAAGTCTGGATTTGGGTAATGGAGGCAGGAAGGAGAATTCATATGTGCTGCAATCATGATTTATGGAAAGTTAATTGGCACAGTGATGAAATTGCAGTGGACCGTAGTGGTATTGTAATAACAATAATAATAATAATAATAAAAGGATAAGAACAAAAATCCCAGAAGGAAAATCTAGTGAGAATAGGAACACTATAAAACTTTTTGAAATGAATATATTATAAATCCCACCTCTTCCATAAGGGTTTCTCTCATTTAATATTGTACCCTCCAAGCCACATCATTGCAGCAACTGCCTCAGGACTTGTGTACTCAACCCCCGCTTTAGCACTTAGGTATATTACTAGTTACTCTACTATTTAAGCACTTCTTCATTCATATATCTATCTTTCCATTCTGTTTACTCCTAACTGTAAGTGATTTTGTATCTGTACCTTCACTTGGGATGTAAATTCCTCGAGGACTCGGATTATGCCATTTACCGCTACTGTACTCTCCCAATCACTTAGTACAGTGCCCTACCCACAGAAAGTGCTTAGTAAATGCCATTAATGTGTTGCCAGTGAAAATGCATGAGGAATATGCAGAACAAGTTATTTGGTTAAAATGTCCCAGATGTTCTAACCCACCCTAAAGCAACTGGTCTCCCCGATTCTAGAGTTTAAAACTTACCCACCTAGGAAGCCTGGCTGAGTTTCTCAGCCCTGGCTCAGATCAAGGGAACAGGAAGGACCGTGATCTCTTCATGATAATCATCAGCAGCAGCAGCAGCATCACCATTATCAATGGTATTTATTGAGCACTTACTGTGTTCAGAACACTGTTCTAAGTGCTTGGGAGAGTACAATACAACAGATTTGGTAAACACATTCCCTGCCCACAATGAAGTTAGAGTCTAGAGAGCGAGACAGACATTAATCTCTCCCTTTTCCTGGTTTCTTCGAGATCATCCTCCAAAGCAAAGTTAGCCAAGGCCCTATCCTCAGACCCCAGGGGCAACTGTTGCTCACCATGAATCAAGGCTTCTGCCTCCTCTTGATCTGGTGAGTATAATAGGGTATTTTTACATCACTATCAACTGATACCATTTGGTTAATGTGTTAGATAATATTTTACAGAAAATATTACTGATTACCAGTCTTTGCTATTTTCCTGGAGCAGGGCCGAGGTCATGAATGATGGGGTTCTTTTACCCAGTTGATCGCAGGTCTTTTCATCTGTCCCGGAGATCTGTGTTGTTCCTCATGCACTCCACATTGTTCTCATGGCATCTGTGCAGTCCAGTTTCCTTGGTCCTGCCTCCCTCTGTCCTGGTATCCCATCCTCGGGCTCTGGGGCCAATATACTGATGTGCCCATCTGCCTTTGGCTCTTTCTGGGGTTTAAACTGTTGTCTATTCAGTCCAAAATGCCAAGCTGCCTTGCCCTGTATGTGTCTAGTCCTGTACTGCCCAGCCATTCTCTGGAATGTCTCTGAACTTTGTCTCTTCAGCCCAATTTATGCCAAACTGTCTTACCCTAGACGGTGGGCCCAGTGGGACTGTGCCCCCAAAAGGAAACAAGAAGATTAGGAATCCAGGGAGAAACCCAGTTGTCTAGGGTCATGAAACCTAGCATTGGTGGGGTGGGAGAAACCTAGAAGAACTTCAAAGAAACAGGGCTCCTCAAGTGAGGGGGTAGAGTGGCCCTGAACTCTTCTAGCCCCACCCTCTGCCTCCTTCTGGATCTAATCTGAGCACTGTCTTAGATTTATCAGGACTGCAACCTCCCAATCTCACACCCATCAGGGCCATGCTGGCCCAGTAAAGGTTAAATGATTCTTTGCCAATAGTTGGGAAACCTACAGTCCGTGAAGCTGATTTCTATCCTTTACCAGTTAATTTCCATGTGAGAATGGATGGAATTTCATAAATGGATCTCTTCATCCCTTTGGTCTCCTTTTCCCAAATAGCTGTTTGTTCCCAGATAGGGCATCCAATCAGATATTAAGCCTGCAAGTCTCCCTATAATTTCCCCCTAGGAATGATGTGGAATTGCTACAGCATCTAAGCTTAGCAGATGAGCCGGGCTGTTAAATGGCATCAGCTGTTCAACTCCTCCCAGAGGGAATTCACTCACTTTTAAATCCCCCTCTTGAAGATGTGAGATGTTGACTGGTTTACTCCATTTGCCAAAATGGAAACTTTATTAGCTTGAGTATAGTTACTACTGCAGTACTACTCTGGGCTACTGTGGGATCCTCTCTCCCTCTGCTCCCAGGAATCAATGACATACTGACAGTAGTGATAATAGTATTCATCGAGGGGTTACTGTGTGCAGAGCATTGTATTAAGAGCTGAAAAAGAATTAGACATTAGAGCTGAAAAAGAATCGGGGTTCACGATCCAGTGTCCTTGCCAACCTATCAGTGTTTCCATTGGGTCTCATGGTCTTACTGATGTTTCCATCTCAGAGGAGCAGCTCTCTGACAGTATTGTTCTTACTTCTAGGAGTAAGTCTACTTCTACTTCCCCTCTTGTTACCCTTCAGGCCCCTGCCAGAAACCAACTGGCAGGGGCAAGAACGCGAGAGGCAGTGTGCAAACCACTAACACGAACAGCAGTTGCCTCGCACAGGCTACAGAGCAGGACAAAGGGTTCTCCGCCACCCTTGATGGGAGGAGGAACTGTCGTTATCCCAGGTTTTTGTGCCTGTTCCCAGCCTGGGTTGGCTGTCTGAATTCCCCATTGGAGGATGGTTTGGACCACGGGAAAACGCACAGTGCTTTTCCTTGGGTCAGAGAACAAGGGAACGGCAAGCGTTGTGCAGTAATTTGTGATTGTGACTGTGATCACAAGAAAGAGCTCAGCTCTGAGAATCAGAGGAACTGGGTTCTCATCCCTTCTATGCCCCTTGCCTGCTGTGTGACCTTGGGCAAATCACTTCACTCTCTGTGCCTCACTTTGTCCTCATATGTAAATGGGGTATTTGATGCCTATTTTCCCACCCCCTTAGACTGTGAGCACCATGCGTGATAAAGACCATGTCTCACCTGATTATTTTGTCTCTAATCCAGCACTTGGTGAAGCACTTAGTATATAGTAAGCACTTAACAAATGCTGTCATTATCATTGTTATTATTATCATTATTATGAGACATCACAGTTTGTGAGCTTCTTGGCAAAAGAAGATTCCTTGTATCAGTAGCCCTTTACAAAAACTTTGAAGACCCCGGCACCACTGTATTTCCATGAGGGAAATGTCTTCACCACATGGGAAGGCTTGTTTTTCCATGGAAGGATTCAAAGTAATCTGGCATTTCCCTTTATTTTTGTGCAGATAATTACAACAAAAAGGAATATCAAGGAGGGGAATGGAATTTATAGACTAAACACACTTTTGAACATTTGTTCTTATATTCTGACCTCTCTCTTGAATAGCGATGTTTAAGTTTCCTAACTTAAATACCAGCTGCACAACACCCATGTACATATCTGTAATTTATTCATATTAATGTCTGTCTTCCCATCTAGACTGTAAGCTCATTGTGGGCAGGGAACAGGTTTGCCAACTCTGTTATATCGTACTCTTCCAAGTGCCTAGTGCAGTGTTCTGCATACAGTAAGTGCTCAATAAATACCATTATTTGATTGATTGATTGACTGACAAGAGGCTCCCCTCGCATCCTAAAATGTGTATAATTGGCTCTGGTTTTCATTTTAGTGGCTATCTGAAGTGAACTGCATGTCGTAGAGATTTCCAGGAACAATGACTGGACCTCAGAGCAGCCAGGAGTTGCCAGATCCTCATGGTTAGGGGCTTTTCCCTGCCATCAATGTCTCTCTGTGAGTTTTGCCAGGCAAGCTTGAATTTTCTCATGTTCTACTCTGTCAGATTCTCCTGGTGCCCAGGACAGGACCAGGGCATCTAGTTCCATTCCCTCTGGATTGGCCAATTTCTTAATTCGTAGGTCAAGATGAAAGGGTGCCCTCATTTCTCCACTTCAGATAGGGGAATAGAGGAAAATTCAGAGAACTTCAAAGCAATCTATTTATCCCATGGAGGGAGATTCATGTTCAGTTGGGTAGGAATTTACTGGCAAAAATAGGAACAGATGAGGCCTTTTTGGAAATGAGCTCCAAAGTAGGACAGGGACCATGGAGAGTTGAGTGTCAGTGGGAGCTCAGAGGACCTCTGCTCATAAGGCATGACCCTGGATCTGGTGAGCGGAAAGATTGGGGGAAACTAGATGGGCAATTTACCCAAGAATAAAACCCAAATGTGAAGCCATCAGACCCCCTCTATCTGGAAGACATATCTCCTAACTGAGCCATATCCTCACTTCTCCTACCTCCAAACCATTACTCGCACCTTTTTCCCTGCTGGCAATACCCTCCTTCTTCATCTTGGGAGGCCATATCCTAGTGGAAAGGGCACAGGAGCACTTCCATGGGAGTCAGGAGACCTGGGCTTGAGTCCCAGATCTGCCACTGCCCTGTTGGGTCACCTCTGTCAAGGCAATTGACCTCTCTGGCCTTAGTTTCCTCAGCTACAAGATAGGGATGCCATACCTGCTCTCCCTTCCTGTTATATTGTGCCCCTTGTGGGTCAGGGATTGTGCTTGAGTTGAGAATTTTATATCTGCTCCAGTGCTTAGCCCAGTTTTTGTCATCTTAGAAGTGCTTAATAAATACCACAGTTAAGTCTGTCTTCTGGCAGAGCCCTTCCCCAAATTTACCTTCTTAAGAAAGCCCTCTGATCATGATGATACTTCTACAGCCCACCCCGCACCCTCCGCTCCTCTGCCGCTAATCTCCTCACCGTGCCTTGTTCTCGTCTGTCCCACCATCGACCCCCGGCCCACGTCATCCCCCAGGCCTGGAATGCCCTCCCTCTGCCCATCCGCCAAGCTAGCTCTCTTCCTCCCTTCAAGGCCCTACTGAGAGCTCACCTCCTCCAGGAGGCCTTTCCAGACTGAGCCCCTTCCTTCCTCTCCCCCTTGTCCCCCTCTCCATCCCCCCCATCTTACCTCCTTCCCTTTCCCACAGCACCTGTATATATGTATATATGTTTGTACATATTTATTACTCTATTTATTTATCTTACTTGTACATATCTATTCTATTTATTTGATTTTGTTAATATGTTTGGTTTTGTTCTCTGTCTCCCCCTTCTAGACTGTGAGCCCGCTGTTGGGTAGGGACTGTCTCTATGTGTTGCCTACTTGTACTTCCCAAGTGCTTAGTACAGTGCTCTGCACACAGTAAGCGCTCAATAAATACCATTGATTGATCGATTGATAAGGAAGTAGCATAATGTCATTTTTAATGTTCAAATGGTCTTACCCATTAATTCTATAATCTTGTATCATTTCTCATTTCATTAGACTGTGAGCCCACTGTTGGGTAGGGACTGTCTCTATATGTTGCCAACTTGTACTTCCCAAGCGCTTAGTACAGTGCTCTGCACACAGTAAGCACTCAATAAATACAATTGATTGATTGATTGATTGATTGATTGGGCCAGAGAGTGTATAGCAATCATTCAGTCAATCAGTAGTTTTTTTGGCCCCTTACTCTTTGCAGAGCACTGTACTGAGTGCTTGGGAAAGTACATTAAAGTTAGTATCAATCAATCAATCAATGGTATTTATTGAGTTTTCAGTGTGCAGAGCACTGTACTAAACACATGAGAAAGTACAATACAGCAGAGGTGGTAAACACGTTGCCTGCTCACAAGGCGCTTTCAGTCTAGCCGGGGAGACAGACATTATAATATAAATAAATAATTTATAATATATAATTTATAAATATGTACCTAAGTGCCACGGGGTTGATGGTGGGGCAAAAACCAAATGCCCAAAGGTCACAGATCCAAATGCATAGACAGCCCAGAAGGGAGAGGGAGTCGATGAAAAGAGGGCTTAATAGTGGAAGGCCTCTTGGAGGAGATGTGACCATAGTAGACATGATCCCTGCCCTCAAGGAGCTTCTTACAATCTAGTAAGGGAGGCAGACACTAAAATGAATTAGGGGGAAGCAATGACATAGAAATATTTGTACATTTGTGCAACTGGGAGGGGCAAATGCCCAAGTGCTTAGGTGTTGCAGAAGTCGTCAAATTGCAATAGGGGAGGCAGATAGGTTGGGGAGGTGAGAGATGAATCTTTAAAAAAAAAGTGAACATTCCTCATTAGAACAATTGGCCTTCCCCAGTTCCAACGATATGCCCCTTACCTAATGAACTTCACTGAACACTTATTGTGTGCTGAGTACTGTACTAATAAGCACTTGGGAAAGTACAATACAATAGAGTTGGTAGTCACATTACCTGCCCACAGTGAGCTTATGGTCTAGAGGCTGAGCTTTACAGTCTAGAGTTCATGAAGAAGGAAAATCACTGCAGAGAAACCAGCTTCCGTATGCAACATGGCAGGATGAATGCTGGTAGGCTTATTCTGCCCATGGGACAGATGTCCTCAAGAGAGCTACTGAGGTTTTCACATCACCCCTGTGGTGTCCCCGTAGGTGACTACATGTTCATGTTGAGTACAGCCCCTTTAAGATCTGCCTTTGGTGGATACAGGAAAAGCTTCCCAGCATGCCTTCTACAGGGATGGAGATGTAGCTGTGGAATTCTCCCCATGGTGGGATGGGGACCAGGCCCGGTGGAGGGGCAGATACACCTTGAACAGAAAGGAAAACTCAGGAGTCATGGAGTCCAGATCCCAGATGCTTTCCCACGGGGAGTACACTTGGAGAGCTCTGCAGCACGCAGTCCACTGGCTCCCATTCAGCCCCACTACTTGGTGTCTGCCACAGATTGACCACATCCCGGCAAGACCGTCCGAAATCAGGCTATGTTTTAGTGCCGTGTGGTGTGGAGGAGAGGCTGGGGGGGCTTTGTGGACGGACAACCGAACCACAGCGATTTAGGAAACTGGTCCTAATGCCAGCTCTGCCCCTGGCCTGCTCTGTGACCTTGGGCAAATCAACCTCTTTGGGCCTCAGTGAAATTGAGATGAGATACCTGTGTTTCCTCCATCTTGGTTTGGGACCCCTACAGTGGGAAAGGTGGACCTGTGTCTGATCTGGCTTCCTTGTAGCTAACCCAGCGGTCAGCACAGTGCTCGGAACATAGTAAGCACTTGGACAATTCCCTAATTGTTATCGTTATTATTTGTGCGTTGGGTGCCTCAGGAGCAATTAAAAGAGGCCAGTGAAATGTGAGGCAGGAAAGAAAAGCCACGGAAGGGCAGAGATGAGGACCCTGCGGTTCAGCACCCCAACGTATCGATGTACTGAGGGCGCCAACCAAGCCTGGCTAAAAGGAGCTGGCAGACAAACAGTTTGAGACTTGGAAAATCACAGGGCAATTCCTCCTCTCTCCAGAAGTTAGGTTTTAAGAGCTTTGCAGAATAATTCTGAAACCCTGGCAGTGTTTGTGCCGGAGAAGCATGAAGTGGTAAAAGGCATTTTCCATCTCAATTTCAAATCTCACGGGTTCCCAATTAGCCGGTCATGTTGGTCCATGGGCCCTGGGCCAGGGGACTGACCACCAAAATACTGAATCACTACCATGAAGTCTGGACCCAGTTTGGTTCTAAGGAAAACCCGTCTTCTTCCCAACCCTCTGAAAAACCCATTCTGCCCTCACTTACAGATGGAAAGTGTGTCAAACCATGCCACGGCATAAAAATGAACATCCTGGGCCCGGTCCTACAAGTGACCAGGTAATCTGGGGTCAGGTGAGGTGAAGGCTCTAGACTGTGAGCCCACTGTTGGTTAGGGACTGTCTCTATATGTTGCCAACTTGTACTTCCCAAGCGCTTAGTACAGTGCTCTGCACACAGTAAGTGCTCAATAAATATGATTGGTTGATTGAAGGCCCCACCCCTGGAAGGGGATTCTCTCATTCAGATCTGTTGTCTGCTTAATGGTCTCCTGGGGTCCACAGAGCAAATCTTCTCTCCTCCCCCTGACCGCCACCCCCTCACTGGGCTAATTATTCCAGGAATCCCACGGGCCCCCGCAAGATGCTGACCCACATTAGAGATTGTGTTAGGCATCTGTTGGGACTATTCATTTCCATGCTAATTGGAACAGAATAGACGAGCAGATGGGCAAACAGGTGAACGTAGAATGTGTGAGCAGAATGGTTCCCGTTTAACATAAAAATGAAAATAAAAATTCAAGGGCCAGTTGGAATAAGTTGCCTAGACTCTGGTTTAGCGACCATGGCATCATTATAGCCCCTTGAAGGATGATGCAAGAGCAACAGAATGAGCTGATTTGAACCAGTACCCAGGACAATGAACAGGTATTACGCATGCTTTTCAGCATATCAGAGCACGTCCCAACTGTAGAGCTCAGCTTATGAATGAATCCCTTTTCTCTGGTGCGGGGCTTGCATTCTCACAGAATCTCCCCATGGGTCACACCATAATGCTCATCCCGTGATTGGATCCATGAAGGCCGCCAAGTTTTTGTACACCACAGTGCACATAATCCAGGCAGACACATGCTTTTGGACAAATATTCCCTATTTCACTGATGATCCATCAGTCAATCAATTGGTATTTAGTAAGCACTTCTCTGTGCAAGGCACCATACTAAGCACTTGGAAGAGTACAGTAAGCAGAAATGATCCCAGCCCTCAAGAAGCTTACAGTCTAGTAGGGAAGACAGATATTTAAATAAATTACTGAGAGAGGAAGCAGCATAGTATAATAATAATAATGATATTTGTTAAGTGCTTACTATGGGCCAAGCACTGTTCTAAGCGCTGGGGTAATCAGGTTGTCCCACATGGGGCTCACACTTTTAGTCCCCATTTTTCAGATGAAGTAACTGAGGCACAGAGAAGTTAAGTGACTTGCCCAAGGTCACCTAGTGGACAAGTGGCAGAGCTGAGATTAGAACCCATGTCCTCTGACTCCAAAGCCCAGGCTCTTTCCACTGAGCCATGCTTCTTATAAGGATATGGATAAGGATATGTGCATATGTGGTTTTGGGTTGAGGGTGGGGGTGAGTAGGAAAGAGCTTAGAGGGTACAGACTTCAGCACATTAGTGACACAGTAACGAGGGAAAATAGAATGGGGAGATGAGAGGTTAGGGAAGATTTTCTTGAAGGAGATATGATTTTAGAAGGGCTTTGGAGATGGCACGCTGGGGGCTGGGGAGGTGGGGGGGTGGGGGGGGTGGGCATCTCTCGGATATGAAGGGGGAAGGAATTCCAGGCAGGAGGAGAGGTATGAGCAAGGAGTTGACTGAGAGAGAAATGAGAGAGAGGCACAATGAGGTTGGTGTTAGAGGTGTGAAGTGTGTGGGCTGGGGTATAGGGGCAGAGGAATAAAATTTGGAGGAGGGGAGAGAGTTGATTGAGTGCCTTAAAACCAAGTATTGCAGCCACAATGCAGGGGGAAAACGCACTCTGGTCAAATTAAGCATTGTTTCCTTTCTCCATTCTTTCAAAAGCATGTGTCTGGATTCACCTCTACCTAGTAGTCCATCAGGTACCCTTTGGTCCAGATACCCTACTGTGTGTGTTGGTGGGGGGGGGCGGTGAGACTGCTGCAACCTGGGCCTCCCTCACATGCTGACCCCTGGAAGGAGTGTCCTTGGCTATGCCATTGGCTATTTCTAACAATTAGGGTTATCCCATTTGGGATCAAGACCCTGGCAAAGTCTCTGGTTAAAAAAACACCAGATTATAGGAGCTATTCTGTCCGCTCTTGTAGCCTTCCAGCAGCTCATGGCTCCAGCATAGAGTTGGGAGTTACATTTCCCGTTTCTCCTGACTTCACTGCTGGCACATCGTGGTCCAGGGCTGGACCCTGTGCTGGTGGGGAGATGGCTAGAGAAGTTGAACAGGATGCCTAAAGTGGCTGAAAATCTACTGCTCTGTAGGCCTTCAGTTAGGCCTGAGATAGGTGCCGTGGTGGCAGTTTCCCAGACTGTCAGGAGTAATAGTAGTAATGGCATTTATTGAGGATGTACAAGTGCAACACCTGTACTGAACACTTGGGAAAGTGCAAATGAAGCAAAGCAAAGCATATATTCCATGAGGATAACACTTACCATCTAATGGGGGAGACAGACAAGATATTTGCAAATTGTGGAAGCTGTTGGAAGAAAGAAGATTAGATGGGGAGTACAATGAGTATAACAGAATGAAATACCAGAATCCTCTTCCCTCCCAAATCCTCTCGTCCACTTATCATTTCCAACACAGTTGACAAACACCACCATCATTCCAGTCTTTCAAGCCATAACCTTGGTATTTTCCTTGACTCCTCTCTTCCTTTCCAACCTCCATATTGAGTCTGTCACCAGATCCTGTTAGTACTTCCTCCACAGCATCTCCAGAATTAGCCACTTCCTCTCCATTCTAACTGCCACCCTGCTGGTCCAGGCACTTGTCCTGTCCCTTCTCGATGGCTGGGTCGGCCTCTCACTGACCTCCCTGCCTCCTGTCTCTCCTCTCTCCAGTCCACACTTCACTCTGCTGCCCAGATCATTTTTCTAAAATATGTTCTAAGCACATCTTCCCACTCCTCATAAGCCTCCGATGGTTACCCACCCTCTCTGCATCAAACAGAAACTCTTGTCCATTGGATTCAAGCCACTCAGTCAGATCTCTCACCCCACTTATCCTTGCTCCTCTCCCATTACATCCCAGCTCACATGCTTCATTCCTCTCAAGCCAACCTACTCACTCTTGCCTCTGACCCTGTGCTCACACCCTTCTTTCTTCCCAGAACTCAGTCCCGCTTCATATCTGGCAAACCAATTCTTTCCCCAACTTCTCTGGCCCTTCTGAAAGTGCATCTTCTCCGGGATGCCCTCCCTGATTAATCTCTCAATGCCCACCCTATGCTTCCTCATTACTGCCAGCTACTTCAGTACTTTCCTGTCTCCTAAGCACTTGAGTACCTGGAGGCACTTTAAAGTCTGTTGCTGTCACTTACCTGTAATTTCCTTTTGTGGCTGACTCCTCAGCTGGATTGTAAACTCCTCGAGGGAAGGGATCATGTTTGATAACTGTATTGTACTCTTCCAAATGCTTAGTACAGTGCTCTGAACAAAGTAAGAACTCAATAAACACTTGATTCAAACAATCGAATATACAATAAACATAACTGCTGAGGAGTGATCCAGTGATCAATAGATATTATAGTATTATTGACTGATTGATTAACCCATTAGTGTTTAGCAGCACAGCCTAATAATAATGGCATTTGTTAAGTGCTTACTATGTGCCCTCAGGCACTGTACTAACCTCTGGGGTGGATACAAGCAAATCGGGTTGGTGATAGTCCCTATCCCATTTGGGGCTCACAGTCTCAATCCCCATTTTACAGAGGAGGTAACTGAGGCAGAGAGAAGTGAAGTGACCTGCCCAAGGTCACACAGCAGACAACTGGCAGAGGCAGGATTAGAACCCATGACCTTTTGACTCCCAGGCCAGTGCTCCATCCACTATACCATGCTGCTGCCTAGTGGAAAGAGCATGGGCCTGGGAGTCAAAGGACCTGGGTTCTAATCCTGGCTCCACCATTTGTGAGCTGTGTGATCATGGACAAATCTTAACTTCTATACCTTACTTTCCCTATCTGTGAAATGGGGATTTAATGCCTGTTCACCCTCCTCAGTAGTTTGGGAGCCCCATGTGGGATAGGGACTGTGCTTAACCTGTTTACCTCATATCTGCCCCTGTACTTAGTAGGGCACTTGGGAATTGCTTCCACTTTTGACATTAATGTCAACCAAATTTACCTAAATCCACCATAGTGCTCAGCTTCCCTGAAATAACCTGTCTCTTTAGTTAATTTTTTCATTCTCCTCAACAATGTGGGCACCCCAAGAGCAAGGCACCAAAGATTCTGGAGTAGTGCGTAGTGCTTTGGTTGGAGAGTTCCTGACTGAGTTCCTGACTGGTTGGTTGAGGAAACTTTGAGAAATGTCCATCCACTTTCAACGGCAAGATCTGAAAATTGTGCTCTGACTGTATGGAGAGTGTGTCTTCTACCCAGGAAACAGAGTACCTGATCACCTGTCTTCATGACTGCCTTTGCTCTGGTTTCACTCAGCATCACATTTTTGACTCTTTGGCTGGCCAGTGTGCCAACAACAGTGTCATGTTTCCTGCCTCATATCTGTAGTTCTCATTTTCCTGGAGGGCTGCCTGTTTTTCCATGACAGACTCTATTTGCTTTGAAATGGTTTGTTTATTCCCAACCCTCTAATTGCATCAACCCAATATTCATTCATTCATTCAATCGCATTTAATTACGCTTACTGTGTGCAGAGCCCTGTACTAAGCGCTTGGGAAGTACAGGTCGGCAACATATAGAGATGGTCCTTACCCAACAGTGGGCTCACCATCTAGAAGGGGGAGACAGACAACAAAACAAAACAAAACAAATAGTCACATTTAGGATGTGGTTTTTTTATTCCCAATCTCAACCCTTATTTACATGCATATATTCATTTGTACATTTATGGTGGTCACATCAACTAGCCCCAACACTCAGAAAGCAAATTAAAAACACAAGGAATTCAATTCTAAGTGCCCCTCCCTGAGGGAAGTTTAATCAATGTCTTACATGGCATTGACATTTAAACCAGTCAGAGGGAAGGATTGTGAAGGAAGTTGGGGATTAGGTAGTTTGGGAAGGAGAACCCTAGCCATTTTGAGACAAGAGGTTGGGAGCCATGTTCCTGGGAGAGCAGGACACAGCGAAGGCTCAGAGCTGTGACTCTGAAAGGACACAAGCCACAGGGAGGGATAGAAGATGATCCCAGATGAGGGTTAGGATACCCTGGAGGTTTGAGATCCAGAGGATTTCAGAAGAGTGAGGCTTCTGCCCCTTAGGGGGAGAAAGGCCCAGAGGAACAGGAACCCCAAATTGCCTAGGGGGAAGCACAGAGAGTCCTGGAGGGGAAAGGAGGAAAAGGAGGTAGTAGAGCTAGGGAAAGGTTGTTTGGACCAGAATTCTGTTAGTATGTTAATTGATTAAGAATACTTGAAAGAAAACTATTAAAAGTTCTCGAGATCTCTGATCTTGATGTTCGCCTGTGGATTGGAGAAGCTAGCCTTGGCTTCACTGTTACTGTCCTCTCCTGGTTCTCCTCCTATCTCTCTGACCACTCATTCTCAGTCTCTTTCACAGGCTCCTTCTCTGCCTCCCTCCCCTAACAGTGGGGGTCCCTCAAGGTTCAGTTTTTTGGGGTTTTTTTAATGGTATTTGTTAAGCGCTTTCTATGTTCCAGGCACTGTTCTAAGCACTGGGTTAGATGCAGGCTAATCAGGTTGGACACAACCCATGTACCATGTGGGGCTCACATTCTTAATCCCCATTTTACAGATGAGGTAACTAAGGCACAGAGATGATAAGTGACTTGATCAGGGACACACAGCAGAAAAATGGGGGAACCAGAATTTGAGCCCAGGTCCTTCTGACTCCCAGGCCCACTGCTTCTGGGTCCCCTTCTGTTCTCCATCTACACCCACTCCCTTAGAGACCTCATTTCCCCCACAGCTTCAACTACCACCTCTAAGCGGATGGTTTCCAAATCTACATCTCCAGCCCTGATCTCTCTCCCTCTCTGCAGTCTCACATTTCCTCCTGCCTTCAAGGTATCTCTACTTGGATGTCCTGCTATCACCTCAAACATAACATGTCCAAAAGAGAACTCCTTATCTTCCCACCCAAACCCAGTCCACCTGGCTCCGACTTTCCCTTCGCTGTAGACAGCACCGCCATCCTTCCTGTCTCACAAGCCCCTAACCTTGGCATTATCCTCAACTCCTTTCTCTTATCCAACCCACATATTCAATCTGTCACTAAATCCTGTCGGTTCAACCTTCACAACATCACTGAAATCCACCCTTCCCTCTCCATCCAAACTGCCTCCATGTTAATCCAAGCACTTATCCTCTTTGCTGACCACCCCGCTTTCTGTCTCTTCCCACTCCAGTCCATACTGTACTGGGTTTCCCCGGTCCTCGAGAACCTCCAGTAGTTGCCCACCCACTTCCACATCAAACAGAAACTCCTCACTGTTGGCTTTAAAGCACTCAATCATCGTGCCCCCTCCTATCTCACCTTGCTGCTCTCCTCCTGCAACCCAGCCCGCACACTTCGCTCCTCTAAAGCCAACCTACTCACTGTATCTCAATCTCGTCTACCTTGCCGCCTACTTCTCACCTGCCTCTGGCCTAGAATGCCCCCCAACCTTTTCATAGGTGACAGACAATTACTCTCCCCACCTTCAAAGCCTTATTGAAGGCACATCTCTTCCAAGAGGCCTTTCCTGACTAAGCCCTTATTTCCTCTTTTCCCACTCCCTTCTGGGTCACCCTGACTTGCTCCCTTCATTCACCACCATACCACACCCACTCCCACAGCAATTATGCACATATCCATAATTTATTCATTTATATTAATGTCTGTCTCCCCCTCTAGGCTATAAGCTCGTTGTGGGCATGGAATGTGTCTGTTATATTGTTGTGTTGTACTCTCCCAATACAATGCTCTGCACACAGTAAGTGCTCAATAAGTATGATTGCTTAACTGATTGATTGATTGGTCCTGAGGAAGCACGTGGACCTTGGGAAGCCAAAAGAGGGAGCACTTTCTCCTTGAGCTTCCCATAGCCAGCCCTGGGAGGGAGATAGTGGGCCCGTTGCCACTGAGGTGCTTGAGTTTAAGTTTGGGGGTGGTGGCATTGATAGTGGTCCAGAGATTTGGGGTTCACTAGGCAGAGATTCCCTAATATGACAGTCCCAGAAAGGAAAGAAGAGGTGGGTTTTAGGATTCAGTGGGTCCGGGTGCTTCTAAAGTGATTCTGGGGGCTCTTTTGGCTGTGATTTAGGCCTGGGAACCCCCATGATGTCAAGGCTTTCAATCAGTGATTCACCTCTTCCCTCCTGATAAATTAGTGCTGTAGCCTTCTTCTTTCTCCTGCTCCCTCTCTTTGTAAATCATTTTTGTCTGTGTCCCCCATTATATTGTAAGTTTCTTCTAGGGGGGTGCTTAGTGCTCAGTACAGAAATCAACATTCACTAGGGGCTCAATAAATTCCTGGTGACTTGGCAACAGCTTGGCATTCCCAAACCATGGACTGGAAGCATGTGGGCTCCAGAGGCTCCCTCCACCCCTCCAAGAAGAGGTTTCCAACATTGTGTCTTTAATTTCTGCTCGTTTGCAGTTTGTCCTTGTTCTTCTCTGGGTCTGCCCTCCCCCTCTTATATTGTGAGCCTCATTTGGGACAAGGACTGTGTCTGATTTGCTCATTCATAGCTACCTCCGTGTTTAGCACTGTGAGCGCCTAATCAATACCATGATCGATCAGTCCAGTAGTAGGTGATTTTTCACAAGTATCTTTTTAAAAGTGAGAGTCAGGGAGGGGAAAAGGAGGGTGAGGTCAGTAATATTTTCCCCTGAGTTAGAATTTGTTTAACTGCGGTCATCACTTGATGGATCCTCATCCTCTAACTGAGAGGTCTTTTGCTTGACAAAGCAAAAGTGTGGGCCTGAAATTGTGTGGAAACAGAAACAGGGCTGAGAAGTGGTAATTCTGGGTAATATATTTGGTTCCTAGAGAAGTCTGCTGCTCGTTGTGTGACTGAAAATCAATATCAAATTTGTTTTCTCACTGAAGTTATCTTGGCAAATACACACTCTAGAACAGACTCAAATTGAACTGTGTCCAAGTATGGGAGTCTTAATGACCAAGAATATAAAATATGGAATTATTCAAGCCTACATTTTTGTGGTCTTAAGTTTTCAGGTCCTTCTGTGCTTTGCTCGTTAGTACCCCGGGCATATGATGACGAGTTTAACTTTTCGACCGCAGGTTCAGGAAAGTCATGAATTAATGGACTAGAATCATCACTTTGTCTATTCATATTCTGATACGTGCTCTTGATTTTTCTCCATCCCAGAACCTGGGGCTTCTATTGGATGTCGTCTCTGACATCCTCGCCCCAGTCTCCAGAGACGTGTTTTGCAAGCAAAGAGCAGGAAAGCAATATGTGGTTAGTGTGATTCGATCAAAGCCAGCATCTTCTAATCTGTTCCATAAGCCAGGAATAAGAGTGTCTTGATACTTGGCTAAAACAAATTGTTATGAAAATGGTTTTATATTTGCTGCCAATGGTAATGTTCTTTGCTTCCTACTTTGGTTAAGCATATTTACAGTGTTTCTCTCGGTTTGAATCAGAGGAACAGATCTCCCTTGCATTTAGAAGTAATGCATTTAGAGTGTGCAGGTCATGCAGTGCTGACTCTGTGTTCCAGTTATTTAGGTTCTGGCAGCCAGAGGAGGTTTCTGAACTACTTAATGGAAAATACAGCCAACCCTCACTGGGAGTAATTCCCAAAGTACAGGGAGCTCCTGCTTGGTGCGGGAGAAGGCTCTCCTGAGCTCCATTGCCGCTTCTGCATCTGACCTGCCAGATCAGCCCGGAGGGTGTGTTGGTTGCCTGGAAGAAACACCACCACCCGTGGACAGGGCTCTGACCAGGAGCCCCCTCTCTTGCTCCTGCTAGAGAGTTGGCCTGTGGGAACCTCTGGGGAAAATGCCCAAGAGTATGCAGGGGATGACTAGAGCAGCGGCTCCCCACCGCCTCACTTCTCCTGGCACCCCAACTGAGCCTCCCTCTGGGCAACCCCTCCCTGGCTGCCTCCCTGCTGCCTTCCTCAGACACAGGGTCCCTTCCCCTGCCAGCCCCCAGCAGCCCCCTCGCTACCCATAGCTCCTGGCCATCCCTAGCCCCCACCAGCCCCTACCAGCTCCCCACAGGCTTAGTAGGGACAGAACCAGATCAGCAGCCAGAGTTCGGAAAGGACACTGCCAAGCCCCAAACATAATTTCTTGGTGTTCTCAGTTCAGGCTGAGGATCTGGCAGACAGACCAGGGGTTGTCAAACCATGGCTTTCGAACCCCATCTAGCTCTTGATACCAGATGTGACTCTTGAGCATGGATGCTCTCTCTGTGGGGGCCATTGCCCCTACTGACTCAGCACTGAGACAAGAATGCCAGTGGCTTCACCTCCACAGCAGAAAGCTGGGCAGGAAGCAGAACAGGAAGTAGCCAGAATGCCCCACCCCTTTGAGGCAGAGAAGAGCCAAAGGGGAGCCAAGGTGGCGCTCCACTCCCTCACTGGACAGTAGAGTGAACTTGAGCTGTTCCACTCCATCCTGCATAACATGGGCCTCCCACCCATGCTCAAGACCACTGCCACCATCAGTGAGCAGCAGCAGCGTGAAGGTGAGCCCACCAGGCTGGGTGGTGATGGAGACTACCCACTGCTCATTGCCCAGAGCAGCCCAGGGCCCAGCCTGGGTGGCACCGATAGCAGCTACAGATGGGCTGCACACTGGGCCAGGATGCCTGAGGCTGGAGGCGGGCTAGTGCAGCCCCTGTGCCAGCCACCGTGTAGATGTATCAGTCAACCAGTCAATCAATCAATTAGTTGTTGAATTAGGGGAAGGGTCATCCCTGACACATGCCGGGGCCAGGACCAGCTGAGTTATCTGATAGCATAAGTACTAGAGGAGGAAGAGGAGGAGGAAAGCATTAGTGTAAATTTGTTTTTTCTAGCTCTTTCTCTCCCTGCCTTTTCTTTTCCCCTTCTCCCAGTCATTAGCAGAATAGAATGCAAAGAGAGTTAGCGAATGCCACCATTCTGCCACCATTCTTCCCAAATCCCCTGGCCCCTACTCACCCAACTTCTCCTGCCAGCGCTAATGCCATCTGGGAGCTACCTCTTGAATCAGCCCCAAAGTAAACCACCTTGTGTGCTTAAAATATATGATTGGCTCTTTACCCACCAAATCTTTTATATTTTTGGCTCTTCTGCCCAAAATGGGGGCCGACCTCCTGAGCCAAACTGTGCCTGTGACACGAGCAATATCAGGTTGGGTCACATCAATGATCAGTACAGCCCAGGATTCCGCCTCCGCCAGTGGCATCATGGAGTCTCCCAAAAGCTGTCTGATGGTTTGGGTGTGCACCCTCATGGTTGAAGAGAGGAAAATCAAGGTGCT
The DNA here is from genome assembly GCF_015852505.1 of Tachyglossus aculeatus. Classification (NCBI taxonomy): domain Eukaryota; kingdom Metazoa; phylum Chordata; class Mammalia; order Monotremata; family Tachyglossidae; genus Tachyglossus; species Tachyglossus aculeatus. The sequence goes on from NC_052101.1 coordinate 52,488,332, forward strand.
TCTTAACATGGCTAGTCACTATTGATGGGATACTGACAGGTCCAGCAGAGGAGATTATACACTGCCAACCTTAAATGAATTCATTGCACCAAAACCCAATATATCGGGCAGTTTTCAGAGATGAGGTTTGTCATAAGGACAGCTCTGCAGAGAATAGAAGAGTGTCTATAGAAAATGTATATGCCCACACCAGCGGAGGGAAGCTCAGTGACTGCTGCAGGCATTTTTGTCTCAATCCAGGATCGTATCTGGTAGTTTTGACCAGAACTCAACGATCCACGGACATTTTGAAATGCTGATTGACATTGAGTCCATGTTGGGGTAAGGTGATATCAAAACAAAGCTCCCCTCCTCCCCAACCCTGTTACCCTCCCTCTTTCCTGCTGGAGTCCTGCTCCATTCAAATTCATTCATTCAATCCTATTGATTGAGCGTTTACTGTGTGCAGAGCACTGTACTAAGCTCTTGGAAAGTACAATTCAGCAACTGGCACCAGTTTGTCCAGCAATAACAATGTCTGGCCTCTGGCCACTGAGAAGAGTGGGTCTGTCATGTGAGAATCAGATCTGGACTGGAGATTTAACCCTTTTGGGGGTGATATCTGGGGGTGTCCCAGAGAAACAGCCTGGTACAGTTAATAGAGCACAGGCCTGTGAGTCAGAAAGTCATGGATTTAATACTGGCTCCACCAATTGTCTGCTGTGTGACCTCGGGCAAGTCACTTCACTTCTCTGTGCCTCATTCATTCATTCATTCATTCATATTTATTGAGCGCTTACTGTGTGCAGAGCACTGTACTGCCTCAGTTATCATCTGTAAAATGGGGATTGAGACTGTGAACCCTACATGGGACAGAGACTCTGTCCAACCCTATTTGCTTGTATCGTTCCCAGCGCTTAGTACAGTGTGTGGCACATAGTAAACGCTGAACAAGTACCACTAATATTATTATTATTAAGCCTCCCAAGGTCAGGCCCGGGCTGGTCTTAGAACTAATTGCTTCTCTGCACCTGGCCTCTGGGTGGGAAAGTCTAGTGCTTCAGCCAACATCCTTGCAGGTTTTAGTTCTTCATGAGTAAAGGAAGATACGAAGGTCACAGTGCTTTCCCCGAACTTTGCTTTTTGATTGCAGTGCTGTACTGGTAACAGGACGGGCCCTAGGAGGAAGGGGCAAAGGATTCCGGGCTCCCCTTGGGAACTTAAAGATGGTGTTCATTCACATCTTTTAGGGAGATTTTTCTTTAAGAGTTCCCTTCCAGCCTGTTAGTCCAATCAGGTTGCCTAGTGTGGGTTCAAAGTTGTTCATCCATGCTGGTACCCTGTCCCAAATGAGAAGATCCCATGCTGTGCAGCACATTCCAATGCACCCTGCCATCCAAATGTAATGACACCAGGTATGCTGCATCATTTTGGCTGATTATTCAAATTCACTGAAGCATGAGCAGATGTTAACTTCCTAAGGATTTGAGAGACAAAATGGTTTCTTCATTTAATGAAAATGCGCAGCACCCTTAAAGTAAACATGTTAATTCCAGCCCAAGACAAATGGGTGAATGGAAGTCATAATAAGAAAATCACTGAGCACACAGGAGCAATTAGACCCTTCTTTTAGCACTTCCTCCAGTGAAAATGAGATTCAGTTCACAAACTCCCTCTCCTGTCCTCGCAGACAGAGGGCCCTGTTTGACAGGCGCTACCAAGCCGTTCGCAGAAACCATTTCAGTTTGGGGTGCTTTACCTGTGAAGGCCAGTGGTGCTGAACATCAAACTGTGGGTAGGGCAGGGATACAGTTTGACCAGCAATGGAATCACTGTGATGTTTGTTAAGTATGTATTATACGCTGAGAACTAGGCTAAGAGGCTGGGTAGATACAAGAAGATCAGATCAGGCAGAGTCCCTGTCCCACTAAAAGCTCACAATCGAAGAGCTAGGGAAAGCAGGTACCTTGGCCCCATTTTACAGAGGATGAGGACAGAAAGATCTAGGTTACGGAACAGGGCAGTGGCAAAGCTGCAACTGAAGCCGGACTGCAAGCCCTGTGCTCTTTCCCCAAAGTCATGACAGCATGGAAATTGTGGGTAGGGTATTGGAACAGCCTTTTCCCGGGATTGCCCTTTCCCAGAAAAGTACGCCATGTTTCTCAGCCACACCAGCTACCCCAGTTCCCGGGACAACAATATCAGGAGGCAGAACTGTCCGTCATCAGTAAGGTCTTCGTTCATCTGAGGTAGTCATTAAGCTAAATGAAGTTTCATTGCAGGTAAGGCCCTCATTAAGGAAAATGCAGCTTGAAAAAAGTTAGCTCTCATCATTTCTTAGAATAACTCACCTACCTCAAACAAGGCCTGACTTTCACCCTAGTGCAACAAGCAATCAGCATTTAATTAGTCAAGTGCTTTGATTAGCTGATTAGGGAACATCCAGAAATTGAATATGCATGAAAGTCTTGAAGAAACATTTTCAGAGCATCCAAAGTTTTTCATCATCTACCTGTCCGGCGGGTGAAAATGGTTGACAGTGAATATGCATGGGGGTGGATTATTTATAGAACAAATCTCCTGCTCTGTTTCTTGGTCTCAGAATGAAGATGTGTTTTAGTTTCCTCTGACCTGCTTTTGCATCCTAGAGAAATGATGCTTGGCAGTTGCACTTGGCTTTCAAAATATGAGATTCTTCAATGAAGGAGAAATTTTAGTTGGTAGACAGGATAAAAAGCCAATATGTTGTTGAACATAGCTGGCAGTCCTTTGGGGGCAAAGACATTGCAGTTGCCATATAAAAAATAACTCTGAGAGTCATTTGGGGTATTTTATCCTCAATCACCGATTTGTGGCCCTGCACAGGGAGAGGGCTAGATTCTGTGTAAGCAAGCACGTACAGCTATGGTCAAGGCATCTAATGCACCTAAACCAACAAACTTAAGCACTCAACAGAGTGGAGTTCAGGTATGGGTTGAGAAGTGCCCAAACTGATTCCCAGGCCATGTATTTCCATCTTTCCATTTCACTCACTGGAGGTGTCTGGCCGTGAATAGTAAAGAATCATCACCTGTAGCCAAGTGTTGAAGCTAAGACAGGAACATACTATTGCCCATGCTCCCTGTTTCCTATCTGTTGCTTTCCTCTGTTTAGTATCTGGGCCCAGGCCCACTTTGAAGGAATGTGGACTGGGGCCCTGGCTAATTCCTCTCTGGCACTGTCCCTTCCCTCTGCTGCAGGTCAAAGCCCCTAGATGGAATTTGAATGGCTGCAGGGGCAGTGAGCAAGATCATTCATTCATTCATTCATTCAATCGTATTTATTGAGTGCTTACTGTGTGCGGAGCACTGTACTAAATGCTTGGGAAGTACAAATCGGCAACATATAGAAATGGTTCCTACCTAACAACAGGCTCACAGTCTAGAAGGGGGAGATCCCTGGGGTATCGGCCTTCTATTCAGGCCGTGCATCTCCAGCCATTTCAGGAGGGTCAACCAGTCCCCTGACCCTCTTAGCCCCTGGATGGCAACTTGAAACATCAATCAATCGATCAATCATACTTACTGAGCACTTACTCTGCACAGAGCACTGTAATAAGTGCTTGGGAGAGTACAAAAGAGATAGAAGACGTGATCCCTGCCTTTAAGGAGCTACAATCTAAAGGAGGAAAATGGACACAAAATAATTTCCAGATAGGAAGCAGAAATGCTTAAAAGACCGAGTGTGTAAACCAGTAGGTACAAGAGTGGGGTGGGAGGTGAGAGCTGTCTCTATATGTTGCCAATTTGTACTTCCCAAGCGCTTAGTACAGTGCTCTGCACACAGTAAGCGCTCAATAAATACGATTGATGATGATGAGAGCAGAACTGATTGCCACATGCCCTGGTTCTCTGCCATTTTCCCCCCTACCACTCAGACCTGGACTTTCTTCCTCTGAGTAGTGGGGTAGGTGAATGGCCTGGGTTTCTAGCAGTGCCCTTGGAAATGCCTCAGTGGAAAGTTCTCTTTAAATAAAAATAGTGAGGGGATGGGGATGGGGGGAAAGAGACTGACTTCTTCATTTGTGGTTCCTGATTGATCAATCAGGCAATAGTTTTTATTGAGCACTTACTCCGTGCAGAACTCTGCATATTAAACCCTGGGAAGAGTACAGTAGGATTAGTAGACATGCCCCTTCCCTCAAGGAGATTGTAATACAGCAGGGAAGTTAGAAAGTAAGTTCCAGATAAGATGAAGTAATAGAACATACAAGATTTAAATGTAAAAGGGAGCTGGGAGTATTTAGTGATCAGATGGCTTAGAAGCACTGAATAATAACTGTGGTATTTGTTCAGTGCTCACTTATATGCCAAGCACTGTACTAAGCTCTGGAATGGTTACAAGATAAGCAGGTCCAGAAGGAGGACAGGTATTGAATCCCCATTTTACAGATGAAGAAATTGAGACACAGAGCAATTAAGTGACTCACCCCAGGTCACACAGCAGGCAAGTAGTGGAGCCAAGATTAGAACCCAGGTCCTCAGGCACCCGGACCCCTTCTCTTTCCACATGGCCACACTGCTTCACACTAGGCCGTGCTGAAGTTGCAGTTGGGGAATGTAAGGTGGGAAGATGAGAAATTAATCAAGGTGGGCCTCTTGGAGGAGGTGTGACTTCAGAAGGGACTTGTAGCTGGGAAGAGCGGTGGTCAGCTTCTATGTGTTGCTGAATTTTACTTCTGAAGCGCTTAGGACAGTGCTGTGCACACAGTAAGCACTCAGTAAATACAATTGAATGAATGAATGAATGAATGAATGAATGAATGAATATGAAGGGGGAGGAGAGATCCAGGCAAGGGAAAGGGGGTGGACAAGTGGTCAGCAGTCAGACCATGAATGAGGCAGAATGAGTAGGTTAGCTTCAGCGGAGCTAACTGTGCAAGCTGCGATGTTATGAGAAAGAACTGACAGAGTACTCTGAAGTCAGTGCAGAGGGAAATGGGCAGCCATTAGAGGTTTAGAGATGTGTACAAAATGATTTAGGAAAATTACGTGGAGAGCAGCCTAAAGTATGAAATGGAGAGGAGAGCAATTGGAGGCAGAGAGGTCTGCAAGGTGGTTGATACAGTAGTTAAGGTAAAACCAGTAGACCACAAGTGCCTGGACTAGTGAGGTGCCGCCATTTGGCTGATGAGGAAGGTTGGGTCCTTAAAATGTTGAGAAAGAATTGACAGGGTTTGATAACATAACATGAGAGTTGAAAGGGAGGGAGTAATCAGGGATAATGCCAAGGCTATGGGCTTGAGAAATGAGAAGGATGGAAGTGGTGTCCTTAGCTGTGATAACAGTAATAATAATAATAATGGTATCTGTTAAGCACTTACTATGTGCCAAACACTGTTCTAAGCGCTGGAGTAGATCCAAGTTAATCAGCTTGGATGCAGTTCCTGTCCCACATGGGGCTCACACTCTTAATCCCCATTTCACAGATGAGATAACTGAGGCACAGAGAAGTGAAGTGACTTGCCCAAGGTCACACAGCAGACAAGTGGGAATGGCCACAGTGTCGATAGTAGCCAAAAGGTCAAAGGGGATTAGGATGGAGTAAAGAGCATTAGATTTGGTGAAGAAGAGCTCATTGGTGACCATTGAGAATGCAGTTTCAATGGAGTGAATGAGACAAGAACCAGATTTTGGAGGATTAAGAGTGGGGTTGAAGAAACAGAAGATGAGACTGTGGGTTCTACAGCCCATTCCCGAAGTTTGGATGGGAGGGAGAGGAGGGAGCTGGGACAATAGCTGGATGATTCAGTAGGGTCAAGAGGAGGTTTCTGGAAGACAGGGAAGATGTAGGTGTCTTTGAAGGCAGATGGGAAGGAGCTATCAGAGAGTGAGTGGTTGAAGATGGCGATCAGGAAGGGAACAAGACTGGGCACAGGTGTTTTTAGAAGGTGAGAAGGGATGAGGTTGGAGAGAGGTCTCTTCTTGAGAGCTCAACAAGCACGTATCACCTTTCCATGTGACCTTAAGCTTCTTTTGCTAATATTTTAGGGTGGAGACATCTGCCTACGGTCATCTAAATGAAACTTTGACGTATGTGCTAATGTGCTAATGCTACAACTGGTCCCAGGACTAGGATCAGGGCCAAATATGGGATCTTGGCACATTTTTTATTTATCGAGATTTTGTGTATTAAAATTCTCATCAACCCAATTTGAAATGTTACAGTGGTAGATTATAGACACAGAAGACCAGAACAGGTCAGTTCAGAAGTGACTCCTGGAGATAGTGGGTCTTCTCGATGACATGACTGGAAGTTCTCAGTGGGGGCAGATATTAAAAATGGAATATCATTCTGGTATTTTGTAGCAGATTCAATATCAACCCTAATTGTATTAGTTATTTTCTTTTTCTCGGTCCATAATCACAAGCAAGCCCATGCAATGACTTTCTACTTTCCTTCTTGGTTCCATTCATTCCTTTGTCTTTTTAAATAAGTTCCGCTCCATTTGCAACTTTCCTGTCAATACATTCTTTCCCTTTCTATCCTCAAAGGAGTTGCCATCTCCAGTCTGTTTTATTTCGAGGATATCTCTGCAGTGCCATTGTGCCACTATTTAAATATGTCATCTTTTCTGGAAAGGGTCCGACAGAAAACGAAACACAGCCAGCCTCTCTCTAGATCAGACAATACTATCCTAATTACATTTAGGTACCAATCATTGCATTTTTCAAAATACCCCAAATTTGCAGTCCTGGCATAGGTTAGCAGGGTCCACATCTTCTGGTGTCCCATTATGCCCCTTGCTGGACTAAAAATTGCCCCAAACTGTCTCCCCCAATTTCCAATGGTTCTTGAATCCACAAGATAGTTCTTCAGCAAGGGGTTTGAATAAGGAAATGTTAGCCCCAAGAGGAACTCTGCCACTTGATTCAGAGGTAAGTCCCTCATTGCTTTCATCTGCTGTGGCTCAGGTAAGGTTTCAAAATGTCCAAGTGTGGTTCTGGAGTGCCTGCAGGGCAGTTTCAGCCCATGTGGACATATTTCTTGAGTGAACAGATACAAGTCACACACTCTCCCTTGACAGCTAGAGTAACCCCCTGGATCCTCACTGATTCCAAAGAGGCCCCTGTGGCTAAGCTCTATCAGAGCTCACTCATCCCTTTGGTTCTGTTTTCAGACTTGTGAATCTGCAGTCTTCTCAGTCTATGAGTTGGGGTGAAATCAGGTCAAATCCCTAATTTCAGAGGGCCAAGCCCTGAATGAAGCCCTGAAAGCTGTTAGCCAGAGAAACCGGCTCAGGGTCCAGCTTTGACAAGTGTTAGTGTTTGGCCAATGTCCGGAATCTAGATCAGTTTCCCCAAGGGGAAGCGGACAGATTGCACTCGGAATATGTGTCCAAGGCCTGGAATGTTGTAAGGACAGGTGTCCTGATTCCCAGCCGGGACGGTTCTGTGGATGTGGGCTTCCTCGGTTGATTGGTATCCCCAGCTGGGCAACTGAACCAAGTGGTTGTTGCCATAGTTTGAGCTTCCCAGGGTGATCAGATTCTTTTCCTCATTCAGAAAGCAGGAGGGCTCAGATGGGGTGGACCCAGTGACACAAGCCGTGATTAATCAATCAATCAATCGTATTTATTGAGCGCTTACTGTGTGCAGAGCACTGTACTAAGCGCTTGGGAAGTACAAGTTGGCAACATATAGAGACAGTCCCTACCCAACAGTGGGCTCACAGTCTAAAAGGGGGATTAGAGGGAAATAGTGATGGAGACAGGCGAGAGGTCAGCATCTCAGTCCACTGGCTCTTCTCTAGTAGTAGTAGTAGTAGTAGTACAGTAGTGTAGTAGTAGTAGCAGCAGCATTTATTGATTCCGCTCTACTAAGCACTTGTGAAGTACAAGATAAACAAGTGACACATTCCCTCTCCACTAGGAGCTTACACTCTACTGGGGGAGACAGAGATAAAAGTATTTGCAAATAGAGTAAGTGAAATAAGTAATTGAGTAGAAAGTTGAATATTTGTATAGGCGTAAATGCTGATGCTGGACATAAGCAAGTACATAAGGGCCAGAGATGGTTGATGGTTTTATATGACCAAAGCTAAGGGGAATTAATCAGGAAAGGCTACGTGGAGGTGGTGGTATTTCAGAAGCTGTGGTTTGTTAAATCTGGGAGGAAGGGAGTCCTAAGCTGGGGTAACAGTGTGAGTGAGAGAATGTTGGATGGGAGGATTGAGACCAAGAGGAATATTGCTTGACATGAGCAAATATGTAAGGTGGGATGAGCCAATGGAGAGCATTGAAGCTAGTTGTGAAGAGTTTTTGCTTGATGTGGAGGGATGTAAGGAGCAAGTGGAAGGTTTTGAGGTGTAGAGAGCCATGTGGGGAATCATCGGGAAGGTGATCTTTGAAGCAACGTTTAGCAGAGAATGGACACAGGAGAGGCTGGAGGCAGGGAGACCGGCTTAGAGGCTGATATAATAGTTTCAATAGGACATGACCAGAGCTAATGCCAGTGTGGAAGCTGTTTGGATGGTGAGGATGGGGCAGATACAAGAGATGTTTTGATATTCTGAGCATGTTGAGATACCTGAGAGGGAGACAGGACTCCTTCTGTGGTGTAGGAAGCACATGGGTTACTCCTTTCTAGTAGACAGCACACACCCCTCGGCCTGCCTGGAGTTTACAGAGCACCCAGGTGCACAGCTATTTGCCCAGGGTGATTGGGATTCATTCATTCAATCATATTTATTGAGCGCTTACTGTGTACAGAGCACTGTACTAAGCGCTTAGGATGACACCACTGTGGGCAGATAATGACGATAGCATCTGTGATATTTATCATGCACTCACTCTTTGCTAAGCACCTTTTTTTAAATGGTATTTCTTAAATGCTTACTATGTTACAGGCACTGTACTAAGCATTGGGGTAAAAAAAGCTAATCAGGTTGGGCACAGTCCATATGCCACATGAGGCTCATAGCCTTAATTCCCATTTTACAGATGAGGTAATTGAGGCACTGAGGAGTTAAGTGACTTGCCCAAGGTCACACAGCACACAAGTGGTGGAGCTGGGATTAGGTCCCAGGTCCTCTGACTCCCAAGCCCATGCTCTTTTCACTAAGCCATGCTACTTCCCAATTTCCTCCCCATTTCTACTTAGGTAGAAACTGTATAATCAGATCAGAGACAGCCCCATCCCACACAGGGCTCTAAAATAAACTTGTATATGCAATTCTCTTATATTTTACTCTCCCAAGCATTTGGTACAGTGCTCTACACACAGTAAGTGCTCAATAAGTATGTTTGATTGATTGATTGGTTGGTTAGTGAGCAGGTTCCTTACAGATAAGGAAACTGAAGCCCAAAGAGGTTGACTGACTTACCCAAGGTCGCCCAGGAGACCAGAGGCAAAGCTGGGACTGGCTAGAACTGAGGTATCCTGACTCCCAGTGCTGGGGGCGGGGGGGTCCGTTGGGAAGCTGTGGGGGGCTGCCCCCAACTAAGTGGAGGAGGGAAAGATCCAGAGTAAGGGTGGGGCGGGCAAGGGCAAAAGCCATTCTTCATACATCCTGGCACTCCCAGTGGTCCCAGCCTGGGTTGGAGGCTGGTTTGCCTCGGCTGAGATGGGAGCTGTGAGGCAGGAATCATTTTTTTAGGATTTCAGAACAGCCATTTCCTGTCATTTGCATGCAGGAACTAGCCCCTTGCCCCCGGGCGTGAATTCTGACAAGCTAAAGGCAACAGTAATCGCAGAGCAGGCCTCTGCTTCAATTACAGAGCATCTCAAATGTTAGACTAAAATGTCTTTTTCTCAGATTCATGATGAGAAAATCACCACTCAGCAAGGTTTTTTTTCCCCCTTATTCTGCTAAATTGAATATCACCTCCATTACAGAGGGAAGGCACAATAGCTCTGTGAGAGATAGTTCCCCCAAATTCAATATAATCTGATGCATCTCATGGGCACCGGCCCATTAAAGTTAGGAAAGTCTGTCGTTAGGAACTTAGAAAAAATGCTGAATGGGTGAATTTCTTTTTTCTCTCTGAGAGAAAATTAAGGGGAGAGCCATTGAATGAGCTTATTTACACCAATGGCTGAGAAGGCAGTTCTGCATGGCCACCGGAAAAAGAAAATGAAGGAGATGTCCCGGGGGTGGACTCCGATCAGGCACCATGCTGACTCCAACTCTTATTTTAAAGTAAAAAGATCTCACAGTCTGTCTACTGTTCCAGGGTCCTCCACTTGAGGAAGGATGGCCCTGATGTGCATCTTATTTTCAGCCTTCCTAACCCTTTCTCCCTGGAACAAATGTCCAGGACCTCCCCAGATCAGCATCACCAAGTGAGTGGCCCCCAGGAAATGCTCTTGTGTAATTTGGAATGAGTTTTTTTATGCTCATATCAGGCATGACTGTACCATTGACAGTGTGCTTGAAAAACAAAACATTGCCCGTGGCCCAAAAATACTCCAGTGCTTTTGTGGCCCAGTCATACCAAAGACCCCATTCTAAATGGCAATCAATCAATCAATCCATCAATCAAATTTATTGAGCACTTACAGTGCGCAAAGTACTGTATTAAGCACTTGGGAGAGTACAGTAGAACAGCTGTTAGACATATTCCCTGCTAACAGTGAGCTTACAGTTTAGAGGAGGAGACAGACATTAATATAAATGAATACATTGCGGATATGTACATTAGTACTGAGGGGCTGAGGGAGAGGTGGGTAAAAGGAGCAAATCCAAATTCCAGGGCGATACAGAAGGGAGTGGAAGAAGAGGAAATGAGGGTTTAGTCAGGAAAGGCCTCTTGGAGGAGATGTGCCTTCAATAAGGCTTTGAAGGTGGGGAGAGTGATTATCCTTCCGATATGAAGAGGGAGGGCGTTCCGGGCCAGAGGCAGGATGTGGGTGAAAGCTTGGTGGCTAGATAGATGAAATCGAGATATGGTGAGTAGTTTGGCATTAGAGCAGTGAAGTGTGCAGGCTGTAGGAGGGCAGTGAGGTGAGGTAATAGTGATAATAATAACAATGGTATTTGTCAAGCACTTACTATGTGCCAAGCACTGTTCTAAGCCCTGAGGAAGATACAAGGTTATCAGGTTGTCCCAGGTGAGGCTTATAGTCTTCATCCCCATTTTACAGGTGAGGTAACTGAGGCACAAAGAAGTTAAGTGACTTGCCCAAAGTCATAGAGTTGACAAGTGCCAGGGTGGGGATTAGAACCCATGACCTCGGACTCCCAAACCCATGCTCTTTCCTCTAAGCCATGCTGCTTCTAAAGAATAAAGGGAGTGAGTTCGGGTGGCACAGAAAGCAGTAGGAGAAATGAAAGGGGAGGCTTATGGGGCTCACACTCGTAACTCCCATTCTCCAGAAGAGGGAACTGAGGCCCAGAGACATGAAGCGACTTCTCAGTGGTCCCACAGCAGACACATGGGACCTTCTGACTCCCGGGGCCAGCCCCCATCCACTGAGCCCCTCCCTTCCCTCCCAGCAGCTCCCCGCCCCCACACGAGGAGGGGGCAAGGTCATTGAATACTTTAAATTCAATGGTAAGGAGATGTTTCTTTGTTGTGGAGGTGGATGGGTGACCACTGGAGGTTCTTGAGGAGTGGGGAAACATGCCCTGAGCATTTTTGCAGAAAAATGATCTGGGCAGCAGAGTGAAGTATGATCTGGAGTGGGGAGAGACAGAGGCAGGGAGGTCAGCAAGGAGGCTGATACAGTCATCAAAGTGGGATAGAATAAATGCTTGGATTAACATGGTAGCAATTTGGATGAAAAGGAAAAGGTGGATTTTTGCAGTGTTGTGGAGGTTGAACTGACATGATTGAGTGACAGATTGAATGTCTGGGTTGAATGAGAGAATTGAGTTGGGGATAACACCTATGTTATGGGCTTGTGGTATTGTCTACAGTGATGGAAAAGAAAGGGAGGACAGAGTTTGGGTGGGGAGGTGAGGAGTTTTGTTTTGGACATTTCACGTTTGAGGTGTCAAGAGGACATCCAAGTAAAGATGTCCTGAAGGCAGGAGGAAATGTGAAACTGCAGAGAAGGAGAGAGATCCAGGCTGGAGATGTAGATTTGGGAATCATCTTCATAGAAACGGTAGTTGAAGCCATGGAAGCAAATGCATTCTCCAAGGGAGTGGGTGTGGATGGAGAATAGAGAGGGGCTCAGAAGAGAGCCTTGAGGGACTCCCCCAGGTAGGTTGTGGGAGGCAGAGGAGGAGCCTGTGAAAGAGACTGATAATGAGCTGCCAGAGAGATAGGAGGAGAACCAGGAGAGGACAGTGGTAGTGAAGGCAAGGCTGGATAATGTTTCCAGAGACGGGAGTAGTCGGCAGCATCGAAGGCTGCTGAGAGGTCGAGGAGGACTAGGATGGAGCAGAGACCATTGTATTTGGCAAGAAGATCATTTGTGACCTTTGAAAGGACAGTTTCTGTGCAGTGAAGCCAGATTGGAGAGGGTCAAGGATTAAATTTGAGGAGAGGAACTGGAAACAGCAGCCACAGAAAACTCGCTCAAAGAATTTGGTGACAAATGGTGGGAGGGAGATGGGTCGGTAACTGGAGAGAGACTTGGCATCAAGGGAGGATTTTTTAGGATAGGGGAGACATGAGAATGTTTGAAAGCAGTGGGGGAAAAAGCCATTGGAGAGCAAACAGTTGAAGATGGCGGTCAGGAGGGAAGAAGGAGAAGGCAAGTGCTTTGATGAGGTGTGAGTGGATGGGGCTGGATGTGCAGGTGGAGGGGGTGGATTTTGAGAGAAGGCAGGTGATTTCCTCTTGAGATGCTGCCGGGAAAGATGGGAGAGTTGAGGAAGGGGCAAGAGGGAGGGATTGGAAAGGAGCAAGGGAGATTTTAGGGCGCTCACTCCTGATGGTTTCAATTTTTTCAAGAAAGTTTGTGGCCAGGTGCAGGAGATGGAGGAGGTAGGGGGACAGGGTTTATGGAGGGAGTTAAACATCTGGACAACTGGTGAGCACAATGGGCATGGGAGTCAATAAGGATGGAGAAATAATTTTGCCAGGCAGAGGAGAGGGCACAGTTAAAGCACACAAGGATGAAGTTGAGGCAGATGAGGTCAGCCTGACATCTAGATTTCTGCCAGCAGTGCTCTGCAGCTCCTGCACAGAAGCGAAGGAAGCGGACTGGGGAGTTGATCGAGGGCTGTGGGTTACTTGTACAAGATAAATGAAGGGATAGTGGAGCTAGTGAGTTGATTTCACTAGAGAGGGTGGTGTTGAGTGCGACAGTTTGGTCATGAAGGGACAACAGCTTGGATATGGAAACTAAATGGGACATGATGACTTGTGAAAATTGGATGGGGTCAATAGATCAGAAGCCTCTGTGGGGAAACAGAACAGATTTGTGGGGAAGAGGTGTATGGGGGAGAAGGCAGTTGAGGTTTTATTCAGATAGAGGGATTTCAGAGTTGGTGAGGGTAGAGATTGTACATTGACTAGAGACGATGAAATCATATGTATGTGGTGAGTGGGCAAGCTGGGGTGGAGCAGCAGGTCAGTGGAGTTGAGGAGTGATAGAAAGTGGGTAGCAGAATGGTCGTCAGGAACCTCAATGTGGATATTGAAGTCCACAAGGATCAATATAGGAATGGGAAAGAGAGAAGGAATATGAGAAGGATCAAAATAGTTAAAAAATTTGGAGGTGGAGCCGGGGGGAGATAGATGACTATGACTAGTATCCGGAGTGGGTGGTAGAGGCGGATGATATGGATTTCGAAGGAAGAGGAGAGGGGTGGGGGAGGTGGAATGGTGTGAAAGTGGCATTGGGGAGTGAGAAGGAAGCCAGCACTTGATGCAAAAGTTCCTTTTGGTGATATGGAGTGCTACAGGATCCTCATTTTTCCCTAAATCCAGGAAGGAGCCAAGCTAATTCGGTCCCCAGTGGATTGGTCTGCCCTGTGGAAACACCCTTAAATGGGATTGGAGCTGCTGTGGAAGTGGAACTGACATTCCGAACCCATTTTGGGGAGTTGATGCCTGAAGGAGCTGGTGGACTAGGCAAAGAATGAGTAATGAGAGCAAGAGAGAGAAAACGAGATGATCTTAGACTTAAAAGATTGAGGTTGTGTGCAGGACGGGAGGGTGGGGGTGGCCGAAGACACCATCCATCCTGGAGGGCCCTTAAAAGATTGAGGTGGTGTGGAGGATGGGTGGGGCGGGGGGGGGGGGGGGGTCCTATCCATCCTGGAGGGTCCCGTTTGCTTCCCTGCACATGTGTGTGGTTTCTCGGGGGACAGAAATATTTGCCTCAAGCTCCAGACTCTCTCCCTAACTCACTGCAATTTTCATCCTATTTGATCCATCTCCCCTAACATTCTCCTGAAGAGGAAAGAAACTCTTATTACGGTGTTCCAAAGCCATCCGTGGTCTCCTCACCAATGTAGTTTCTGAAGGGAAATCAGATTCTGTTCATATTTCACTGTGACCCGTACCCTCTGGCCCGGGCTACTCTCGGCATCCAGTGTTCATGAATATCATGAACATAGGATCTGTGGATGCTGGATCTGAAGATTGCAGGGCAAGTGTAGCACAAGCTGTATTACCTCTTGAAATTTGTTCCCCATCCTGGCATTAAGTAGAGTGCCTTAATGAATAGAGCATGGGCCTGGGAGTCAGAAGGACCTGGGTTCTAATCCCGGCTCCGCCACATGCCTGCTGTGTGACCCTGGGCAAGTCACTTCACTTCTCTGTGTCTCAGTTCACTCATCTGTAAAATGGGGATTAAAACTGTGAAGACCCATGTGGGACAGGGATTAACTTGTATCTACCAGCACTTAGAACTGTGCTTGGCTCATAGTAAGCACTTAACAAGTACCATAATTATTATTATTATTATTTTCCCCCCACTTTCTCCCTACCTAAATCCTTTCTGCATCAGGCAGAAACTTCTCACCCTGGGCTTCAAGGCTCTCCATCACCTCACCCCCTCCTACCTCACCTCTCTTCTCTCCTTCTACAGCCCACCCCGCACCCTCCGCTCATCTGCCACTAATCTTCTCACCGTACCTCGTTCTCGCCTGTCCCGCCATCGACCCCCGGCCCACGTCATCCCCCGGGCCTGGAATGCCCTCCCTCTGCCCATCCGCCATGCTAGCTCTCTTTCTCCCTTCAAGGCCCTACTGAGAGCTCACCTCCTCCAGGAGGCCTTCCCAGACTGAGCCCCTTCCTTCTTCTCCCCCTCGTCCCCCTCTCCATCCTCCCCATCTTACCTCCTTCCCTTCCCCACAGCACCTGTATATATGTATATATGTTTGTACATATTTATTACTCTATTTATTTATTTATTTATTTTACTTGTACATATCTATTCTATTTATTTTATTTTGTTAGTATGTTTGGTTTTGTTCTCTGTCTCCCCCTTTTAGACTGTGAGCCCACTGTTGGGTAGGGACTGTCTCTATATGTTGCCAACTTGTACTTCCCAAGGGCTTAGTACAGTGCTCTGCACACAGTAAGCACTCAATAAATACGATTGATTGACTGATTGATTGATTTCCCTGTTAAACCAGCAACAACAAAACCCAATGGATAACGCACTAGACTAGGAGTCAAGAAGCCTGCACTTGAGTGCTGGCTCTACTATCCCCACGGTAATGTATGACCCCTCCAAACCTCAGTTTCTCTGTCTGTTCAGTGGGGGTAATGCCTACTTCATCATATTTCACAGTGGGGGTTAAAGGATTTCTGTGAAAGTACTTCAAGTTCTGCATGGGAGAGGTCATATAGAAATTCAAACAACTGAACTACTTTAAGCATTGGATGATCCTTGAGTGTGTTCATGCTTTGATTTATACCTATCCTCAGAACATTTATGCAATGGTACTTTCAATTATGTATTTTGATTCAACTCTGTAAACCTTTTTATATTAATCTCCCCTATCGAATGCAAGCACCCTTGGGCAGGTAGGTTGTCTTGTACTTCTCTGTTGCATTTTTCCAAATGCTTAGGACCATGCATTGCACCCAGTGGGTGTTGAATAGCTATCATATTACTATTACTACAACTGCTACTACTACCATTATTCCTAGTCCCTCAACTATTAAATTATGTGGCGAACCTTAATTGTACCTCCATTTTTCAGAGGAGGAAACAGGTCTAGAGAGGTTAAGTGATTTGCTTAAAGTTACACAGCAAGCCAGAGGCAGAGCTAGGAATAGGATCCGGGACTTCTGACTCCCAACCCCAGGCTCTTTCCAACAGGCCGTGCTTGCCTCCGTCATTCAGCATCAGCTGTAACCTTACCCTACCCATGTATGACAGAGCACTGGCTCTTAGGCACACCTCCCCCCACCACCTCAACCCCGATCCCCGTTTGTGTGTGTATTACCATTTCTAAATTGACTAGCATGACTTGGTGATTTTCTCTGAAACTCGTGGCATCATGATTTGGCTGTAGACATTTGGGACAGAGGTAGTCTGTCATCAGTTGTCGACAGCATTTATTCAGGGACCCGATGAGTCAGTTACCAAGCTAAACATCACCCCAAGCAAGGGAAGTAGATCTGACCCCTGCTCCCCAGCCCGCAGGCAAAGAAGAGACAGCAGTAATGCAGCCAAACATACTGTCACACCTACACCTAGAGACAATGCACAGGCAGGGGCCTGGGCAAAAAGCAGGATGTAATATTCTGAACAGTCCTGGCGTTGGTGGTCAGGTGGGCCAGTGGCTGTGGCTTGTGATGTTTGGACAGAGAGACAGAATAGCCTTGTTGAAAGAGCGTAGAACTGGAGGTCTGGAGACCCAGGTTCCAGCCCAGCTCTGCTGGGTGACCTTGGGCAAGTTAGAACCTCTCTGGGCCCCAATTTAGTCAACTCGAAAATGGATTTGTGTTACCTGCTCTCCCTGCTTCCTAGATTGTGGGCCCCACAATGGGCAGGGATTGATGATTGTATCTACACCAGGATTTAGCATGGAGCGTAGCACATAGTAGTTGCCTAATAAATACTACATGCATGTATGTTGATAGGTAGCGGTTCTGAGCTCTAAATAAGCCTGCTCACACACTCAAGGGGTTTCTGCTGCCCCTTCAGCGATTAAACTAGCAATATCACAAACCACCTACCTGCAGAGGATTTTGTCTGAGGGTCAGGGACTTTAAATTCCACCATCAGCCAGCCATGCTCTTGTGTTGTTTTTGCAGTTGTGGTGATGGTTTGGGCTGAGCTAGCCACACTCTCTCACCTGGTCCCCCTATGCCCAGCAGCAAGCATAATAATAATAATAATAATAATAATAATAATAATAATAATAATAATGGCGTTTATTAAGCGCTTACTATGTGCAAAGCACTGTTCTAAGCGCTGGGGAGGATACAAAGTGATTAGGTTGTCCCACGTGGGGCTCACAGACTTAATTATGAGGCAGCGTTATGAGTCCCTCAGAGTTAGGGGTGCAAATGGTGGCCATGGGTCTGAATGTCATTATGCTCCCTCTGCAGCAGCAGACACCGTGGACCTCTCACCTGCTTTCAACATCGATTTTGTGTGTGGCACTCACATCCAAACCATGAAACATGGAGGTCAACCTGGAAGCAGCAAGGAAATAGTCTCTTTACGTCCACTTGAGAGAGGAAGAGAGGTGGGATTCAAAAACTCCTTGAAAGACTGGAGGAAGGGAGGCAAGAGGGCAGATGCTTCTAGTAGGAAAGAAATCAGGGCTGCCTCTATGTGCAGACAAGCAACAAGGGTAAGGAGACTACCAGCATGACCGGCTTATGGAATCAAGGACTCCTGCTGTGGCATGGATGCTATTGAATGTGTCCAACCTTCGGGTCGGGAAATGGTGAGGCTGGTTGTAGTAGTTCTTGAGCAGCAGGGAGCTGGGGGTTTCTTCTTTGGCCATTTGTTCACCACAGACTCTCCTAGGGTCTGCGGCTGGGGTTTTGGGGAGAGACTGCTGAGAGTGAGGACCCCCATGCTCTAACCAGCTCATCTCCCCATCAAATTCCCACCACTGGAATCCCAACTTGCCAATACAGATTTTCCATTTGTAATTCTCAGTAGAAGGGAAGAGGAACAATTACCCCATAAAAAGGAAAAAAAAAACCCCTCTGGAACAGGTAGTCTTCCCTAATGTCCTCTAAATGTTTAATCAATAGGCTTTGTGGTAAGTCCAATTCTGTCAGTCAAACAGTAGTATTTATTGAGCATTTACTTTACCCAGAACACTGTACTAAGCCCTTGGGAGAGTTCAGTAGTGATGAAAGACATGATCCCTTCTTGCAGTCTGGTGCGATAGACAGCAAAATTAATTAGTGGTAAGGGGAAGCAACAGAGTTTAAAGATAAGTATCCAAAGACGTAGTGGAAGTTAGATTCAGTGTGTGTGTGTTGGCCGGGGGAGGGGTGTGGAGAGAGTGAGTACCCAAGTGCTTAGGTGATGCAGAAGGGCTGAACTGGCAGAAAGGGGATAATAAGATGTGCCCATGTTCTTTCCACCAGGCAACACTGCTCCTCACAGAAGCAGAGTCCCACCAAAGCCAACACCCTGCTTATATACCCAAGCTTTGTTAGGGAGGGAGAGCAATCAATCAATCAATCAATCATATTTATTGAGCGCTTATTGTGTGCAGAGCACTGTACTAAGCGCTTGGGAAGTACAAGTCGGCAACACATAGAGACAGTCCCTACCCAACAGCGGGCTCACAGAGCATACAGAGGACCAATCCTCGGTTCAGTCGGGAACACAGGGCCTGGTTCTAGGGATGATCTGTGGTCAGGGAGGAGGTGAGCTGAGCGAGGCCCGCTCCTGGTTAGTGTCTCTGTTAATGTTTGGCAGTGCTGAGGGGTTTGGAATTCAAGGCCTGATCAGTAGCCAGACAACCAGTGGGCCCCAGTTGTCCATCTTTTTCCCGTAATCCAGAGTCAGTGGTACTAATAAATTTGGGGCTCTGATATTTCCCAAACTCCCCTCATTGACCATCTGATCTCCTAGTCAGAGAGTCTTGTGAGGGATCCTATATCTCTTGGTTAGATGTTTGGTGGGCAAGCTGCACCCAGTGTGGTGCTGTGTATTTTAGTGGTGCTGGGCGTGTTTCTCATAAGACCTGAAAAAGGCTCTCCATCACCTCGCCACCTCATACCTCACCTCCCTTCTCTCCTTCTACAGCCCAGCCCGCACCCTCCACTCCTCTGCCGCTAACCTCCTCACTGTGCCTCGTTCTCGCTTGTCCCGCCGTCGACCCCTGGCCCATGTCCTTCACCTGGCCTGGAATGCCCTCCCTCCACAAATTTGCCAAACTAGCTCTCTTCCTTTCTTCAAAGCCCATCTGAGAGCTCACCTCCTCTAGGAGGCCTTCCCAGACTGAGCCCACTTTTTCCTCTCCCCCTCCCTCCCCATAGCCCCCCCTCCCTCTGCCTTATCCCCTTCCCCTCCCCACAGCACTTGTGTATATTTGTACATATGTATTACTCTATTTTACTTGTACATATTTACTACTCCGTTTATTTTATTAATGATGTGCATATAGCTATAATTATATTTATTCTGATGGTTTTGTCACTTGTCTATTTGTTTTGTTTGGTTGTCTGTCTCCCCCTTCTAGACTTTGAGCCCATTGTTGGGTAGGGACCGTCTCTATATGTTGGCGGCTTACTAGTTCCCAAGCGCTCAGTACAGTGCTCTACACACAGTAAGCGCTCAGTAAATACGATTGAATGAAAGAATAGTAATAATGTTACTTGTTAATCACTTGCTACATGCCAAGCACTTTTCTAAGCACTGGGGGAGATGCAAATTAATCAGGATGGACACAGTCCCTGCCCAAATGGGGCTCACACTCTTATCCCCTTATCTCATCTGTAAAATGGTTAATGAAGACTGTGAGCCCCACATGGGACAACCTGATCACCTTGTAACCTTTCCAGCGCTTAGAACAGTGCTTTGCACATAGTAAATGCTTAATAAATGCTATCATTATTATTATTATCCCCATTTTGCAGATGAGGTAACTGAGGCACAGAGATGTTAAGTGACTTCCCCAAGGTCACACAGTAGACACGTGGCAGATCCAGGATTAGAACCCAGGTCCTTCTGACTTCCAGGCTTGTGCTCTTTCCACTAAGCCATGCTGCTTATACATATTTTCATCTGGAGTTACTTCATCGGTTTCATGCCTAAACGAGCCTCCATTTTTAAAGGTTGCTCTAGATGGAGAAAATAATCTGTTTCTGTCCATGTCACCTACCTCCTTCATTTTGATTTTAGTGATTTGAGTGTACTTGGACAGGCTGAGCCTGCAGGAGGGCCACCATACCCTTTCCTTTGTAAATCCTTCAGCCTCCCGCTGATTCCCAGCCACCACTTTTCGGGAACACTGGTGAAATGGTGTCTTTGAGGTGTGGGACCATCTTCTGGCTAAACACACCTGACAGTCCCCAGGCCTTTCTGGCCTGTGTAGCCTGTCTCATAGTTGGAAGCCTCCGTGAATCATGGAGCTGGTAGCCAGACAGAGCCCTTGGCACCAAACTGTTGGGTATTAAAGTCATCAGGCAAAAGCTCCTCACTCTTGGCTTCAAGGCTCTCCATCGGCTCGCCCCCTCCTACCTCACCTCCCTTCTTTCCTTCTACAGCCCAGCCCACACCCTCCATTCCTCTGCCGCTAACCTCCTCACTGTGCCTCGTTCTCGCCTGTCCCGCTGTCGACCCCGGGCCCACATCCTCCCCCTGGACTGGAATGCCCTCCCTCCGCACACCCACCAAGCTAGCTCTCTTCTTCCCTTCAAAGCCCTACTGAGAGCTCACCTCCCCCAGGAGGCCTTCCCAGATTGATCCCCCTCCCTGTCCCCACCACCTTACCTCCATCCCCTCCCCACAGCAACTGCATATGTGTATATATGTTTGTTCATATTTATTACTCTATTTATTTTACTTGTACATATTTATTCTATTTATTTTATTTAGTTGTTATGTTTTGTTTTGTTGTCTGTCTCCCCCTTCTAGACTGTGAGCCCGCTGTTGGGTAGGGACCGTCTCTATGTGTTGCCAACTTGTACTTGCCAAGCGCTTAGTACAGTGCTCTGCACACAGTAAGAGCTCAATAAATACGATTGAATGAATGAATTAAAGCCATGCAAGTTTAGCTAATTCAGCTACCTGAATGAATTTAGAGAAGCAGCGTGGCTCAGTGGAAAGAGCACGGGCTTTGGAGTCAGAGGTCATGGGTTCGAATCCCGGCTCCGCCACATGTCTGCTGTGTGACCTTGGGCAAGTCACTTAACTTCTCTGAGCCTCAGTTACCTCATCTGTAAAATGGGGATTAAGACTGTGAGCCCCACATGGGACAACCTGATCACTTTGTATCCCCCCCAGTGCTTAGAACAGTGCTTTGCACAGAGTAAGCGCTTAACAAATTTAAAAAAAGAAATTAATTTCCTGAATTAAAGAAACTGCTGATAAAGGAATTACTGAGACTGTATGTACCCACGCTTTGAAGATCTGGGGGCTCGTGCCATCTACCCAGAGATGTCACGGAGGTGGGGGCACAGCATGAGCACTTCTCTCCCTCAGCCAGGCAGGGCACCTTCTGGAGAATGATTTTATCCACCTGTTGAGGGCTTCATGGAGAACACTGCCTGCCTGTTTCCAGAGCAAGATTTTCTAGACTTTTCTTGCTCAGTTGGGTGGGTGATCCTTTCCTGAGCAAAGTGAGACCAGAAGGAGAATGATCAGCAGGTGTGCGTGCATAGCTACCCCTTGGTGGACACCCGACTCTACTTTTCCGCACACATGCTCATCCCCTCCCATTTTTTTAATGGTATTTGTTAAGCCCTTATCATGTGCCAGACATTATACTAAGTGCTGGTTTAGATACAAAGTTGGACACAGTCCTTTTCCCCCATGGGGCTCACAGTCTTAATCCCCATTTTATAGATGAGGTAACTGAGGCCCAGAGAAGTCAAGTGACCTGCCCAAGGTCACACAGCAGACAAGTAACAAAGCCAGCATTAGCACTCGGGCCCTCATGACTCCCAAGCCCGTGCTCTATCCACTAGGTCATGCTGCTTCTCATCTCCCATTTCCCCCACGTGTACTCAAACCCACTTTTTTTCCTTGAGCAGTTTTCTCAGGGTCATTTACTAGACCTACTCAGTGTCAAATGGTAAGGCAGGATCACAAACAACAAAGTGCTGGAACATACTCTTCATCCTACCATCAAAATTCTACTCATCTTAACAAAGCTATGCTGGGTGGGACATATGAGGAGCATAAGTGACAGCAGAATACCCCAAAAGTTGCCGTATGGAGAGCTGAAATTGGGAAACTGAAAACAAGGAGGGGAGAGGAAACATTTTAAGGAAACAGAAAACAAAGCCTCAGGCAGTGCTTCTTCCCAGCTCACAACTGGGAGTCAACTGCAGAGGACAGACCACTCATCAAGAAAGGAGTGACTCTCATTTGACCAAAAGCTTCATGAGGAATGAGAGACAGAGTAGAAAATAGCACCAGGAGCTGCAAACATTAACATGACAGCGCAACAAGGGATATTGATTGGGGACTGTGGATCCCTGGTTTTTCTTCTCGGTAGAAAAATTCACATTAGTAGTTCCTTCTTTAAATGGGATAAACAACTTTACATTTATAAAATTGTCCTTCCCATATATATACCCTTCCCGCCTGAAAAATCACATACATTGATGTGTTTACCCTGCAGTGTTACTTCTGTCCCTGTCAACAAATCGAATGTGCTTTGAGACCCAAATTATCCATTTGTAGGTGAGCTGGGGACAGTGAAATCTTTGCATTTGATTTCCATCTCTTAAGCTCATGTGCTTATTTTTTCCTGCAAAGCTCTGCTGCACAATTGTCAAAGGCTCTGTAACAGGAAGCCAATTTGGGAAGGAGTTATTCAACCTTCCCCATACTGACAGGAGACTTGGAGTGGAGGAGAAGCCAACAGAGCATATTACTGGGGGAGTGAAGGCATGAAGTGTGAGGAGGGGCAGCTGACTGGTACGGAGCAGTCTAGGGTCAGGAGAGAGGAGCTGTTATTTGTTACTGACATGGATTATTAATTGTCAATGGGCCCGGAGACCAAGAGCTCTGGAGCACTGAGAGGCAAGCCTCTTTCACTGTCTTCTGTTGCCTCTCCTTATCTAAATTGTCTGGAGGAGCAGGTGTCATTTCCCACCCACTCCCTCCGCTATAGAGCCTCCTTAGGAAATGGAAACCAAAACCAGGACAGACCTATGCAGGGGAATAAGGAGGGAAAATAAACAGCTCTCTGATGGAAGTTCTGTGAAAATCCTAGAAAATCTGTGTGCAGTCACCAGACTAGTGGCGCTTGTGTCTGGTAGTAATAATAATCATAATTCTGGTATTTGTTAAGTGCTTACTTTGTGCCAGGCACTGTAGTATGGGCTGGGGTGGACACAAGCAAATAGGGTTGGGACACGTGGGTTTCATCATCTCAATCCCCATCCCACAGATGAGGAAACAGAGGCACCGAAAAGTGAAGTGACCCACCCAAGGCCACACAGCAGACAAATGGCAGAACCGGGACCAGAACCCACAACCTTCTGACTCCCAAGCTCGTGATCTACCCATTACGCCATGCTGCTTCCCATATAGTTTGTACTGGACTTGCTCATGTACTTCTCTTACCAATTTAGCAAAATCTTATGCAGTAGAATTTCATAAATAGTGATTAAATCACCACCCCTACAGGCATTTCTAGCCTGGGAGAGCAATTGCAAATTCTCTCCCAGTTACCTCCTTTGTAGTTTTACACTTAACTATTCGATTGAGGGAGGTGATTGAAGGAGGAGCCAAGATGTCTAGGGGAGGGTATGGCTTAATGGTTAGAGCTTGGGCCTGGGAGTCAGAAGGACTTAAGTTCTAATGCTGGCTCCACTACTTGTCTGCTGTGTGACCCTAGGCAAGTCATTTCTCTGTGCCTCAGTTACCTCATTTGTAAAATGGGCATTATGACTGTGAGCCCCATGTGGGACATGGACTGTGTCCAACCTGATTGGCTTGGATCTACCCTACCACTTAGATGAGTGCCTGGCACATAGTAAGTGCTTAACAAATACCATAAAAAAGGCCAGGGGTGGGGGCTGCCTCTCCCGGACTGTTGTAGGAGAGCACACCCACTTCTCTCTGTTTGACAAGAAGACTGATGATATCACTAGGTCCAGAAGAGGATGCTGTGTATTGGAGTTATTATGCATTCGTATGCCCAGGCCTATGCTTATCAATGGGGTAATAATAATTATAATTGTTGTATTATGTGCCATATACTGTACTGATTGCTGGTTTGACACAGTCGTTGTCCCACTTGGGGCTCCGTCTTAAGCAGGACGGAAGGCATATATTGGATTGCCAGTCTACAGTTGAGGAAACTGAGGCACAGAGGAAATAGGTGACAAAGCTAGGATTAGAACCCTGGTCCTCTGACTCCAAGGTCGGTGTTCCTTCCATTAGGCCAAGGTCAAGGTATCCAATTAGGCTCAGTACACAGACCAAAACCAGAAAAATACAAAAGAACAATACATTGTTAAATTAACCATCCAGGATAGAAAGTGAAACAAAGAAGTTAAACCCAATTCTTGAAGAGGAAGTCCTCACACTTCCCGTGTCTCCAGGGGGGCTTTGTTTCCAAACTGCCAGGCAGCCCCTCCCCAACATTAGCTCTGAAGCCTCCTGCTGTGGAGGGGAGGGGTAGTTTCTGTCCTTCTCTGCTCTCTCCCTACTCCCTCTCTTCCTCCAGCAAAGCAGGCTGGAGTCTCTATCTGGATCTTTTAGACTGTGAGCCCAATGTTGGGTAGGGACTGTCTCTATATGTTGCCAATTTGTACTTCCCAAGCGCTTGGTACAGTGCTCTGCACATAGTAAGCGCTCAATAAATACGATTGATGATGATTAAGTGACTGCAGGGCCTCTGAGGCAAAGGGCTAGGCCCACCCCTGCTCCCCCAGGCAATGGGGCTCTTAGCTATTAGAGCCTGGATAGCCCCGGTCTGGGGGTCTGGGCGCTCCCTCACATTCATTCATTCATTCAATCGTATTTTTTGAGCGCTTACTGTGTGCAGAGCACTGTACTAAGCGCTTGGGAAGTACAAGTTGGTAACATATAGAGACGGTCCCTATAACAGTGGGCTCACAGTCTAGAAGGGGGAGACAGAGGACAAAACAAAACATATTCACCAAATAAAATAAATAAAACAAATATGTACAAGTAAAATAAATAAATAAATAGAGTAATAAATCCGTACAAACATATACAGGTGGTGTGGGGAGGGGAAGGAGGTAAGGCGGTGGGATGCCTCATTTCTCAGGCATCCGAGAACCGGCCCCGCCGAGCTGGCTCCCAGCGGCCCGGCTCTGAGGCAGCCTCTCTGACGCGGGCCCCTAGGCCAGGCGGACCGGACCCCCGCCCCCAAGGACACACGGACACACACAGACGGACACAGACAGGGCGGCCTCGTCCCGGCCCGGTCCGGCTGGGCCCCCGGGTCCGGGGCTGTCAGGGAGCGCACGCCCCCGGGCTCGGGGGCCCCCAGCCCAGCCCCCTCCCCACAGCACCTGTATATATGTATATATGTATGTACGTATTTATTATTCTATTTATTTTATTTGTACATATTTATTCTATTTATTTTATTTTGTTAATTTGTTTTGTTACATCTCCCCCTTCTAGACTGTGAGCCTGCTGTTGGGTAGGGACCGTCTCTATATGTTGCCAATTTGTACTTCCCAAGCGCTTAGTACAGTGCTCTGCACACAGTAAGTGCTCAATAAATATGAGTGATTGATTGATTGATTGGGGTGCAGGAGGAGAGAACAGCATGGGAAGATTTGGGGATGAATCTCAGGGGGCCGATCCGGGTAACGGCCACATCCAGAACACCTTACCAGGGCCAGGCAGCTCCAGAGCCTGGGAAGATGAAGCATTAATTCCTCCTACTTCAACTGGAGCCCCACATGGGACAGGAACTTAGTTCAGCCCGAGTAACTTGTTTCTACCCCAGTGCTTAGAACAGTGTTTGGCACATAGTAAGCACTTAACAAGTACCATGATTATTATTAATTGTTATTATTGGAGTGCCAGCAAGAGCTAGAGAGACCTCTGGCCCGTGGCTGGCTTGGCTCCCATGAGTCCTTCCACCCTCACCCTCTAGCCTTCTATATTAGGATGACACAGCCTGTTTGCAGATCTCTCACTCAGCGGGAGAAAGCTGCAGTGGATGCTGCTTCTCCCATGCCCCCCGAAACCAACCAGCCCCGTTGCATGGTGTACCTTCCCGTGCCCTGGGCCATGGCTGTGCCTCCACTCGGAACCGGAGGAGGGGGTGGTGGCATCTTGGGGCAGCATAGCAGCTGCCTTCCGGCAACAGAGAGGAAGTTGCAGAGGGTGTGGTTTGAATAATAATAACAATAATAATAATAATGGTATTTGTTAAGCATTTATTATGTGCCAGGCACTATACTAAAAGCTGGCATAGTTACAAGCTAATCTGGTCGTACACAGTCCGTGTCACACATGGGGCTCACAGTCTTAATCCCCATTTTAGAGATGAGGAAACTTAGACACAAAGAAGTTAAGTGACTTACCCAAGGTCACACAGCAGACAGTAAGGCCAGGATTAGAACCCAGGTCCTCTGACTCCCTGGCCCATGCTTTATCCCCTAGGCCATGCTGCTAATTCCAGGATGGTTGTGGCTGTGGTGTTGGTGAAGTGTTGACTCTATGACAAGAATTGTCATGAGCACTGGGAAAGAGATAACATCACTAAAATTTGCCATTTCCTCTCCATCCAAACTGCTACCATGTTAATACAATCACTTATCCTCTCCCGCCTTGATTACTGTGTCGACCTCCTCGCTGACCTCCCTGCCTCCTTTTCTCTCCCCTCTCCAGTCTTCACTCTGCTGCCCAAATCATTTTTCTACAAAAAAAGCTCAGGACATGTTTTCCCACTCCTCAAGAAACTGTAGTGGTTGTTCATCCACCTCTGCATCAAACAAAAACTCCTCACCATTGGCTTTAAAGCACTCAATCACCTTGCCCCCTCCTACTTCACCTTACTACTCTCTCCTACTACAATCCAGCCCACACACTTCACTCCTCTAATGCTAACCTTCTTACTTTACCTAGATCTCATCTCTCTCACTGCCAACCCCTCACCCACTTCCTCCCTCTTATTATTTTTACTACTCTATTTTATTAATGATGTACATATAGCTATAATTCTATTTATTCTGACGGTTTTGACACCTGTCTACGTGTTCTGTTTTGTTGTCTGCCTCCCCTTTCTAGACCGTGAGCCTGTTGTTGGGTAGGGACCGTCTCTATATGTTGCCAACTTGTACTTCCCAAGCGCTTAGTACAGTGCTCTGCACACAGTAAGCGCTCAATAAATATGATTGAATGAATGAATGAATACTATGAGCGGAGCACTGTACCAAGTGCTTGGGAGAGTACAACAAGAGTAGCTATATACTCTCCCTACAACAAGGAGCTTACAGATTAGAGGGGTAGACAGATATTACAATAAATTACGGGTGCATATATTATGTAAATTTTGTGGGGCCCGGGGAGAGGTGAATATCAAAGTGCTTAGGGGAAACGGGCCCAAGTACATGGGCATCGCAGAAGGGAGGACTTAAACAAGGAATTAGTCGGAGAAGGCCTCTTGGAGGAGATTTGATTTTAGTAGGTCTTTGAAGGTGGGAAGAGTGATGGTCTGTCATTCATTCATTCAATCGTATTTATTGACCTCTTTCTGTGCAAAGCACTGTACTAAGTGCTTGGGAGAGTACAATACAACAACAAAGAGACACAGTCCCTGCTCACAATCAATGGTATTTATTGAGCACTTACTGTGTGCAAAGCACTGTATTAACCACTTGGGAAAATGCAATATAACATAGTTGGTAAAAACGTTCCCTACCCACAGTGAGTTTACAGTTTGTACAGATTTATTACTCTATTTATTTTACTTCTACATATTTACTATTCTATTTATTTTGTTAATGATATGCACCTAGCTTTATTTCTATTTATTCTGATTATTTGACACCTGCCCACATGTTTTGTTTTGTTGTCTGTCTCCCACTTCTAGACTGTGAGCCCGTTGTTGGGTAGGGACTGTCTCTATATGTTGCCAACTTGTACTTCCCAAGCGCTTAGTACAGTGTTCTGCACACAGTAAGTGCTCAGTAAATATGATTGAATGAATGAATGAATGAATGAATGAGCTTACAGGCTGTTGGATATGAAGGTGGGGAGAGTTCCAAGACAGAAAGAGGACATGGGCAAAGGGTAAACAGTGAGCCAGATGAGATCTAGGTACATTGAATAGGTTGGTGTTAGTGGGGTGAAATGTTCAGGCTAGGTGCTGTAGGAATTCAGCATCAAAGTGTTTGATGTGGAGGTGGATGGGCAACCATTGGAGGTTTTTGAGGAAAGGGGAAATGTGGACTGAGTGAGAAAAATGATCCAGGCAGCAGAGTGAAGTAAGGACTGGATTAAGGATAGATTTTAGGCAGAGAAGTGAGCGAGGAGGCTGATGCTGTAGTAAAAGCGTGTTACGACAGGTGGCTGAATCAGTGTGGTAGCAGTTTGGATGGAGAGGAAAGAGAATTCTAGAGATGTTGATAAGGTCAGAGATATTGAAAAGTTAGGTGACTTGCCCAAGGTCACACAGTAGACAACTGGCCAAACTGGGATTAGAACCGAGGTCCTCTGATTCCCAGATCCATGCTCTTTCTACTTGGCCACACTGCTCCCCAGCACTTAGGACAATGATTGACACATAGGAAGCATTTAACAAATGCTATTATCAGGAGGTTTTTTTGCATTCTAGATTTGAGTAGATTTATAAAAACAGATGATAAGGCTGCTCAGTCCTTTCACTGCTCAATCTTGAGCATTTGGTAGGCAGGTGCAGGGGAGAATACAAGAATATAAGACCCCGGTCCCTGTCCCAGAGGCTTCCCCACCTAAAATGGAGTGGAAAAAACTACCCGCCATCCCTGCCCCATCCCAGAGCTCAGTTGGCCAGAACTTCAGCCATCCCTTGCACTTGGATTTGTACCCTGTATTCACTCCGCAGCCCCACAGCACTTGGGCACATATTTGTAATTGATTTTAATGTCTGTCTCCCCCTCTAGACTGTAAGCTCCTTGTGAGCAGAGAATGTGTCTTCCAACTCTGTTATATTGTGATCTCCCAACCGCTTAGTAAGTGCTCTGCATATGGTAAATGCTCAATAAATACGATTAATGGATTGAGCCCTTGTTACAGCCGCTTTCGTTTCCAAATAATCTGCAGCGTTTACCTTGGGTTAAGGACTTCCATTTCCCTTTCTTTAATATATTTTGGCTGACTTGATAGAGTAAAACCCTTCAAATTTAGCGTTAGCCTATGTTGCCTTTCGCTGAATGGAATGGGAAAGGTAAAACTTGGAAAACAAAATATCTCCATATTTACATTGTTATTTCATCTTGCCGCTACATTTATTGTGCTTTTATCACTTTTTAATCTACTCATATTGTTTTTGTCAGTACTTTGGATCTTGGGAACTCATGAATCTGCTCTGCTTGATTTCCTCGGGGAATGGTACTCTTGATCGTGCTCTTTAGTTAAACACGCTATTTTCATGGAACTAGTGACAGAGCATCACCAGGGTGTGGCCAACCAGGCCATTAGACTATAGCCCATTCTGAGTAAGAGGTTTCCTTTTCACTTGGAGTTGGGTGACCTAGCTGCCTGCCACCCTACCTGTCCTGCTTCCCAGCCTTCCTTCTGCAGCCAGTGTTGTCTGCACCTGCCTGCTCTCTGCTCTTGCAGGGGAAGGGGGCAGGGTCTTCTCACAGATGATAGTGGACTATAAGGGGAGGAGAACTTTGAATAAGGGGAAGGCTGTGGGCTGTCGGATATGCAGGGTGGGGAGGGGGTCCCAAGCCAAGCGAACAGTGGGAGCAAGGGGATAGAGGTGGGAGAGTCATGCAGGAGGTACAGTTAGAAGGTTGGCTCAGGAGCAACGACGAGGGTGGATCAAGTGCTTAGTACAGTGCTTTGCACACAGTAAACGCTCAATAAATACGATTGAATAACCATGGACTAGTGAGTTGGGAAGCTGACCAGGAGAAGTGTTTGCTTGATGTGGAGGGACAAGGGGAGCCAGTTTTGAGGATGATAGACACTTCACAAAGATGGTCCTTGTAAGAATATGCAGTAGAGACTGGAGAGGGGAGAGGCCAGAGGCAGGGAGGCCTTAAGCACTTATTCCCCCTTTAAGCACATTGATAGTCACCCCAGTCCTACAATATTCATGTAAATATTCTTATACTCTACTCTTTCCCCATCCCTAATGTATTTTAATGTCTCTCTCCCCCTGTAGAATGTAAGCTTCTTGTGGGAAGGGCTCATGTCCACCAACTCCTTTGTAATGTACTTTCCCAAACACATTATAGAGTGCTCTGCACACAGTAAGGGCTCAAAAAATACCATTGATCAACTGATTGATGGGAGGCCATCAGAAAAACTGATACAATATTCTGGCTGTGATAAGTCCAGAACTTGTACCAGAGAGAAACTGTTTGGATGGAGAGAAAGGAGCAGTTCTGGGAGAGAATGTATAGGATGAATTGGCAGGATTTGGCAGTAGATTGAATGTGAGACTTGAAAGTCAGCAAGGAACCTAGGATAATACAGAGGTTGCAGGCTTGAAAGTCAGAAGGAGGAGTAGCACCCTGTATTCATCTCCCATTGTCTTAAACTAGGTCAGACACCCTGGGCCCATCTCCCAGGGTAAGTCTTAAGAAGAGGTCCTCTCCACCTCCTGGCCACATCTCCAGGACTGGTTGGACCAGCAGCTCTCTGATGGCTCCCCACACCTACTGCATCCCACTTCTTATGGCTCCAAACACTCTTTCTCATCATGGCTTCATACTCTCTCAGTTTCCCAAGGGTGGGCAGTGGCAGGGCTGCGTGAATTGGGTTGAAATGACACCAGTTGACATTCCTGTCCTCTGGAATAAAGGGCAGTCTGCAACCCCAAACCCACACAGGCCTTTACACACTTGCCTTCTGGGGCAGGCTTCCAGACATCTTACTAAAGCAAATCATTAGTTGCATTTGTATTCTTCTAGCAAAAGTCTGCTGTCTGGCCTTTGCTCCCCTAACCCTCATGTGTATGTATGTGTATGCTACTACTTTCCCCCTCAGTGCCTCTGAACACTCTCAGAACTGACGTGGTAGCCTATCATATAGACATGGAGAAATGCATATGGTCAAGGTCTTCTAAAAGATGTAATCAGAGCTTAAATCACACCATTTCATAGGGATTTAGAGTCAGTATCTCTTTGTGGGAGAGGAGAGAGGAGGGGAAGGTGAGGAGCGGCGTTGTTGCCATGTTTGTGGGGAAAGAGATCCAGCTTTTCCTGAGCAATTACATTTCTAACTCTAATCTGATGATTGCCCATTGAACAGTTAGGCAGGACAGCAAAAAGAATTTCTGCAACACTTGGCCATCCCTGAAAAATTTTGCCTAAAAAGTGTGATTCTGAAAACTTCTCATTTCTTCACTAGTTTGGGTTTTACGTTCCCAGAACAATTGAACAACATCTATTCCCAGGTGAGAACCAGAAATAATGAAATGAGAAAACTATCCCTTCTCAACAGTAGATTTGCTAATGGGTCTTGGTTCCCAGCAACTGATCCTGAGTTAATTAACGAGCATATGTCTGTGCCTCGCTCCCACTGATAATCCCGCTGCCAGGTCTGTCTGGAGAAGGGATCCCACAGACGTGGACAGAGAGATCAGATCTGCTATCAGATTGAGCCAGCACCCACCCTGCCTTTGGCACAGCAGGCAGCAGGGGCCTCAAAGGGCTCGATTCAAATCCTCGTGCCCAATTCCTGATTTGCTGTGTGAGTGTAGCTGTTCCTCTGTTGCTTTTGATCCTTGCAGCAGGTGTGGGCAGGCCAGTCAGCCAACTGGTCGAATGTATGGATCGACCAGAGCACCGAGTCTTTGACATCAAGTGGAACCCAGGAAAACACTGGAAAAATAATAACAGTAATTAGTAGTGATGATAATAAAAATCACGGTATTTTTTCAGCACTTACTGTGTACCAAGCACTCTACTAAGCCCTAGGGAAAATATAAGATCATCAGGTCGGACACAGTCCCTGTCCCCAATGGGTCTCGGAGTTTAAGGGAGAGGGAGAATAGGTACTGAATCCTTATTTTACCAATGAGGAAACTTAGGCACAGAGAAGCCAAGAGACTCACCCAAGGTCACACAGCAGGCAAGTACGGGGAGCTGGGATTAGAAGCCAGGTCCTCTGTCTCCCAGGAGCATGCCCTTTCTTCTAGGCCATGTTGATTCTGTTGGCTTTTTTCCCAGAGTTGGAATTCAGCGCTGACACTGTCCCACTCCCAGTGAGGCATCCATCATTCATTCATTCTTTCATTCAGCCATATTTATTGAGCATTTACTGTGTGCAGAGCACTGAACTAAGCACCTCTGCTGAGTCACCTGCCACTGACACCAGCCTCATCAGATCAGGGTCTCTTTCCCGCCGAGAAATTCCGTGTTTGTTCAGGATAGGTGCCTTTCCTTGTTGGTCCCTTGTCTCTGTTCTTGGAGACAGGATGCCAGGAGGATTTTCAGAGTGGCTTTTGGTTCCGTGTTGGACTTTTGTTCACGGGTTTCAGTCCCATCCCCTCATTTGTGCTGGCCCCGGTCTGGGTTGGGAGCGGGTGGCACAGGGGGCCTGAGCCTCTGGTTGGGACCGGGCAGCTTCAGGCTTGGCTGCTTTCTCACTTTAGGGGTGGGCAGGCAGCCATGCTAGTCTGCCATGCTAGTAGTTGGACAAGGGAGGTGCATCCCTGCAAGAGGGGGCACAATGAGTCCTGGGGATCTTGGGTCTGTGACTCCGCATTCCCCATCTCTTCTCACTGACCCAGCAATGCCCCTGTCCAAGGTCCGGGCTGCCACGGCCCCATCTTTTTCAACCAATGAGTGATATTTATTGAGTGCTTATTATGTGCAGAACACTCTACTAAGTGCTTGGGAGAGTACAATACAATAGAGTTGACAGACACGTTCCCTGCCCACGAGCTTACATTCTAATAATAATGTTGGTATTTGTTAAGCGCTTACTATGTGCCAAGCACTGTTCTAAGCACTGGGGTAGATACAAACTATTCAGGTTGTCCCGCATAGGGCTCAGAGTTTTCATCCCCATTTCACAGATGAGATAACTGAGACACAGAGAAGTTAAGTGACTCGCTGACAAGTGGCGGAGCCGGGATTAGAACCCATGACCTCCGACTCCCAAGCCCGCTCTCTTTCCACTAAGCCATGCTGCTTCTGTAAGTCTAGAGTCCAGAGGGGGAGACAAACATTAATGTAAATAATGTAGAATATATCATTCAAAGATTTGTCCGTAAGTGCTGTGGGGTCTAGGGTGAGGCAAGTATCGAATGCCCAAAGGTCAGAGGTCCAAATGCCTTAGACCATGCCGAAGGGAGAGGGAGCTAGGGAAAAAAGGGCTTAATTGGGGAAGGCCTTTTGGAGGAGATGTGGCCGTAATAATATATGGTATTTGTTAAGTATTTACTATGTGTCAAGCACTGTTGTAAGCACTGGGATAGATGCAGGTTTATCAGGTTGGACACAGTCCCTGTCCCATTTGGGGCTCACAGTCTCAATTTCCATTTTACAGGTGAAGTAACTGAGGCCCAGAGAAGTTAAGTGACTTGCCCAATATCACACAGCGGATGTATGGAAGAGCCAGGATTAGAACCCAGATCCTTCTGACTTCCAGGCCCATGCTTTATCTATTAGGCCAGTCTGCTTCTGGGTCTGCCAGAATAATAATTATTAATAATTGTGGTATTTGTTAAGCATTTACTATGTGCCAGGCACTGTACTAAGCGCTAGGGTGGGTGCATGCAAATTTAGTTGGACACGGTCCCTGTCCCATGTGGGGTTCACAGTCTCACTCCCCATTTTATAGATGAGGTAACTGAGGCACAGAGAAGTGAAGTGACTTGCCCAAGGTCACACAGCAGACAAGTCAGAGAGCCAGATTAGAACACATGACCTTCTGCTCTGTCCACTATGCCAGGCTGCTTCTCAGGTGGACTAGAGTGGGAATTCAATTCAATTCAATTCAGTCATATTTATTGAGTGCTTACTGTGTGCAGAGCACTGTACTAAGTGCTTGGAAAGTACAGTTTGGCAGAAAATAGAGACAATCCCTATCCAACAATGGGCTCACAGTCTAGAAGCGAGGAGACAGACAACAAAACAAAACAAGTAGACAGGCATCAATAGCATCAAAATAGATAAATAGAATTGTAGGTATATACACATCATTAATAAAATAAATAGAATTATAAATATGTACATATATACACAAGTGCTGTTGGGTGGGGAATTGGATATAGCAGAGGGAGAGAGTGGGGCAACAGGGAGGGGAGGAGGAGCAGAGGAAAAGAGGGGCTCAGTCAGGAGGCAGGGAGGTCAGCCATCTTCTACCTTTCACTCTCCATTGGCTTCTTCCCCAGTGCCTTCAAACATGTCAGAGAAAGAGCACAGGCTTTGAAGTCAGAGGTCATGGGTTCAAATCCCAACTCCTCCAATTGTCTGCTGTGTGACTTTGGGCAGGTCACTTCACTTCTCTGTGCCTCAGTGACCTCATCTGTAAAATGGAGGTTAAGACTGTGAGCCCCCTGTGGGACAACCTGATCACCTTGTAACCTCCCCAGCACTTAGAACAGTGCTTTGCACATAGTAAGCGCTTAATACATGCCATCATTATTATTATTATGTCCATGTCTCTCCTATCTTAGTAAAACCCTCCCTTGACCCCACAGCTCCCTCCAGTTTTCATCCATCTCCCTTCTCCCATTCGTCTCCAAACTCCTTGAGCGAGTCGTCTACACCCCCGTCTCAAGTTCCTCTCCTCCAATTCTCTACTGGACCCCCTCCAATCTGGCTTCTGTCCCCTTCGCTCCACTGAAAGCACCCTCTCAAAAGTCACCAATCATCTCCTTACCAAATCCAACGGCTCATACTCCATCCTAATCCTCCTTGACCTCTCTGCTGCCTTTGACACTGTGGACCACCCGCTTCTCCTGGAAACGTTATTCAACCTTGGCTTCGCTGACTCTGTCCTCACCTGGTTCTCCTCTTATCTCTCTGGCTGTTCATTCTCAGTCTTCTTTGCGGGCTCCTCCTCTGCCTCCCACCCCCTAACTGTGGAAGTCCCTCAAGGTTCAGTTCTCAGTCCTCTTCTATTCTCCACCTACACTCATTCCCTTGGAGAACTCGTTGGCTCCCATGGCTTCAATTACCATCTCTATGCAGATGATACCCAAATCTGCATCCCCTCCCCTGATCTCTCTCTCTCCAGGTTTGCATCTCTTCCTGCCTTCAAGACATCTCTACTTGGATGTCGTCCCATCACCTCAAACTTAACATGTCCAGAACAGAGCTCCTATCTTCCTAACAAAACACTGTCCTCTCCCGGACTTTTCTGTCACTGTAGACGGCACCACCATCCTTCCCGTCTCACAAGCCCATAGTAGGAGTCTTGGGCAAAGGTGGCGGGCTGTAGGTTGGCGAGGGCCCGAGAGCAGAGTTTCTGTGGCTTGGGACAGCCGGGGCAGGATGGGGGAGAGACTAGGCCCCTTGACCTCGGCGGGGAGAGGAGAGCAGGCCAGGGAGCTGGAAGGTGGCAGAAGGAAGCAGAGAAGCAGTGCTGCCCAGGGACACAGAACAGGGAATCGGGGGACCCGGGTTCGTTCATTCCTTCAGTCGTATTTATTGAGCGCTTACTGTGTGCAGAACACTATACTAAGCGCTTGGGAAGTACAAGTTGACAACATATAGAGACAGTCCCTACCCAACAGGGGGTTAACAGTCTAGAAGGGGGAGACAGACAACAAAACAAAGCATATTAACAAAATAAAATAAATAGAATAAATATGTGCAAACATATATACATATATACAGGTGCTGTGGGGAGGGGAAGGAAGTAAGGCAGGGGAGATGGGGGGGGAGGAGGGGGAGAGGTAGAGGTAGGGGTTCTAATCCCGGATCTGCCGCTCGTCTCCTGTGACCTTAGGCAGGTCACTTCACTTCTCGTTACCTCATTTATAAAATGGCGGTTAATCAGTCAATCGTATCTATTGAGCGCTTACTGTGTGCAGAACACTGTACTAAGGTGGGCAGGTCACCTCACTTCTCGGGACTTCTGTTACCTCATTTATAAAATGGGGATTAATCAGTCTGTTGTATTTATTGAGCATTTACTATGTGTAGAGCACTGCACAAGGGTTTAGGAGAGAAGCAGCATGGCTCAGTGGAAAGAGCACAGGCTTTGAATTCAGAGGTCATGTGTTCAAATCTCATCTCCGCCACTTGTCAGCTGTGTGACTTTGGGCAAATCACTTCACTTCTCTGGACCTCAGTTACCTCATCTGTAAAATGGGGATTAAGACTGTGAGTCCCCTGTGGGACAACCTGATCACCTTGTAACCTCCCCCAGCGCTTAGAACAGTGCTTTGCACATAGTAAGCGCTTAGTAAATGCCATCATCATCATCATACTTGACTCATCTCTCTCATTCAACCCACATATTAAATCTCACCAAATCCTGTTGGTCTAACCTTCACAACATTGCTAAAATCTTCCCTTTCCTATCCATCCAATCTGCTACCACGTTAATACAATCACTCATCCTGTCCCACCTGGATTACTGCATCAGCCTCCTCGCTGACCTCCCAACCTCCTGCCTCACCCCACTCCAGTCCATACTTCAACCTGCTGCTCGGATCATCTTTCTACAGAAGGGCATGTCACCCCCCTCTTCAAAAACATCCAGTGGTTACCCCAACACCTCCATATCAAACAAAAGCTCTTCACCTCCCATCACCTCACCCCTCCTACCTCAGTTCGTTTCTCTCCTTCTACAACCCAGCCTTCACACTCTGCTCCTCCGGTGCTAACCTTCTCACTGTGCCTCGCTCTCATCTGTCTCGACGCCGACCCCTGGCCCACGTCCTACCTCTGGCCTGGAATCCTCAAATCCGCCAGACAATTACTCTCCCGCACTTTGAAGCCTTACTGAAGGCACATCTCCTCCAAAAGGCCTTCCCAGACTAAGCCCCACTTTTCCTCATCTCCCACTCCCTTCTGCGTCACTCTGAATTGCTCCCTTTGCTCTTTCCCCCTCTCCTTGCCCCACAGCACTTTTGTATATATCTATAATTTTATTTATTTATATGGATGTTTGTTTATTTGTATTCATGTCTGTCTCCACCACTGTAGACTGTGAACTCGTGATGGGCAGGGATTGTCACTCTTTAATGATGCATTGTACTTTCCCAAGCGCTTAGTACAGTGCTTTGCACACAGTAAGCACTTAATAAATATTGAATGAATGAAGGGATCACCATCTCTTTCCTCCCTGAGCCTGCACTTGTTATGGGCAGCAGATGGCTCTGTTTTTGGTACAATCTCCTTTCTGTGACAGGCTCTTCCTTTCAGTACTTTCTTGCCACCCAAGGCTGGCCAGCACCGGGCCATGTGGTCTGGGTTTGGAGTCGCTGGGTGCCTCCAGCACCCAGACATTTAGAGAATGACATTTAGAGAAGCAGTGTGGTTCAGTGGAAAGAGCCCGGGCTTGGGAGTCAGAGGTCGTGGGTTCTAATCCCGGATCCTCCACTTGTCAGCTGTATGACTTTGGGCAAGTCACTTCACTTCTCTGGGCCTCAGTTCCGTCACCTGTAAAATGGGGATTAAGACTGTGAGCCCCGCGTGGGACAACCTGATCACCTTGTATCCCCTCCCAGTGCGTAGAACAGTGCTTTGCACATAGTAAGTGCTTAACAAATCCCATCATTATAATTATTCAACCCTCCCATTATCCCACAGGGTCAGTTCTAGACCTCATTGGCTGGAGTCAGGTGCCAGTCTGCCCCTCGGTGAAAGTGGATGGAGGGAAGCTGGATGGGCCAGAGGAAGTAAACATGGGATGGGTGGGGTGGGCAGGCCCCCTTTCTTCTCACTCACACCCAGAAAAGTGTCAGTGTCAGTCTTTGCAAGGGGAAAGAGGCAACGGCTTGGATGGGTGCAACTCCAACCTCCTGAGCAAATTCTGTTTCTCTGAGTGTTAGTAGCTCCTCCGCATTCCCTTCCCCCCATGATCTATCCTGCAGGGCTCATCTGTAGAGAGAAGCAGCGTGGCTTAGTGGAAAGAGCACGGGCATGGGAGTCAAAGGATGTGGGTTCTAATCCTGGCTCCGAAACTTGTCTGCTGTGTGACCTTGGGTAAGCCACTTAATTTCTCTGGGCCTCAGTTAGCTCATCTGTAAAATGGGGATTAGGATTAA
Organism: Tachyglossus aculeatus; assembly: GCF_015852505.1. NCBI lineage: Eukaryota > Metazoa > Chordata > Mammalia > Monotremata > Tachyglossidae > Tachyglossus > Tachyglossus aculeatus. The sequence continues at coordinate 52,526,681 of NC_052101.1, forward strand.
GCCCCACGTGGGACAACCTGATAACCTTGTATCTACCCCAATGCTCAGCACATAGTAAGCGCTTAACAAATGCCATCATTATTATTATAAGACAAACTCAGCAGCAATTCGTGGGGGAGCTGGAGGTGCCTCATACCTAAATGTCTTGCTCCTCCTCCTTTTTCTGGCCTCATTTTGAATTAACTCCCAGTTGTTGTTGCAGTCCAATATTTGGGAGTTAGTTTTAATCTTCATCCACATGAATCCAAATGCAGAACTGGTTGACAGAACTTCTGTCTTTTTTTCCACAGGCCTGGTTTCTCTCTCTCCTTCTCAACCTCCCTTTCCCTCCTTCCTCTTGTCCCTTTCCCCTCTCTACCTGGCCAGCTAGACACTGTGCAAAGCTCTGTCAGGGGCATCTACTGTGTCCAGAAGGCTGTACTGGATGCCTGTTGTGTGCAAAATGTTTTATTGAGTGTCTACTGGGTTTCCAGAGCTGTACTGAGCATTGAGTCTCACCATCTTGCCCACAACCTCCCTGTGACTTCCTTCCTTCCTCTTCATATCCAACAGACTCTCCCCATCTTCAAAGCCCTTCTAAAATTAGATCTCCTCCAGGAGGCCTTCTCTAACTCTTTCATCTCCTCACCCTATCCACCCTCCCCTCTATGTCGCCTATACACTTGGGTCTGTTTCCCTTAAGTACTTTGATACTTACCCTACCCCCATCCCCATAGAATTTATGTACATATCCTTATACTCTTCCCCTTCACCCACCTGTAATTAATCTTAATGTCTGACCCCCCCCCCCACATTAGTCTGTAAGTTTGTTGAATCATGTGTTTTGTTGTGTAAGCTCCTCCCCTAAATTTTAAGCACCTTATGAGCAGGAATCGTGTCTACCAACTCTCCCAAGAGTTGGGAGTATTGTACTCTCCCAAGTCATTAGTTCAGTGCTCTGCACACACTAAACACTCAATTGATATTATAGATTGATAGATTGCAGAGAATTTTGGGTATCTACATTTATGTCACCCATTGATTTATTTTGTCCCATGATTTCTGTGCCTTCTCCCAAGAACTAAAAAGGAATTTTGTAAACTCCTTGAGGGCAGGAACCTTGCCTACCTACTCCATTGTATTGTACCCTCCCAAACACATAGTAGAGTGCTCTGTATACAGGAAGTGCCCAGCAAATAATAATAATAATTGTGGTATTTGTTAAGCGCTTACTATGTGCCAAGCACTGTACTAAGCGCTGGGGTACATACAAGCCTATTAGGTTAGACACAGTTCCTGTCCCACGTGGGGCTCACAGTCTCAATCCCCATTTTACAGATGAGGGAACTGAGGCCCAGAGAAGTTAAGTGGCTTGCCCAGGGTCACATAGCAGACAAGTGGCGGGGGTGGGATTAGAACCCACAACCTCTGACTCCCAAGCCTGTGCTCTTGCCACTAAGCCGTGCTGCTACCATTGATTAATTTGTGGATCTTTGTAAGCATCTATTTAGTCATAGAAACTACCCTCCAGACAGACCATGGGCCATAGGAGACATAAATCCTCCTGCCCTTTTCTCATTGGGCAGCTTGCAGAGGGAGCAGGGTGGACTTCGATCCTCAGTCTCTCTCTGTACATGCAGGGGGTTTCCCCAGACCCAACCTGCTCTGGCCCAGAAACTACTCGTTTCTTGACGAGCCCCTTTGTTGTGGATGTCATCAAGTCGGGAACACAGCTGTCATGCCGGCCTCTATACCGATGATCCAACTGATTCCAACCCGAACAATCCAACTCAAACATCTCTACTCATAAATAGAGCGAGTAGCCACATGCCCCAGGTTTGGTGGGGTGGTTAAAGATGGCAGATGTGCCTCCACGGTGTCAGAATGTCTGGTAATGTCCAGGACTGTGCCCCTGAGCTAATACTTTTGAGAGATGTCATTCTAGTTTACACTCGGCTGGCCTTGGAGCCCTGGGCACCACGGTACCCACGGTACAAGGTAATGTTTCCGAGGCACAGCTTCCACAGATTCGTCAATGATGCTAGGAGCCGGGAAGGTGGGTAAGCCATTCCTGGGCCCATCAAGTGGAAAATTCCCTTATGGGACTGTCCTCCAGGGAGGAAGGGAGATGAGCATGTTGGGAGAGAGGGAGGGACAGTTGGGGAAGTTGTGTGATAAAACTACAGAGACACTAAATTCCCAACAGGGAGAGCTCCCTTTTGAGGGTTTCTGAGAGAATACAGAGAGTGAGAAAAGGAAGAAAGTGCATACAATCTGTTTGTGAAAAAACTTTCATTCAGCTGTCATTGACGCCTCACCAAATTCTTCCTGGGGCTTTTTGAGGTGGCTGGGTGTAGACATTTCCAAACACAGTCATGTCTCCCATAATGCACCTTACCCAAAGCTTGTGTCAGAGTTCGCCACCTTCACCACCGTGAGCATTTGTGCAGCAATGCCTTCTGACCCCCTCCCCACTCCCTTTCCCCCCCGTCGCTTTCTCTCTAGACAAATGCACACTGTGGGGCCAACATCTCCACATCCCTGCATGGCGTTCAGTCCAAACGTAGATGAACACACACGCTCTGGCAGCACTTCCTGCATGGTTTACCTGCTTAATTGCGTTGCTATCAGCACTGCCAGTCTGCTGGCTTTCCCTCGTGACCGGGTTCTCCATCAGCCTCAGACTTTGGCGGCTCTCGGGTTGGCAGTGGAGCAATCTTCCAGAGAGGTTGACTCATTTCTAGTCACTGGAAAAAACTCATCTCCTTAATAAGGCAAGTGATGGATGATTGTGGCTTTTTTTAATCACCATAAAACCTGTCAGAGGTGGGGAGTCTTTCAATTATAAACTTTCAACTGCTATTTTGCTGGGATCTAAATACTCCCAAGGATCAAGAGGGAATCGTGCCACTGTAGGCAGAATTTGGCAAACCAGCATGAGCACCTCATTATTGTTGGTTCCAGTTTTACAAAGGCAAAAATCCTTAGTAGCAGAGAAGGCTCTAAGAAGGTTTTTCAGTTCAGATAAGCCAGCCAAGAACTGGAAATGCGAGCTGAGGCTCCAAAGAGCTGTGTCACTTGTAGAAGCAGCATGGAGTAGTGGCTAGAGTATGGGCCTGGGGGGCAGAAGGTCCTGGGTTCTAATCCTGACTCCCCCACTTGTCTGCTCTGTGACCTTGGGCAAATCACTTCACTTTTCTGTGCCTCAGCGACCTCATCTGTAAAATGGGGATTGATACTGTCAGCCCCATGTGGAACAGGGACTGTGTCCAACCGGATTTGCTTGTATTTACTCCAGTGCTTAGAACAGTGTCTGGCACACAGTAAATGCTTAACAAATATCATTATTATTATTAGAATATCTATTTAAAGGAATGTAGAACATGACTTTTCGTGAAACTAAAACAAATGAGGCACCACTGTGGAATTAGTAATAGTATTCATTCATTCATTCAATTGTATTTATTGAGCGCCTTACTGTGTGCAGAGCACTGTACTAAGCACTTGGGAAGTACAAGTTGGCAACATATAGAGACGGTCCCTACCCAACAGCGGGCTCACAGTCTAGAAGGGGGAGACAGACAACAAAACAAAACATATTAACAAAATAAAATAAATAGAATAAATATGTACAAGTAAAATAAATAGAGTAATAAATATTTACAAACATATGTACATATATACAGGGATATATATAGGCATTCAGGGATATTCAGGGAATGCCTATAGGGATATATAGTAGTAGTGATAGTATTTATTAAGCATTTACTATGTGCAGAGTATTGTGCTAAACACTGGGAAAGACTACCCAGTTTGGAATTATATATAGATCCTGTCCCTCAAGGGGCTGACAGTCACTGAATATAGGTGGGGGAGAGGACTAGAGACAGACACATTAGGAGCATGAAACAATAAAACATTAAAACAACATAAGGAACAAGGAGAGATACGCAATACACAAAATAAAAACAGGAATCACTAGGGAGCTGTGGTTGGAGAAGCAGAATTTCAGGCTCCTCATTCATTCATTCAATTATATTGAGCACTTACTGTGTGCAGGGCACTGTACTAAGCGCTTGGAAAATACAATTCAGCAACAGATAGTGACAATCCCTACCCAACAACGGGCTCACAGTCTAGAAGATGTCATGATCACAGTCATGATTCAGAGTCCACAGTATATCCAAAGCCACAGAAATTAGAAATGTTTTTATTTTTCTTTATATGGTATTTGCTAAGCACTTACTATGTGCCAGGCACTGTAGTAAGTGCTGGGATAGATAGAAGATGATCAGGTTGGACATAGTCCCTGTTCCACACTGGGCTCACAGTCCTAGTCCCCATTTTACATATGAGGGAACTGAGGCACAGAGAAGTTAAATGATTTGCCTAAGGTCACACAACAGACAAGTGACAGGGCCAGCATTAGAACCCAGGTCCTCTGACTCCCAAGCCTGTACTCTTTCCACTAGTTCTTGCTGTTTGTTTTAATGTTTTTTTCTCACAAACCCAATTTCTACAGATGACTAAGATGAAAAGACTGTGGGAAACTTTTGATTTATTTTGGTGAAGTTTGATATCCGTGGCAAAAAAGTATCCGTTCATATGCTGTGGTTGGTAAAGTGCTGCTAAGGATGTTTACTGTATGTCTTGTGTACATACATATTCATACCTTCATTCAGAAGTGCTTATTGAGCACTTACCTGCTGAGCCCCTACTGTATGCAAAGTGCAGTATTGAATGCCTACTGGGTACCTTCTGTAGGCAGAATCCTTCACTTGGAATCTATATATACAGAGCACTATACGGGGCACCTATGATATACAAAGTGCTGTAAAAGGTACTACACGGAGCCCTCTTCTGAGTGCAGTGTCGTTCCACTTGCCTACTCTGTACAGAACACTGGACTAAGCTCTTGGGAAAATGGTTCCAGAGAAAACAGTAGACTTTCCCTTGCCCTGAAGTTGCCAAGAGACAGGCTCAGATCCAGCCTTCCCCTTTCCACTTTCCTCTCATCCAGGGTCCACAGATTCAGTGCTAATTGGGACCTCATTATCTTTTCCTCCAAAACATTCCCCTATCCTACAGGATTCTGGGGAATGGGTGGGATGTAGGATCATGAGAAATGGGGAACCACAGTTCCCAGGAATCAACACCATTGCAAGGATAAGCTTCTATCCCTTTTGACCTCAGTTCTGTCTCTGTAAGGGCCTGAGCACTTCTCCAAGTGGACTGTCCAGCACACACCCCGTCATCCCCGCCATACGCACTACGACAGCTTTGAAATATTGATGGAGTGTGAGGGGGCCTCTCCATCATTGGATTTCCAACCTGGCATCCAAGATAGGCAGCTTCTGTTTCATTTCCCTACCCAGGTTACACAGGGTCTGCTAATACCATCACCAATTGTTGGTAACTCTCATTCTAAAACTGTTTATCACCTCGTCATTTAATAGTCCCCAATTGCAAAGATTTTCCTTCAGTGTTCTCTATCGGATTGGGTTTGTCCCTCCAGTTCAGAACGTGGGGTAGGTTATCCATGGGGGTGGGGTGGAATGTCATTTAATGATGTAGCATGCCTTCTGGAAATGCCTCTTCCTTCTGCCTCTGCCTCTTCCTTCTGGAAAAGGTCTGACATGGAAGGACAGCCAGGTCTGACTTTGTGTGAGTGACGAGCGGTTGACCGTAGTGGTTGTGACATAATTACCGAATGCTGTGGAAAACCTTCTTTACTAAGATCATTTAGTCTGAAAATGTGTAATTCAAATGCCAGTTGCCATCACCATTAGCTATCCTGCACAGGCAAATGGCATGTTGTCTTTTTTATGTGTAACAAATTTGCAAGCACAGCTGCTCTAGTGTTTTTAATGGAATTTTAAGTTGCAATAACTTTTTCAACAGGAGACATGGCGATAACCCAGGTTTATTGTGCGGGTGATGTGTTGTTGCAGCATCATTGAAATACACAATGAACACCTGTTTTCCTCTTGCTGTTTTTTGCTGCTGCAATTTTCACCCTTTGTTGGGCAGTGATAGGAGCAATGTTGGCCTGCCCAGGTTGAGACACTATTGGGACCCAGCCTGGAACATGGTTGGGACCCCTTTTGGATTCCTATCCCCACTGGGGCATAGTTGAGCTCTAGAGTGACACGTAATTGGGATCCATTGGGAGCAACCTTGTTGGGACCCAAACTGGAACAAGATTGGGACCCAGCTCGGGGCATGGTTGGGGTCCATTGATAACGGCACTATTAGGACCCAGGTTAGGATATGGTTGGGATCCGATGGGACCTAGATTGAGGCAAGATTCGTAAACACCTGGTACTCAGTTGGGACCCATATTGGAACATGGTTGGGATGCCCAGCTGCATCTGTAAGCTTTAGTGCCTTACCGTCACCACTCCCAGGAAAGGGAATTAGGTGATCTCCGTGGACAGCATTTGGGAACAAGGTTATCAGAACTATGAGCAGAGCTTCCAAGTGAGCAGCCAGTCCTCCTACAAGCCCCTGTCTCCCTAGGAGTGGTCTTCTGGGAATTAAGAATTGATTATGATGTTTATTCTAGGTGCCGAGCATCTTGCTAAGCCGTGGGACAGATAAAAGATTCTCAGACTGTACATCAAACTCAGCCCCTAACCCACTTGGGGATTTCAGTATGAGAGGCAGGGAGAGCAGGGATCCTATCTCCATTTTACAGAGAAATAAACCGAGGCCTGGGGAAGTTAAATGTCTTGCCCAAGGTCATGGAATCAGCAAGGGGCAGAGCTGGAACTAAGACCTGGGTCTTCTGCCACCCAGTTCTGTGCTCTTTCCACTAAGCCAGGCTGCCTCCCAGCATTCAGGAGTGCAACCAGAGGAGTGTGGAGAAGGAACACAGGATGGACTTTAGGGTGTTACCCAATTTAACCAATTTCTACCCACCCAGTCCCTTTTATTCATTCATTGATTCATATTTATTGAGTGCTTACTGTGTGCAGAGCACTGTACTAAGCACTTGGGAGAGTACAACAATAAGTACTGTACTAAGCGCTTAGGAGAGTACAGCACAACAATAAGTACTGTACTAAGCACTTGGGAGAGTACAATACAACAGTAAGTACTGTGCTAAGCTCTTAGGAGAGTACAATACAACAATAAGCACTGTACTAAGTGCTTGGGAGGGTACAGTACAACAAGAAACAGGCACATTCCCTGCCTACAACAAGCTTGCAGCCTATATGGGGGGAGACAGATGTTAATATAAGTAAATAAATTATGGATATGTACATAAGTGCTGTGGAGCTGGGAGGAGGGAAGAACAGGTAAGGGCGATGGAGAAGGGAATGGTAGAAGAGGAAAGGGGGAGCTTAGGGAAGGCCCGCTGGAGGAGATGTGCCTTCAATAAGGCCTTGAAGTTGTAGAGAGTAATTGTCTGTCAGATTTGAGGAGTGAGGACATTCCAGGCCAGAGGCAGGACATGGGCGAGGGATCGGTGGCGAGATAGGGCGATCGAGGCACAGTGAGAAGGTCAGCATTAGAGGAGCGAAATGCGTGCAGGCTGGGTTGTATAGGAGAGTAGCAAGATGAGATAGGAGGAGACAAGGTGATTGAGTGCTTTAAAGCCAATGGTGAGGAGTTTTTGTTTAGGGAGGTGGATGGGTAACCACTGGAGTTTTTTGAGTGGGGTTAACCTTCAAAAAAATCATAAATCAAACTGTTTTAAAACTTAAGGTTTTTAACAGCTTCACTGTCAAATAGACAGTAAGGTAGAACCAGAATGGATTTGCATCATTTTATCCCCTTCATATGATGAATCGTCAATCCCTGCACTGTCAGAAGTAGTTTTAGAACTATGGTTTTGGAAACTGACACCTGGAATTTGAGCCGCCCTACCACGCACACACATAATTTTTTTCCAGAGGAGCTTCCTTTTGGGTATCTGCCACCCATTGGCAGTTCAGCTTATCCCTTGTGAGGGTTATAATTTCTCTCAATCCAGTGAGGAACCCAACCTCCAAACCGAAGCTTGGCTGGTGCTCAGTCTATGAGTGGGGCCAGGGTCTGAGCTCCTGGTGCCCTCCGGGAGCTCTGGTTTCAGCCAACTGCTCAGCCATCGCAAAAACACCAGAAAGGAGAAGTTTCACCACCAAGCTCCTTGCCATGAGCTTGTGTAAGTAAATCACAAATGTGAAAGTTAATATCAGCCCCCAGGTTTTGAAATTTCTTAAATTTGTCTGAATTTCCCCTGAACACTTGGTAGAGTACAATACGACTTGGTAAACACGTCTCCTGCTCCAGCAAGCTTACAGTCTACAGGGGGAGACACAGTAATATAAACTCAATACATTTTGCAATTGTACCTAAGTGCTCTGGGGCTGAGGATGGGGTGAATACCAAAGGGTACAGATCCAAGTGCTTAGATGACACAGAAGAGAGAAGGAGTTGGGGAAAGCGGGCTTAATTGGGGAAGGCCTCTTGGAGTACAATAGAGTTAGTAGACACAATCCCTGTCCTTAAGGAGCTTACACTTTAATGAGAGAGACAGACACTAAAATAATATCCTGATTGGAAGAAGAGTGGTTATGTAGACAAATGAGTGTTTTAGCAATAAGCTTTGTAAGTCGATACGTGCACGTGGGCTAGAGGTGGTAGTGAGTACAGAAGAGCACAGCTGATGCCGAAGTGGTTGCGGAGGATACAACCTGGCAGAAGAGAGGTTAATCAGGGAAGGCTTTCTGAAAGAAATATGATTTCAGAAGTGCTGTGAATATAGGGTAGAGTTGTGGTCTGTTGGATTGGAAGGGGACATGAAGCCCATTTTTTTTTAATCCTAGAAATCCATTTTCTGTCTATACATTTATCTTATGTTTCTTAATTTTCCATTCCATAAAAGGGAGATTGTTTTCAATCCTCCCATCTTGGTCTCACTGAGGAGCATGAGCCCCTGTGGGACAGGGACCAGGTCTAATTTCTACCTGCATATTCTTTCCCAGAGCTTAGTACAGTTCTCTGCACAAAATAAGCACTTAATAAATGCTACTCTTACTACTAGAGAGTGTGGCCTTCAGAATGGCCACTGCCACGGATGGGACCACGTGGTAGCCAGCAACTGGGAAAGGGGCTGCCCACCTTAAGCAAGCCTTGACAAAGATCTGGATGCCAAGAGGTCGGCTCAAACCCAGAGGCGGGCCCCAGGTGGGGCAACCACATTGGTGCAGCCAGGGCCCATATTCATGTGCACACAAGGCAGATGGGGGAAGCGTCAGCCCCTCACCAGCCTTCCCAGCCAACCTGGCACGGATGGCTCAGACCTCACCATCAGTAGCCCTGCTTTGGAACACCAGAGGCAGAGAGATGGATATATTCCTGGGGACACTGGAAACTCCCTTCTTTGGGATAGACCCGTTAGTGGAAGTTTCTTCCTCTGGCTGATCGAGGATTTTCTCTGGAGGACCAAGTGCCCAAGCTGGTTACTGGGCAGTGCCTAACACTGCCTGCCACCTGCACGTTTTATCCTCACAACATCCTTGAAAGGTATGGAGAGGGAAAGTTTAATATCCCCATTTTACAGATGGGGTACCTGAGACCCATAGAGATTAAATGACTTGCCCAAAGTCACACAGAAGGCCAGGAGCAGAGCTGGGATTAGAACCCAGGTCTCCTGACTCTCAGCCCAGGCTGTTTACGCTAGGCAACTCTACCTCCCCAGATACGAAGTGAGCCCTCCGGCTTACCCCCAAGAAGCTCCCTCCCAGGAAGACCAAAAACAAGTGGGTTGATGTTTTCTTCTTTCAAGTCTCTACTAGGGGTTGCAACCCAAAAGCTGCAAAACACACTGCCTGTTGTGGACAGACTCTCTTCCTGTGAGACTTCAGAACATCCTTTGGGTGGTGCCAAATACTCCTGCTGGCTGTGTTCTACCAGTCTGGGGTGAAGCCCAATCAGAACCAAGAGCATTACCATGTTGGCACATTACATGCCTTTGAGATTGGTTCTTTCCTCCACCCCTCTAACCAAGTCCCAACTGCCTCCTTTGTACGAGGAAGGTCTGTGACCATCTGGAAGGCTTGAAACAGTGGAACCTTTCTGGCCTTTAGAGCCAGGGGATTTGGCTCTGTCTGTGTTTGTGCAGATGGTATCTCAAGGGAGAAAACTTTCCCAGCTCAATAATTGCTACCTCTTGCCTTTATCTTGCGTCCTTTTTCCCCATGAGGAAAAATGTGAACACCAGCCTCAGAATAACACAAGAAAGTCAGCCCATTATGACAGTGTTTGTCCCAAAATGATGTGTTGGATAATGTATTCCTCAGTCCCTAAAGAAGAGAATAGGTGGTAATAACTACTGAATCGAATCTTCGTATTGTGAAAATTGGAGAGCTGTAGCCCTAGGTAATTGGAGAAAGAGTCTTGGTTTATTTTCCTTCTCCAAATCCTCCTCATCTTAGTTAAGTCCCTCATCTATATGCAGAAACATAACCCCTGGTTTTGATTCCCTGGGTGTTAACCTGGTGGAAAAACGATGCCTTCTGCAGCATGGAGGTGTACTAAATGAGTCTCAGTGAAACATAAAAAAGTGCCCCTTTGAAACAGAATCTGATTGTTCTGTTCCTGTGTGACCTTCTGCCGTGACCCACACTGCAAGGCTCTGCAAGTGAGCTTTCGCACGACCACAGTGGGACTACATTGGAAGCAGCGTATCTTAGTGGAAAGAGCCTGGGCTTGGGAGTCAGAGGTCGGGGGTTCTAATCCCGACTCTGCCACTTGTCAGCTGTGGGACTTTGGGCAAGTCACTTCACTTCCCTGTGCCTCAGTTCCCTCATCTGTAAAATGGGGATTAAGTCCGTGAGCCCCACGTGGTACAACCTGATGACCTTGTATCTACCTCAGCGCTTAGAACAGTGCTTGGCACATAGTAAGTGCTTAACAAATACCATCATTATTATTATTATTACAGTAGGGCCGTGGGCCTGTGAGCCATCTGGGGCCTTGTCCTCCACTTAGGTTGGGGTGCTCCCTGCCTGCGAGAGTTACTGCCGGCCCTGTCATGGAGAACATCAGAGCAGAAAGGTGGCAGGAGTGTTTCTTCCTCGGGGTTCTGACAATCGTCCTGGGAGCACCCATGGGGTTCAGGGCCCATCGGGAAAACAGCAGGAGAGAAGGATGGAGTCAAGACAACAGCCTGGTGGACTGGTGACACTACTGCCTTTTGGCTTGACCCCTGGGGCCAGCAACAGTCGTGGGGGGCTTCCACCCTTCAGGTGAGGGTTCCCCAGTCCTGCCTTGAACTTTTCCCCCCTCCCTTAGCCTGGAAGACATTCTCTGTGCAGGAATGGCCCCAGGGAGGATGGCAGAATTCTGCATGCTTTAGTCTTGAAAGGAGCAGAAGGAGGAGGGGAGGAGGAGGGGGTCTTCCCCTTTCATCAAGGTCTTAAGCTGGGATCACCTACTCTTCAATGCCCTTTGAACAGGGCTCCCAGTGGGCCAGTGGGGCCTGCATTGTTAAATTGTTCACTTCATTTCTTCCAAAGGAAGCTGGGAGGCGCAGGCATGCATCGCTCCCCCCACCTCCACCTCCCGTCCCCTCAACACATACACACACACATAAATACACATATACATTTATTCAGTCATATTTATTGAGCGTTTACTGTGTGCAGAGCACTGTACTCAGTGCTTGGAAAGTACAATTCAACAACAAAGAGAGACAATCCCTGCCCACACCAGACTTACAGTCTAGAAGGAAGGATACAGACATCAAAACAATTAAACAGGAATCAACATAAATAAATAGATTTATAGATATATACATACATACATAAGCGCTGTGGGACAGGGAGGGGGAGCAAGTCGAGGTGACGCGGAAGGGATGGGGAGCTGAGGAAAAGTAGGGCTTAGTCTGGGAAGGCCTCTTGGAGGAGGTGAGCTCTCAGTAGGGCTTTGAAGGGGGGAAGAGTGATTGTTTGGTGGATTTGAGGAGGGAGGGTGTTCCAGGCCAGAGGGAGGATGTGGGCCAGGGGTCAATGGCGGGACAGGTGAGATCGAGGCACAGTGAGAAGGTTAGCACCAGAGGAGCAGAATGTGCAGACTGGGATGTAGTAGGAGGTGAGGTAAGAAGGGGCAAGGTGATGGAAAGCTTTGAAGCCAGTAGTGTGGAGTTTTCGTTTGATATGTAGGTTGATAGGCAAACACTGGAGATTTTTGCGGAGGCTGGTGACGTGCCCTGAACGTTTCTTTAGAAAGATAATCCAGGCAGCAGAGTGAAGTATGGACTGAAATGGAGAGAGGCTGAAGGTTGAGAGGTCAGAAAGGAGGATGATGCAGTAATCCAGTTGGGACAGGATGAGTGATTGTACTAATTTGGCAGTGGTTTGGATGGAGAGGAAAGGGCGGATCTTGGAGATGTTGTGAAGGTGAGACCAGCAGGTTTTGGTGATGGATTGGATATGTGGGGTGAATGAGAGAGCAGAGTCAAGGATGATACCAAGGTTGCGGGCTTGTGAGATGGGAAAGATGGTTGTTCCGTCCACAGTGCCCGGAAAGTTTGGGAGAGGACAGGGTTTGGGAGGGAAGAGAAGGAGCTCTGTCTTGGACATGTTGAGTTGTAGGTGGCTGGAGGACATCCAAGTAGAGATGTCCTGAAGGCAGGAGAAGGTGCGAGCATGGAGGGAGGAGATATAGATTTGGGTGTCATCCGCATAGAGATGATAGTTGAAGCCATGGGAATGAATGAGTTCTCTAAGGGATTGAGTGTAGATGGGACCAAGAACTGACCCTTGAAGGACCCGTACAGTTAGGGGATGGGAGGAGGAGGAGGAGCCCATGAAGGAGACTGAGAATGAATGGCCAGAGAGATAAAAGAGAACCAGGAGAGGACAGAGTCAGTGAAGCCAAGGTTGGATAACATATTGAGGAGAGGAGAATGGTCCACAGTGTCAAAGGCAGCTGAGAAGTCGAGGAGGATTAGGATGGAATAGGAGCTGTTGGATTTGGCAAGAAGGAGGTCACTGGTGACCTTTGAGAGGGCAGTTTCAGTGGAGAGAAGGGGGCAGAAGCCAGATTGGAGGGGGTCCAGGAGAGAGTTGGGGGAGAGGAATTCGAGGCAGTGAGTGTGGATGACTCGCTCCAGGAGTTTGGAGAGGAAGGGCAGGAGGGAGATGGGGTGATAACTGGAGGGAGCTGTGGGGTCAAGGGAGGGTTTTTTTAGGATGGGAAAGACGTGGGCATGTTTGAAGGCAGTGGGGATGAAGCCATTGGAGAGTGAGAGGTTGAAGATGATAGTTAAGGAGGGGAGGAGGGAAGGGGTGAGAGTTTTTATAAGGTGCGAAGGAATAGGGAATAGGAATAGGAATGTGTGTGTGGAGGGATGGCACTTGAGAGAAGGCAGGAGAGCTCCTTTGAAGATACTGCTGGAAAGGGTGGGAAAGTTGCAAAGGGGGCCTGGAGGAGGGGGAGGTGTGATTTTGGGGAGCTCAGACCTGACGGTGTTAATTTTCTTAATGAAGTAGATGGCCAGATAGTTGGGGGCAAGGGATGGAGGGTGGGGAGAGGGACAGAGGGCCTGAGGAGGGAATTAAATGTCCAGAACAACTGATAAGGGTGATGAGCATGGGTGTCAATAAGGTAAGAGAAATAGTTTTGCCAGGCAGAGGAGAGGGCAGAGTTAAAGCAAGAAAGGACAAATTTGGAGTGGGCAAGGTCAATCTGATGTTTATATTTCTTCCAGCAGTGTTAAGTGGCTCGAGCATAAGGGCGAGGGAGGTAGATAGTGGAGGCAATCTAGGACTGTGGGTTAGTGGTGCGAGAGCGGCGAAGGAATAGGAGAGCGAGTGAGTTGAGTAGAGAGGGTGGTGTTGAGAGCATCTACTTGGTCATCAAGAGTGGGTAAAATGGGTGTGGAGGCTAGGTGGGGTGTGATGCGCTGAGAGAGATGGATGGGGTCGAGAGAGTGGAGGTCTGTGGGGGAATAGTACAGATTTACGGGGAGGAGGAGTGTGGCAGAGAAGGCAAGTGAGAAGGTTGTGGTCAGAGAGAGGGATTTCTGAATTGGTTAGGATAGAGATTGTGCAGCGGTTAGAGATGATGAGATTGGGTGTGTGTCCAAGTTGCTGGGTGAGGGAGGTGGTTTGGAGCAGTAGGTCGGCGGAGTTGAGGCACCAACTCTGACACATACAGAAGTCTCTTTTCCATTTTGGACCTTGTCTTTGATGGCCCCAGCCAACAGTGATCGTTTTTCCCCTCAGGCCTCACTTCATTTCCCATTGTAATAATAATAATAATGATGGTATTTGTTAAGTGCTTACTATGTGCCAAGCACTGTTGTAAGTGCTGGGGTAGATACAAGGTGATCAGGTTGTCCCATGTGGGGCTCACAGTCTTAATCCCCATTTTACAGATGAGGGAACTGAGGCCCAGAGAAGTGAAGTGACCTGCCCAAAGTCACACAGCTAACAAGCAGCGGAGCCGGGATTAGAACCCACAACCTCTGACTACCGAGCCTGTGCTCTTTCCACTGAGCCACGCTCCTTCTCAAATATTCACCACCCAAACGCATGAGTCCTGGATCACGCTGGCTTGGCTCTTGACGTTTATCAATCAATCATATTCATTGAGTGTTTAGTGTGTTCAGAGTGCTGTACTAAGCTCCTGCGAGTACAATAAATAATAATAAATAATGTTGGCATTTGTTAAGTGCTTACTATGTGCCAAGCACTGTTGTAAGCACTGGGATAGGTGCAAGGTGATCAGGTTGTCCCACGTGGGGCTCACAGTCTTAATCCCCATTTTGCAGATGAGGTAACTGAGGCCCAGAGAAGTGAAGTGACCTGCCCAAAGTCACACATCTGACAAGAGGAGGAGCCGGGATTAGAACCCATGACCTCTGACTCCCAAGCCCAGGCTCTTTCCACTGAGCCATGCTGCTTCCCACGGTCCCAGACCTCAAGGAGTTTACTGAATTGTGGAGGAGCATAAAAGACAAAACACAAAACACAGAGAACCTGCATGGCCTAGTGGATTGATCATGGGTTCTAATCCCGGCTCCACCACTTGTCTGCTGTGTGAACTTGGGCGAGTCACTTAACTTCTCTGTGCCTCAGTTTCTGCATCTGTAAAATGGGGATTAAGACTGTGAGCCCCATGTGGGACAGGTACACTGTCCAACCTGATTAGCTTGTATCTTCCCCAACGCTTAGTACAGTGCCTGGCACATAGTAAGCACTTAACAAATATCATTTTTTTAAAAAAACCCACAAGATTCCCTGCTTTTGAAGAGCTTACAGTATGATGGGGTAAACAGACATTGAAATAAATGAGAAATAGGGGAAATTCACAGTATAATGAACATCCCAAAGATAATTTACCATTTGTGTTGGGCAAGAGCCACCAACCATATGCAGTTAAGACTTGAGTCATTTCTAGCTTGGTATTTTGGCTTCCGGCAACTCCCGCGTTGGGCCATCCCACAGCACAACCTAAAGAGGCAGCCGACTCAGCTGAGTGAGGCGTTGGAAATGGTGGATTGCTCAACTTATTTGATAGCCTGCAGAAAGGAATTTCAGTGATGACAGGAGGAGTGGCACAGGGCCTCCAGAAAGGGAACGTCTGGCCATCCCAAGCCACAGACACCTCTGGCACAAGCGATACTATTGCAGGGCAAGGTACACAGCCATCCCTTTCTCTGCGGGTGTCCATCACGCCTGGTTTGGAAAATGCTGGGGACAAGGCCCGCTCCATTCGGCCCCAAAGCCACCATTCCCATTTCAGAGGACCCCATTAACGGGGAGAATTACGTAAACCTTCTGCCATCCCAGGGCACCAGAGGGGCCTGCCCAGTCTCAGGCTGAACAGCTGTAAAGTAGTGGCCTCCGATTGCCTGTTTATAAAGCCTGAGCAAAGCCCTCTCCAAAGCTAAAGTGGAAAGAGTTAATCCAGTAAAATCTCAGATCATCACTTAGGGCATCACTAATGTCTAGTTCTGCATGTCCAGTTCTGCATGTCTAGTTCTGGTGTTTCAAACTCAAACTAGGTTGGCTGGATCAGGGCAGGTGCCACCTGCATGGTCTTAGGGACCCCTGGGTTGGTGGAACAATAACAGGACCCGTGAGTGCTGAAATACTGAGTCTTGATGCAGAGAGGGATCAGGACCTCGGTGATTCAATTTAGTATTATTATTATTGATATTATTATTGTTTTATATATGAAGCTAGGTGTCCAACACTGTTCTAAGGGCTGGGGTAGATACTTGTTAATTAGGTCGGGCACAGTCCATGTCCCACATGAGGTTTGCAGTCTAAGTGGGAGGAAGAACAGGCATTGAATCCCCATTCTACAGATGAGGAAAATGAGGCACAGAGAATTTAAGTGACTTAACCAAGGTCGCACAAAAGGCAAGTGGCAGAGCCAGGTTTAGAACCCAGGTCCTCTGATTCCCAGGCCTGTGTTCTTTCCACCAGGCCACGCTGCCCCTCACAGGAGCCTCCTCTCCCACATTGAAGAAAATATTATATCTCTGGAGTTTGTGTTCTTGTCCCTAGATTTACTTGGAATCCCCCCCAGCCCCGCTCCCACTCAGAAAGCTGGAGGTCCTTTTCATGGACCGTGGGGCTGGTGTTAGACCCTGGCAGGCCCTGAGGTGGGAAATGTAAAGGCCATCTCCATGGCCCCTTCGCCCTTAGGCTGGAGCCTGGTTTCACATGACACTGCAGGCACGGTACCGGTTACCAATCAATCAAGGGGATTTATTTCGTACTTACTATATGAAGAGCACTGTACTGAATGATTGGGAGAGTTAAATGCAACAGTTGGTAGACATGATGCTGGTTAAGCAGCATATAGTAAAGCCATCTTTCTCCCCTTGCCCCAGAGCCCCATCGTTCCCTCCCATTTCCTTGGGCACTCGGGTGGAAAGAGGCTGAACGCTACCCAGCCTCTAACAGCGTGACTGTCCTGAGGCCACTGCCTCTGTGGCTTGCCAACGGAAGCCAATCTGCCTGTGCAAAGTGTAGGCAACTGTATGTTGAACATCCCAGGCCGGAGAATGGGGCAGGTCCAGGGGGGCACAAAGGCCGTGTGTTCTTCCACTTCCTGCAGCCCAAGACCAGAGCGACTTTGGGCCCAGAAGAGCCTAGTGTCTTTGGGGAAGTATCAGTCCATAGGCAGAAGAGAAGGATGATATGAACTGCGCAGTCCATGAGCTTTTTCCTGACCTTTCATTCTTATAGTTTGCCAAACCATAGTTTGGTGGTCTACATTCATAAATAACCCCATGGATCATTTTCCAGCCCATGATGACCTATCACTGAAATAGCTGGAACACTGCATTCTTCTCAGTCCAGGCTGGGCAAAAGGTGTGAAGGTCCAGTCCTTTCCAAGGTGATTCTGGGATTCCCCACCTCAGACCGGGGCCCTGGACACCTTGAAATAGGAATGGGGTTGTCTGTCCTTGTGCCCATCCGTCTACCACCTACCCTTCTGTCCTGCATTCTGGTCCACATGTCCACATCTTCCCACCAGCACCTCCCACAATCCATCCTTTTCTGCCCATAGGCCTAGGGTCTTGGCTTTGGGAGTGAATCACACACAGGACAAAGATCCCCCCTGGCCTGTGAATTCTTCCCTCTGGCTGGGCCCTCACTCTGGATATTGGCTCCTCGGGTGTGTGGGGTGGTGGGACAGGCCAACACCATTAGAAGGAAGGCAGCAGTGTTGGATCCTGCCATTTAGAGGCCCAGGGACCCCAAGCTGTGGTGGCCCTAGGCAGCTGAGGTAGGGGGTGGAATCGGGGAGGGATGGGCATATATTCCCTCATATAGCAGGTAGATAGGGAAATCTGCCGTTATTATTAATATTAATGATTCAGTATGGCCTCTGTTCCCTTAACTCCACAGAAACTGCCAACCCAAAGGTCACAAATGATCTCCTTCTTGCCAAATCCAATGGCCTTGACTCCATCCTAGTCCTCCCCAACCACTCAGCTGCCTCCGACACTGTTGACCACCCCCTTCTCCTGGAAACATTACCTAACCTCAGCTTCACTGACACTGTCCTCTCCTGGTTCTCTTCCTATCTCTCTGGCCACTCATTCTCGGTGTCTTTTGCAGGTTCCTCTTCTGCCTTGCATCTTCTAACTGTGGAAGTCCCTCAGGGCTCAGTTCTGAGTCCCCTTCTATTCTCCATCTATCCATTCCCTTGGAGAATTTATTCACTCGATGTCTTCAAGTACCACCTTTATGCGGAATGTTTCCAAATCTACACCTCCAGCCCTGATCTCTCTCCCTCTCTGCAGTCTTGCCTCAAACTTAACATGTCCAAAACATGTCCTTATCTTCTCACCCAAACCCTGTCCTCCCCATGATTTTCCCATCAATGTAGGCTGCAAGACCATCCTTCCTATTTCACAAGTCTGTAACTTTGAAGTCATCCTTGACTCATCTCTCTCATACAATCCACATATTCAATCTATCACTAAATCCTGTTGGTTCAACTTTCGCAACATCTTTAAAATCCATCCTTTCCTCTCCATTCAAACTGCTATTACATTAATCCAAGCACTTATCCTATCCCACCTTGATTACTGTGTCAGCTTCCTCGCTGATTTCCCTGCCTTCTGTCCCGCCCCTCTCCACCCCACTTCTCTCTGCTGCCCCGGTCATTTTTCTACAAAAACACTCAGTCCATGTTTTCCCACTCCTCAGGAACCTCCAGTAGTTGCCCATACACCTTGGCATCAAACAGAAACTTTGGCTTTAAAGCACTCAATCACCTTGCCCCCTCCTACCTCACCTCGCTACTCTCCTACTACAGTCCAGCCCACACAGCTCCTCTAGTGCCAACTTACTCACTGTACTTCGATCTCATCTAGCTCGCCTCCAGCCTCCCTCCCACATCCTGCTTCTTCATATGTCCTCCCTCTTCATATGGGACAGACAATTACTCTCCCTACCTTTAAAGCCTTATTGAAGGCACATTTCCTTTTTTCCCCACTCCCTTCTGTTTCACCCTGATTTGCTCCTTTGATTCACCCTTTCCTCAGCCCCACATATCTTTAATTCATTTATTTATATTTATATTTTATGTCTGTTTCTTCCTCTAGCTCACTGTGGGCAGGGAATGTATCTACCAACTCTGTTGTATTATACACTCCCAAAGGCCTAGTACCGTGCTCTGCACACAGTAAGTGCTCAATAAATGTGATTGATTGACTGATTGAATGGACATCCCAACATTGACCCTAGCAATAAGACATGATAATAAACACTCACTCACCCACCTGCCTGTGGCCTAACTGGATGAAAATCAGGCAGTAGGCCTAATGAGGACTCTACTTCTCCATCCTGTTCCCATTTTGTCATTTTTCCTGGGACACAGAGTGGTGGGGGATGAGGCCCAGGGGACTCTTTGTCTCGGAGCGAGCCAGCTGACAGCAGACACAACTGCGTCCTTGCCCTTTTGCCAGGGCAGGGATGCAGAAAAGGAGGGATTGAATGGAACCAGTTTGGGGACGAACATTTTAGTGTCCCCAGGGGATTTGAAAAGTCTTAATTATGCTGCCCTCATGCCCTCTGTGTTTGCTGACCGTCGGTACTTGAAAAGCAGCGTGACAGTGGATATAGAACAGCCTGGAAGTCAGAACGACCTGGGTTCTAAATCCTGTCTCTGCCACTTGTCTGCTCTGTGACCTTGGGTAAGTCACTTAACTTCTCTGTGCCTCAGTTTCCTCATGTAAAATGGGGATTGAGACTGTGAGCCCCAATTGGAACAGGGACCGTGTCCAACCTGATTAGCTTGTATCTACCCCAGTGCTTAGTACAGTGCCTGGCACATAGTAAGCCCGTAACAAATACCATTAAAAAAAACCCTGGAATTTGCAGTTTGATCCCCAACCGGTGTCTCCTCAGCATGCATTGGTACAGGATCACCATCTGTCCCAAGCACAACAGCCCCTCTCGTTACTGCGGCCGGAGAGGCAGAGGGCCACCGGCCTCCTGCCCTCTCGATGCCGATTGGGCTTGGGTTTGCTCCGGCCCAGGGCATGTTTCAGGAGAAAGCCTAGTGTGCTGGCTGCAGGAGTCAGTCCCTGACATAGAAGTTCTCCCCCGCTTCAAAGACTTATTGAAGGCAAGAGGCCTTCCCTGACTAAGCCCCCCTTTCCTCTTCTCCCACTCCCTTCTGCATCACACTGATTTTCTCCCTTTATTCATCCCCCTTCCCAGCCCCACAGCACTTATGTCCATAACTGTAATTTATTTATTTATATTAATGTCTGTCTTCCCCTCTAGACTGTAAGCTCATTGTGGGCAGGGAATGTGTCCATTTATTATTGTAGCGTACTCTCCCAAGTGCTTAGTACAGTGCTCTGCACATAATAAGTGCTCAATATATATGGCTGGATGAATGTATTGAAAGCTGCTGGAGGGCAAGGGAAGGAGGCCC
Source organism: Tachyglossus aculeatus (assembly GCF_015852505.1). Taxonomy (NCBI): domain Eukaryota; kingdom Metazoa; phylum Chordata; class Mammalia; order Monotremata; family Tachyglossidae; genus Tachyglossus; species Tachyglossus aculeatus. The sequence goes on from NC_052101.1 coordinate 52,547,069, forward strand.
CTTTGAAAGTGGGACCATATTGTTAATGGAAGACTAGAGTAGCTGAATAACAGGTATCCAGCAAGCCATCACCATCAAGATTTATTGAGCACCAACTGTCTGCAGAGTACTGTACTGCGCATCTACTACAGGCAGAGCACTTTACTAAGGACGATTGATGGGCACTGCAGGCAGAGGACTATACCGAGCTCCTACCATAGGTGTAGCACTGTATTGGGTACTTAGCCTGTGAAGAGCACTAAACTGGGTAGCTACTGAGTGCAGAGTATTGCTCTAGGAACCTACGGTCCCCAAAGTGCTTCTAGCACTTGTGAACAATGTATACTTTCCTTAGCACTCATGTATATATGTCTGCTCTAATAAATATTTTGACCACTCTCATAAATATGTTTATGTTTGTTTTCCCTGTTAGGATGTCCGCTCCTTGTGGGCAGGGAATGTGTCATTTCATCATTCTATATTTCCCAAGCATGAAGTACAGTGCATCGCACCAAGTGCTCAATAAATATTGCTGCTCCTAATGCTACTACGGCTATTGCTACAATTGCTACTGCTGCTGCTGTTACAGAGCACCACCCTGGCTGTCTGCTGAGCCCCAAGTTCATTCATTCAATCGTATTTATTGAGTGCTTACTGTGTGCAGAGCACTGTACTAAGCGCACTGTACTAAGTGGTGTCCTGGGTGCCTAGTGTGAGTGATGGAGCTTCTGGGGAAGGCTGTGCAGACATCAATAGTTCCAGGGTTTCGGCCCCATCCTTGTTTCTAAGTAAAACAGCTCGTTCAGAGGCCCACCCACCCCACATCCCAGTTTCTGAGGCCACTCAAGGGACTGTGGAGGGGCAGTTTCAGCAGAGCAGTCTACCAACCAGCTTAGCCTTTTTTCTGAAGAACCAGCTCTACAGGGAACCAGTAAGCCACAAGGCCGCTCTGCACACAGTAAGCACTCAATAAATATGATTGAATGAATGAATGAATGAAAGCTGCCGAAGGGCAAGAAAGGGGTCCCTTTGAAAGTATGATCATTTTGTTAGTAATAATAATGATAATAATGGCATTTATTAAGTACTTACTCCATGCAAAGCACTGTTCTAAGCGCTGGGGAGGTTACAAGGTGATCAGGTTGTCCCGCGGGGGGCTCACAATCTTAATCCCCATTTTACAGATGAGGTAACTGAGACACAGAGAAGTTAAGTGACTTGCCCAAAGTCACACAGCTGACAATTGGCAGAGCCGGGATTTGAACCCATGACCTCTGACTCCAAAGCCCGTGCTCTTTCTACTGAGCCATGCTGCTTCTCTCAATGGAATACTAGAGTAGCCAGGATAACTGGTATCCAGCGGCTCATCGCCATTATTATTTATTGAGCACCAACTGTCTCCAGAGCACTGTACTGAGCATCTACTACAGGCAGATCACTTTACTAGGGATGATCAATGAGCACTGCAGGCAGAGAACTGCACTCAGCTCCCACTCTGCCATTGGCTTGCTGTGTGACCTGGAGAAAGTCACTTAACCACTCTCCATGCACACTTCCTCAAGCAGAATTCTTTGGACACGAAACAAGCAGACCCATTGTTCAAGGAGCTGCTTCAGACTGTCCTCTTTGCCCCTGGAAATTATGTTTGCCTTTATCCACCCCTCACTGTTGGATTTTATACATTTAATTGGATACAGTCTCTGTTCCACAATCTGACAGGGAGAGCATGGATCTTATCCTCATTTTACAGATAAGGAAGCAAAGCCCCAGAGAGTTTAGTGATTTGCCTGAGGTCACACAGCAGTCCAGTGGTGGAGCCGAGATCAGAGCCCGGGCCTACTGACTCCCACCCTTGTGTCCTTACCCTGAAGGCTTGCTGCCAGGGCAGTTGTGGGTAGGTCACAGGCACTGCATTTTCCTGTGATTGCTCTTGGAAAAGCACGCCTGGTTTTATAGCCACACCTGCTACTCCAGTTTCCAGGGCAGTAGAGTGTTGGGCACACAGGGAGTGCTTACTCAGTCCCATAATATGTGAATAAAATGTGATGGGATAATGGACAGAAGGGCCAGCTTTTTCTGCATTACTTTCCCCACAAGACAAAGAGCAAGATTCTCCTAACAAGGTTGGGCCCCAGGCAGGCTCTGCAGCTGGGGCAGGCCTGCTCTGGGGATGGGCGGAATTGGGAGCACTACTGGAGAATGCACCCAAAATTATCTGGTAAAGATGGCCTTAGCCAAGGCTCTAGTCTTCTCTTAGTAACAGGCAAAGCCCCCAGTGGCCTGCGCAGGGGCCACCCTGTGACCCAGGGACCAGCAGCAGTGTATTCAGCGCAGTGCCCAGAAACTTGGACAGGTTGTGTAATGGCTGGTGGGAGAAGGTACCTCAGTTCCCAGGAGATCAGGGAAAGCTATTTGCCTCAAGCCAGGAGTAAGTTTACCCTCTCTTCTCACTTCCAGTTCCCAACTCTGCCCTCAAGGCTGGCCCCTTAAACCAGGGCCTTTCTCACCAAATCCTCATCCTATAGGATTTTCCCTAGCAGGGAGCAGGGTCAAGGGTCCCTGACCCGTGTTGTTTCCACAGCAGCCCCCAGTGGGGCTGCGCCAGCGTCCGAGGCCTCAGCCATGGCCACAACCAAGTCTTCTGGGAAAGGAAAGGGCTCATTCTCCACCCATCATCCCATCCACGCCCACCCAAATGGTGCTGTTTTTCTGAAACAGAATGAGCTGTGGTGATTATATACGTGCTAGCAGCTTGATTTGTTACTGTTTTGTTGTACTGCAAAGTTCATTTACTCAAAATAATCTGCGTGCATGTTTGAAGTATTTGGGCCTTGGTAATTAATTTTTAGCTGAATTGATTTCCAAATGCAAATCAGTGTGAGCAGTTATGCTTAGAGAGTGTTAAATATTCTGAGACTGAGTTTCTTTTTTAAAGAAATGCAAGTTTCCCTAGTTGGGGCAGGGGAATAGTGAAATTACAATCTTCAATCTCCCTCCTACTTAGATTGGGAACCCCATGTGGGACAGGGATTGTGTCCACCCTGATTAACTAGTATCTACCCCAGGGCTTAGAACAATGGTTGACAGGTAGTAAGTGCTTACCAACTGCCATAATTATTATGGAGCAGAGTGATTCAGCCAAGATTCGCAAAGGTGAAGTAGTAGCAATCTGGTGTTCCTGGATCTCTGTTCCCACCTTAGGCTTCCTTGGATTGGGCAGAAATAAAAGCATTCCAGGGCCATGAGTGAATCCAGAGGCCAGGATAGTCCCATCCGGCCCAAGATGGAAGTGGAGTGCCAGTACAGTCTTCCTCTCCCCACAGCACTGGTCTATATTTGTACATATTTATTACTCTATTTTTATTAATGATGTATATATAGCTATAATTCTATTTATTCTGATGGTATTGACACCTGTCTACTTGTTTTGTTTTGTTGTCTGTCTCCCCTTTCTAGACTGTGAGCCCATTGCTGGGTAGGGACCATCTCTATGTGTTGCCGATTTGTATTTCCCAAGCTCTTAGTACAGTGCTCTGCACACAGTAAGCGCTCAATAAATACGATTGAATGAATGAATAAATAGTGAACAGCACCCCGGGCTTGATTTAGGAAGATAGTTGTGCCTTCTGGGCTCATTCCCCTCATCGCCCCACTCCAGGACTCAATTTCCCCATCTGCTGACTCATGGTCCATACGGGTACATTGAAAGGAAAGGGCCAGGTGGCTGGAAGCTGCCCCACTGCCCCACTGTAACTCTCCCTCCCCTGAGAACTTCACAGGATGTAGTCCAGAGGGAGTTAGTTCCTGGTGTTGAAGGTGGGAGATCAGTGGGCCTTGAGCTTACTCTGTGTGCATTGTTGCAGGTGACAGGATCTCAGAGAGGCAGGGGATCCCAGCAGGTAATCTTGTCCAACCCCCGCCTTTGGGCAGAAGACTAACCCCACCTCCCGGATTGGTGGTTTGCTTCCGGCCCTCCCCATTGTGCCACAGGGGAGTAGGTGATCTCCGTGTTCACAGGGCCAGGGGCAGAGTCTGTGCTGCAACCTGAAGGTCAGAGGACAGGGCACCAGCGTGGCCTAGAGGAAAGAACACCAGACTGGGAGTCAGGTGGAGGGGACAGAGCGGAAGGGGCAAGATCAGGAGAGAAGGAGGAGAAGGGGGGAGGAGGATGCCAATCTGGACTAGAAAAATCAGCTTGCCTTTTGGTGCCACTAATGGCTTAATGCAGTCATTAGTGCTTATTTCCTAATTGAGTTGCTAACAACAAGAGAAAGCCACAAAAGATCCTGAGCTTCATGGAAAGCACAGCTTGAGGGAATGCATAAGGTCAGCTGGAAAAGGAGGAAGGGAGCCCACCCATCCCCATCCCTACAGACAGAGCTGACAGCAATGGCTAGAGCAGACTAGCCAATTTCTGGTGCTTCCGGGGACCCAGGGACTGCAGGCTTGGGAGGAAGGAGGTGGGAGGAAGCACCCAGGATAGGGACAGAGGAGATATGTCCTCTGTCTTGGAGGATTCTCCATTCCTAAAGCCAACACTTGGCTGAGGTATAACCAGGCAGCTGCAGGGCAGCAATCCGATCCAGAACACTCTTTGGTATCCCGCAGCCCATTTGGTTCATTCATTCATTCATTCATTCAATCAATCGTATTTATTGAGCTCTTACTGTGTGCAGAGCACTGTACTAAGCGCTTGGAAAGTACAATTCAGCAACATATAGAGACAGTCCATACCCAACAACAGGCTCACAGTCTAGAAGGGGGAGACAGATAGCAAAACAGAACAAGTAGACAGGTGATTTGGTTTAGTAGACAGTAGATTTGGTTCCTCTGATCCCCAGGCCCTGGGCATCCGATGCCCCCAGCACTACCACCTTGGGCCCCTCCACACCTTTGAAGCCCTTGTCCTAGTAATGGTAGTGGTGGTAATACTAGTAGTACTCGTAATACTAGCAGAAGTAGTAGTACTAGTAGTAGTAGTAGTACCACCAGAAGCAGTAGTACCAGTAGAAGTACTAGTGGTATTAATAGCTGTAGTAGGAGTAGTAGTGGTGGTGGTAGCAGTTGCATATAGTGGCATTAGCAGTAGCACACAGTGCACCCACTTGGTGTGGGGATTGTTCAAAGCCCAAAAGAGTGACTTGATCTCTGCTGGTAGCAGTCCCCTCTGGGCTGTTTCTGGGGATCCAGACAGTCCCAGATGTAGGTATAGAGCCTGTCTCTGAAGGCCCAGGAGTAAGTCAGGGATGTCATGGAGGGGAAATGGGCCACGTTTCAGGGTGCCAGAGTGTAGAGCAGTGTAATAAGCACTTGGGAGAGCACAATATGATAAAGTTGACGACGTGATTTCTGCCCTTGACCTGCTGGGAAAGACAAACATTAAAAGAAAGAAAAAATAGGGGAAGCAACAGATTATAAGGATAGTGTTGTGGGGATGCAGGTGAGGAGAGAATCAAAGTGCTTAAGGGATACAGACCCAAGTGTTTAGGAAAAGTAGAAGGGACGGTGAATAGGAGAAATGAGGGATTAATCAAGGAAGGCCTTTTGGAGGTGGTGTGATTTTAGTAGGGCTCTGAAGGTGGGAAGAGTGCTGTGCTGACAGATATGAAGGCAGAAGGGGAGGCTATGGGCAGATTTTGGAGGTGAGACAGATGAGACTGAGGTTCAGTGAGCAGGTTGATGCTAGAGGAGTGAATTGTGTGGGTTGAGGTGTAGTGGGAGATCAGCAAAGTTAGGCAATAAGGAGAGAACTAATTGAATGCCTTAAAGCTGATGGTAAGGAATTTTTATAAGATGTAGAGATGTATGGATAAACATTGAAGGTTTTGTGGAGTGGGGAGACATAGACTGAACATTTCTTTAAAAAAATGTTCTGGGCATCAGAATGAAATAAGTACTGGAGTGGGAAGAGACAGGAGGCAGGTAGGTCAACAAGGAGTCAAGGTGGGATAGGATAAGTGATTGGACTAGCATGGTAGCACTTTGAATATTCTGTAAAATCTGGAAGAATCGCTATTTCTGAGAGAAACCAGGCCAGGAGACTGCCACTTCCTTCTGCAGAGTATTTCCTACTTCTATTTTGGGTGGTGATATGCTCACCCAAAAGTTGGTTTTCAAAATAAAATCTCTCTTGGAATCAAAAAACCCTTCACCCATCATCATCATCATCATCAGTGGCAGTTTACTGAGCGCTTACTATGTGCAGAGCACTGTAGTAAGCACTTGAGAAAGTATAACACAACAGATTTGGCAGACGCATTCCCTGCCCACAATGAGCTTTCAGCCTAGAGGAGGAGGCAGACATTAATATAAATAAACCATTTATAATATATAATTTAAATATATGCACATAAATTCTGCGGGATTGAGGGTGGGGAGAGTATCAAATTCCCAAACGTCACAGATCCAAGTGCACCCAAATACATTTGCCCATTGTTCTCTCCTACATCATCAGCGTTAAATGACCATCCCCACCATGCTAGGGACTCGGGAGAGTAGAATGAAAGCCACCCAGTTTTCTGTTGCATCATCTGAGACTGCTTCTCCATGTCTTTAAACCATGGGTTCTGTCTTTTTTGCAGTGGTGCTCCAGGCTACATGAGGGCCACGATGGCTTTCCTTTTGCCAAGCACTCCCAGAGGCCCTTCTGCACAGATGACATGGTGGGGGTTGGTGGGGGGGGGGGGGGGGGAGGCCCTGACTCACAGGGATCACATGAGATTAGCTCGTTTCAGAAATGACAGGAACAGCAGTGAGTGTGCCCGGAACGGCAGAGGTCACCCTGGGATTGTTTGGCAACACTCTCCATTTCTGAAGTAAACACTGAACAGATGCCCCAATTATTTGTTGCCATTAATAATAATAATAATAATGATGGTATTTGCTAAGCGCTTACTAAGTGCCAAGCACTGTTCTCAGCACTGGGATAGATACAGGGTAATCAGGTTGTCCCACACGGGGCTCACAGTTTTAATCCCCATTTTACAGATGAGGTAACTGAGGTGCAGAGACATTTAGTGACTTGCCCAAGGTCACACAGCCGATAAGTGGCGGAGTCAGGGTTAGAACTCACGACCTCTGACTCCCAGCCCAGGCTCTTTCCACTGAGCCACGCTGCTTCTTATTAGGGAGGCAGAGCAAGTTCTGCTACCTTAGCCCCATCTGATCAGAGCTGGGAGCAAGATGCTGCAGCAAATGAGCATTCTACTAACCACATCTGGGCTGCCCAGGTCAGGCCCATGAGGGCTTTTGGTGGCCATTACCACCTTCTCTTGAGCCTGCTCCTGCCTCCCTGCCCCACCCCGGGCATCGGAGAGTGCATGAGGAGGAGGAAAACACCCAAAGCAGCATGGCAAAGTGGGTATGGGCCTGGGTATGGGCCTGAGATTCAGAAGGTCATGGGTTTAAATCCTGACTCCACCACTTGTCTGCTATGGGACCTCGAGCAAATTCCTTCACTTCTCTGGGCCTCAGTTACCTCATCTGTAAAATGGTGATTGAGACTTTGAGCCCCACGTGGGACAGGGAGTGTGTCCAACCCAATTTGCTTGTATCCACCCCAGTGCTTAGTACAGTGCCTGCTTAACAAGTACCACTATTATTATTATTATTAAATAATATCATTAAATCTCCCACTTCTGGAGAGCAAGATCACCAATCTTAACTGGAAACTTGTCTGGGGGTTAAGCTGAGCAGCATGGGTAGGAGTATGCAAATTGTAGGTACCCCTCTAAGTCTGGGTAGAGCTTTGGGTAGAGCCCTACTGACTGACTCCTGGGAAGAGGGAAGAAGCCAGCTCCTTCCTGAAGCAATGCCAACAGTCTCATTAAGCGTCTAATTGAGCGCCAGTTCTTGACCAAGTTGGGAAGAAGGAAGAGGTCATGAAAGATGCTGGTTTCTGAAAACGGGACAGTTAGTCCTAACTGAAAAGAGAGTATGTTGTGGCCCTTCCTCCAGAAATGTGTTGCCAGCTCTCAATTCACCATGATACTGAGGGCAGAGCATCCCAAAATTCACCTTCAGCTCTTCGTATCCGGCCCCTTTCTTACCCCTTTTAATTTCTGCCAGCTCAGGAGCAGGATGGGCCAGCCTGGGTTTCTGTTTCATCCCTCGGGTGTTGAGCAAATGAGTGGGCCAGGGGACAACCGCCATCAGGCACAGGAGAAGCCAGAATGTGGGTAGTCTACAAACTGGCTGACCACCTCTGGTGGGTCCTAGGCAGACTGAGCCACCTGGCCACATTTCCTGGATAAGAATACCAAAGGAAGTTTGCCCTGGGCTGGAACAGGGGGCTGGAAAATCCCTGGCCTGGAGCTGTCACTGGTCCATATCTGCAGTCTCAATTCTGGCAGAATTGTGGGCGGACAGCGGGCAGGGTTGCTGGGTTTCCAGGACTGGGGATGTAGAATTCCCCACCGGCCTCCATTTGGAGTGAAGAGGCCATTGGAAGGGAAGGTGGGGCCTGAGGAGATGGACATGGAGTAATCATCTCTTGCCTTTTCTATTTCCCTGCCGTATCACCTGCCCATCCCCTCGTGGGTGACAGCCGACACTGGGACCTCTGGGGCCTGTGCCTATTGAAACCAGCCTGTTTGCCAAAGTGCCTGGTGCGGCTGCCAGAAACGATTGTTCCCTGCCACAGCTAGAAGCAGAATGTGCCCTTGGAGAAGAATTTCAATAGGGACGTGGCATTGACAGTTTGGAAAAATCGTCATCAACAGCATTTATTGGGCAGAGTGCTGTGCTGTGTGCCATGTATATGCAGAGCATTGTCCTGGGCATGAGCTGGGTGGAGAGCACTGTCCTGGGTATTAGCTAGGTGGAGAACACTGTTGTGGATATTAGCTGGGTGAAGAGCACTGTCCTGGGTGCCAAGTGTGTACAAAGCACTCTCTTCCATATTAAACTGTGTTCAAAGCTGAGCACCAGGTGTGACTAGAGCAATAACCTGGATACCAGATGTGTGCAGAGCACTGTCCAGAGTGCCAGCCGCCTGCAGATATTATTCAAATCAATCAATCAGTCTTATTTATTGAGTGCTTACTATGTGCACAGCACTGTGCCAAGTGCTTGGGTGAGTACAGTACAACAGAATTTGCAGACACATTCCCTGGCTATAATGAACTTATAGTGTAGAGGGGGAGACAGATATTAATATTAATACATAACATATAATTTAAAGATATGTACATAGGTTTTGTGGGGTTGGGGTTGGGGCTAGTACTAAATGTCCAAAGGTGACAGACTGAAATGCTTAGATGACGCAGAAGGGAGAGAGAGCCAGGGAAAAGAGGACTTAATCAGGAAAGGCCTCTGGGAGGAGATATAACTTTAATAATACTTTGAATGTGGAGAGAGTTGTGTTCTGATATACATGGAGGGGAAGGGAGTTCCAGGCTAGGGGAAGGACTTGGGAAAAGGGCTGGCACTGAGATGGACGAGATCGGGGCACAGTGAGTAAGCTGGCACTAGAGGAATGGAGTGAGCAGGTTGGGCTGTAGTAGGAGATTAGTGAGGTGAGGTAGGATGGGGCAACCTGATTGAGTGCTTTAAAGCCAATGGTAAGGGGTTTCCATTGGATGCAGAGGTGGATGGGCAGCCATTGGAGGTCCTGTATATATGTATATATGTTTGTACATATTTATTACTCTATTTATTTATTTATTTTACTTGTACATATCTATTCTATTTATTTTATTTTGTTAATATGTTTGGTTTTGTTCTCTGTCTCCCCCTTCTAGACTGTGAGCCCACTGTTGGGTAGGGACTGTCTCTATATGTTGCCAACTTGTACTTCCCAAGCGCTTAGTACAGTGCTCTGCACACAGTAAGCACTCAATAAATATGATTGATTGATTGAGGAGTGGGGAGACACATGAACTGAACATTTTTGTTGATAAATGATACATGCAGCAGAGGGAAGTTTGGGTCGGAGTGGGGAGAGACAGGAGGCTGGGAGGACAGCAAGGAGGCAGATGCAGTACTCAAGGTGGGATAGTATAAGTGTTTGGATCAGCATGGAAGCAATTTGGATGGAGTTTGGATCTCAAACAAAAATCTCTCAAGAAAGAGTTCCTGCACAGTGTCATCAAGCAAGTACACCATCAGGAGAGGAATTTCCTTTGAGAAGAGATTCCCACATAGGGATCATCAAAAGAAAGGAGGAACTTGCTCAGTTTAAAGGACTCTGTCAAACTGGGAATTTAGGAGAGGTGTCTGGGAAGCATCTGGGAGTGTGGATTATTTGTCTGTAAGAAACCCAAGCTTTTGCTATAAAGGTATGCATCTACCAGATTACGGTGGAATGGTGCACCCTGGTGTGTAGGACTAGTGGGTCGCTATAATAATGATGATCTGTCATAAGCCGTGATCCTGGTGTGTGGTCCCTTTGGTACCGGTTACCAAGTGGAACAGTCCTGTTACCTGAGGGGGTCAAGTGGTAACAACTTCACCAAGACACTTCAGGTTGTGAGCAGAAGGCTAGTGGGGACTTCTTTTCTGTGAGTGGGTCAGAAATGGGAGAGAGTGGAGGGGCAGAGAGAGGAGAGGGATTGGTGCAGTGGGAGGAAAGGGAAGGGCAGGGGAATTGTGGGGGGCGGGGTGGGGGAGTTCAAGCATGGCTTGAAGCAGCATGGCTCAGTGGAAAGAGCACGGGCTTGGGAGTCAGAGGTCATGGGTTTGAATTCCGGCTCCATCACTTGTCAGCTGTGTGACCTTGGGCAAGCCACTTAACTTCTCTGTGCCTCAGTTACCTCATCTGTAAAATGGGGATTAAGACTGTGAGACCCACGTGGGACAACCTGATCACATTGTAACCTCCCTAGCGCTTAGAACAGTGCTTTGCACATAGTAAGCGTTTAATAAATGCCATCATTATTATTAGTATTATTATTCAAGCTGTCCACACCTGAAGAGCAATGAAGCCTGTATTTCAGCTAAACAGCCCATTCCACCCCCCTCACCAGGCAGCCAGAATGGGATCCCAAACTTATCCATCAGTATTATTGCTTGAGAACCTCCTGTGTGCAGAGTGCTGTAGCAAGTGATTGGGAGAGAACAGTAGAGTTAGCAGACATGGTATCCGCCCTCAGGGAGCCTGCAGTCTAGTTGGAGAGACAGTGAAGTTTACAGCTAGGAGGAAAAGGGCCTGGATACCTGAGTTTGCGCCTAGGAAATAGGGCATGTAAGATATGCATATGAATGGGCTATAAGAGGGTGTGAGTTCATAGGTGCTCTGGTTGTGCAGAAATGCTGAGGTAACAGTTGGGGGTTATAGCCTGGAAAGGGTAGAATTTAAACAGGAAAGGTCTCTTGGTAGAAATTGAATTTCAGGGAGGCTTTGAAGATGATCTGCTGGATTTGCAGTGGGAAGGAGATCCAAGCAAGGGAAAGGGTGTGGACAAGGGGTGGGAGGCTGGAGCGACAAGGACAAGGTCCAATGAGTAGGTTAGCTAGAGAACTACAGAAAGTACAAGTTGGGGTCCGGTGGGGGAGAGAATAGATAAGTATAAAGGAGAGAGTTGATTGATTGTGTGCCTTAATTCCAATAGTTAGGAGCTTCTGCTTGATGCAGAGAGGAATGGATAACCACTGGAGGTTTTTGAAGAGTGGAGAGATGTGGGCAAAATGACATTTCAGAAAATTGATCCAGAGTGAAATATGGGCTAAAGAGGGGGAGGCTGGTGGCTGATACATGTCTAAGACTGAGCTCCTTATCTTCCCTCCCAAACCCTGTCCACTCCCTGACTTTCCCATCACTGTAGACGGCACTACCATCCTTCCCGTCTCACAAGCCCGCAACCTTGGTGTCACCTTTGACGCCGCTCTCTCATTCACCCCACACATCCAATCCGTCCCCAAAACCTGCCTGTCTCACCTCCACAACATCGCCAAGATCCGCCCTATCCTCTCCATCCAAACCGCTACCTTGCTGGTTCAATCTCTCATCCTATCCCGGCGGGATTACTGCATCAGCCTCCTCTCTGATCTCCCATCCTCCTGCCTCTCCCCGCTTCAGTCTATACTTCACTCTGCTGCCTGGATTATCTTTGTACAGAAACACTCTGGGCTTGTCACTCCCCTCCTCAAAAATCTCCAGTGGTTGCCTGTCAAGCTATGAATCAAGCAAAAACTCCTCACTCTGGGCTTCAAGGCTGTCCATCACCTCGCCCCCTCCTACCTCACCTCCCTTCTCTCCTTCTCCAGCCCAGCCCGCACCCTCCACTCCTCTGCCGCTAACCTCCTCACTGTGCCTCGTTCTCGCCTGTCCCGCCGTCGACCCCTGGCCCATGCCCTTCCCCTGGCCTGGAATGCCCTCCCTCCACACATCTGCCAAGCTAGCTCTCTCCCCTTCAAAGCCCTACTGAGAGCTCACCTCTTCCAAGAGGCCTTCCCAGACTGAGCCCCCTTTTTCCCCTCCGCCTCCCCTCCCCATCACCCCCTCCCTCCCTCTGCCCTAGCCCCTTCTCCTCCCCACAGCACTTGTATATATTTGTACATATTTATTACTTAGTTTATTTTACTTGTACATATTTACTATATTTCATTAATGATGTGCATATAGCTATAATTCTATTTATTCTGATGATTTTGACACCTGTCTACTTGTTTTGTTTTGTTTTCTGTCTCCCCCTTCTAGACTGTGAACCCATTGTTGGGTAGGGACCGTCTCTAGATGTTGCCGACTTGTACTTGCCAAGCACTTACTTGTACATCCCAAGCAATGTACTTACCATTGAGTGAATGAATGAGTGGATGAATGATACAGTCTGATGCAGGACTTAGCCAAGAATATGGCAAGTGTCTGGACCAGCTGGGTGGTTGTTTGGATGGTGATTGTTTGTGAAATGTGAAGTTTGAAAGAGATGGGGGAGTCGAGGATAATGCCAAGGTTGCAGTTTTCAAGGTCAGGGACGATGATGGTATTGCCAGCTGTGATAGGAAAGTCAGGTGGAGAAGTGGACTTGGGTGGGAAAATGAAAGTTAATTTTGGACATGTTGAGCTGGAGGCACCAGTGAGATGCCCATGTAGAAGTAACCTGGAGACAGGAGGAAATGTAAGATTGCAGAGAGCTCAGGGCTAGCAAGGTAGATTAGGGAGTCATTGGTGTAGAGGTAACGAGAGTCTATCATGACTGGTTAATGTGGTTTTCTGTGGAGCCAAGTTTTCCATTTATTTGAACAAAATCCCAGAAATGAGACCATGGAACCCACTGCCCCATGCACTTAGCACCAGAGGGGCAAGGCAGACCATAACTGACCATAATTGGATTCGGAAAGGACCCGAGGAGCTAAGATGGCTCTTGCCCTGCCCCCTGCCAGCTGAGGCCTAAGTCTTCTCTCAAGCTGGGTGCAAGCTCCAGTCTACATGGTGCAAACTGGGCCTGGGGTCATTGCAGCGCGAGAGGGAGCTAGGTTCCAATGACATTGGGCTGGGGGCACCGTAAGATGAGCGGGGGCTAGCCGTGAACAGGGAGGAAGGCCGGGGCTCGGACTCCTGGAACCTCTGGCATCTCTGCAGCCACACAGACCTGTGTGGTTCTGTAGGCCTTGCGACTGGGCCAGGCCGAGACCAGGGCGCAGATGACTCCTCGTAGGAGGCAAAGAGAGCTGCTGGATTCCAGCCCTGGTGCCCTGTGCGGACTAGAGGGAAGGGGAGAGAGCAGAAGATGTTGCTCCTCATTTAGGACCTTTTAATTCCTTTTCCTTTCCCCTCTTTCCCTCCGAAGCTCTAGTGGAAAACGTAAAGGCCTGGGAGGCAAGGGAACCAGGTTCTAATCCTGGCTCTGCTACTTGTCTGCTGAGTCACCTTGGCCAAATCACTTCACTTCTCTGTGTCTCAGTTTCCTCATCTGTAAAATGGGAATTACATTCCTGTTCTCCCTCTCCCTTAGTCTGGGAGCCCCACGTAGGGCAGGGACTGTTTCCGACCTGTATGTACCACCGTGCTCGTCACATTGTAAGCACTTAACAATTACCACAGCTATTATTATTAGCCTTCCTTTCTCTTCCTCCCTCTTTTACTCCACGTCTTTCTTTCCCACCCCCCCTTCAAGCCCCACCCCAAGTTCAGCCCATGCTTAGAATTGGAAATTGACTTCCCCCAACAGGACATGCTGGAAAATCCTAATTGTGCCTCTCTCATTGTGTCTGCCGCAGCACTGGACCCTGCCAAGGACCCCTGCCTGAAGGTGAAATGCAGCCCGCACAAGGTTTGTGTGACCCACGACTACAGGACCGCCACATGTGTGAGCCGCAAACAGCTGATGCACAGGTAAGTGGCCACCTGCCCACCTCAGACAGGGACCCCCTCAGGAGGGACCCCCATGTCATGCGGGATCCCACCGTGGACAAGGCCATGGGCTGCGCCCATGGCCAGTTTGCCCAGGGTGGTCCAGCAGAGCCCCGGTAAGAATCGGGGCTGTCCGTTGGAGGACGCGGCAGAGCTTCTGCCCTGCCTCCTCCCAGAGGGCCCAGCTGGGGAGCTGGCTTGCGTCAGAGCGTTATCGAGCAGCCACTTTCCACCAGCCAGTTGTGGTTACTGAGTGCCTGCTGTAGGCCCAGCACTGTACTGGGCGCTTAGGAGAGTGCAGCAGAAGTATAACAAGTTTTGGTCCAGTTAGTGCTATTTACTGAGTATCTACTAATTGCAGCACACTGTCTATATGCTGGGAACAGTGCCACAATAGCAAGACCCACTTGCCCAGCCCTCCAAAAGGTTACAGTTTAAAAGCCCTCAATCCCCACTCTCCAGTCAGCCCATCACTGTCCTCCCTTCCCAGCACACCAGCACTTACAGCAGAGTTTGACTCATAGTAAGCGCTTAACAAATACCATAAAACATAAACATTTATCCTATCCTTCCCCGATTACTGTATCAGCCTCCTTGCTTACTTCCCTGCCTCCTGTCTCTCCCCACTTCAGTCCATACTTCACTCTGTTGCTCAGATCACTTTTCTACCAAAACATTCAGTTCGTGTTTCCCCACTCCTCAAAAACCTCTAGTGGTTACCCATCCACCTCCACATCAAAGAAAAACTCCTCAACATTGGCTTTAAAGCACTCAATCACGTTGCTGTCTCCTACTTCACCTCGTTACTCTCCTACTAAACCCAGCCCACACACTTTCCTCCTTGAATGCCAACCTTCTCACTGTTCCTTGATCTCATTTATCTCACCACCAACCCCTCGCCCATATCCTGACTGTGGCCTGGAACTTCCTCCTTTTTCATATCTGACCAGCAATTATTCTCCCCACCTTCAGTCTTATTGAAGGCACATCTCCTCCAAGGGCTTCCCTAAGCCCTCGTTTCCTCTTTTCCCCGCTCCCTTTATTCACACACCCCCACCCCAGCCCCATAGCACTTATGTACATCTCCATAACGTATTTATTTATATTAATATCTGTCTCCCCCTCTAGACTGTAAGCTTACTGTGGGCAGGGAATGTGTCTCATATTGTTATATGGTACTCTCCCAAGCACTTAGTACAGTGCTCTGCACACAGTAAGATCTCAATAAATATGAATGATTGATTGATAGCGGAGGCAGACAGGCACACACTGTTTAAAGACAGTGGGAAGAGGAGGAAGAGCAAGGGCATGGGTCTGTCAGTTTGAGTTAGTTGATTACATCAGTGAATGTCCGATTAAATACCTTCTGTGTCTGCATCAGTGCAGAGGATGGGTCTGAGTGCCTAAGTATGAATGGTATGAATACATAACCAGGGGCTTAGGGCCTGTGCAGATTATCTTGTATCTGGCCTAGCCCATAGTGAATGCGTAACAAATGCAATAATAATGATAATGATGATGGTAATAATAACCATTGTTATTATCGTTAGGTGAAAGGACTTGCCCCAGGGTCCCTCTGCCAGACCAACACGGCCAGGATTACCCAGACCAGGCCCTGAGTCTTAGGGTCTCTGTGTTGTGCATCCTCCTTGGTGATGCATCCTTGTTGTTAGGCTCAGGAACTATGTGTAATTGCTGAATTCAGGACTCCACACATACTGGGGGAAGCCCTTTCCTGCCTCAGGAACTGAAATCTTGGGTCCACCTGGTATTGTCTGTGCACCATCCCCAGTACCTTCCCAGGTGCCCCCCAGCTCTGCTCAGTCCTCTCTGGGCTGTTTTCCAGGGTCAGCACCCTCCCCTCCTCCACCCCTGGCCAACTGAGTCACTAGGAAAGGGTTTCACCCACCTAAGAATCTGGACAACTTCCCAGATAAACATCTGCCCTTCCAGATTACGCTGCAGATGCTCCACTGACCAGGAGGTGGTGTTGACAACTCTATTTGTTGTCCAATCAGGAAAGTAATCTATCTTTCTGTGAAACATCTGGAAGCAGCCTGCCTGCATATCTGGCTTCCGTCACCACACCAGGTCACCCTGACCTGCCTGCAGGCAATGCAGGGGTTGCTATACACCGTCTCGTGGCTGCATCAGCCGGGGTATGACTTGCTCTTTAACCTGGACTGCCTGGGCAGGGCAGTTTAGGCCAGAGGAAGTGAGAGACTCACCCTTAGCAAATCTCTCCTTAGTCCCCTTGCCCACAAAAACTGTGTGGTCTTGTGGAAAGAGCCCAGCCCTGGGAAACAGAGGAGCTGGGTTCTATTCCCAGTTCTGCTGCTCACCTGCTAAGGGACCTTGGCAGAGAATGTGTCTGTGAATTATACTCTCCCAGGCACTTAGTACAGTGCTCTGCACACAGTGAGTTCTCAACAGATTCAATTGATGGACTGACTGCCTGACCTTCAGCAAGTCACTTAACTTCATTGTGCTTCATTTCCCTCATATGTAAAATGGGAGTTAAATACCTGGTCTCTCTCTGACTGAGACTGGGAATCTCCTGTGGGACAGGGACTGTGTCCAACCTGATTATCTCGTATCTACCCCAGAGCTTAGTACAGTGATTGGCACATAGTTAGTGCTTAACAAATACCGTGATTATTATTATTATTACGAGAACTTAGTGGAGGTTGACACCTTCATCTGTGATGGTGGAAAATTCCAGACTGATGCGTTGGGTCGGTGGCCTGCCAAGTCAAAGATCAGATTTCTGTCAACATTAGTAGTAGAGTGATTTTCCTTTCATAGGAGGGTATTTGGTTTTTGTTTCTAGTGTAGCTTGATCAGAGGCCTGAGAACAATCCCTATTGATCTCCCATGGGTCCCTCCATGGTTCTTGCTTTTATTATGAGATGCCAGTAGGGCCGTGGTCCCATTCCCCTTTTGGACCCCAAGAGGCACTTCTGGAGGACCATCATCTCCTTCCATCAGGCCACAACTAGGCCACTATTGGACCACAAAGGAAGGTTTCTGGCCTTGTGACGATGGGTGTGCTGATGGTAAATGACGGCTCCGAGCCAAGCTCTGGGGACAGTCCAGCTTGACACTCCCACAACTCCCCAACACTTAAAGAGGCTACGGGGCTGGTCACTTAGCAATCCCAGATCAAATCCCATGAATAACTTGACTTTGTCCTGTCCCCTTGTGTCCTAGGCAAACTAGCTGGAGAACTTTTTTTAAAAAATGGCATTTATTAAGCGCTTACTATGTGCAAAGCACTGTTCTAAGTGCTGGACTTGTTTCACCAAACTTCAGGAGAGCCTGAATCTGCCCCCATTACTGAAAGTTTCCCCTGAAAATGGGTGTGCAGAAGCTAGGGATAGCATCCCGGACCAGCCAAGGGTCTCCCCAAAATTTTCCCTAGCAGAACATCCCCATCCACATTTGTGTCTGTGAGGCAGAGTGTGTGATCAAGCAGGTCCTCAGTCTGCTGTGACACCCCTAAAAATCTATAGGTTGCCTCCTGCTTCCTTTCTAGACACTTCTCGCTGCTAGCCCCCTAGGGGTTGTGCCTCTCCTGTCTCCCCAATGGGATTTTGGATCAACAAGCACGTTTGAACATCCCCTCTCCCTCTGGGTTTGCCCCAATCTCTGCTGTTACAGTGCTACAGGACCTAGTACAGTCTAGTACAGTGCTTGGCACCTAGTAAGCACTCAGTAAATACTATTGATTGATGGATTGATTGGCTGTGTCCTGGATGGATTGGTGCATTTTGTGCTATGACATGTTAATTGGGCAGAACCCTTCAAGATTATCCAATAAATGAGTGCTTTATATTGGCTCCTGATCAACTGTCTTCATAGTTTAAATTACAAAGTTGCCTGATCTTTTGACAGGGGGCAGCGCTGGGGAAGGGGGTGGCAGGGCTTTCCTCCAGAGTGCCACTTGTCTGGGCCACCCTTGCTTGCCACTGACAGAGCGGAGCAGCAGAACGAAAAACCAAAGCCACAGGCATCCTGGCTCCTTGGGGAGTGGAGCCACAGAGGGAGGTGGAAAGGCCTCTGTGGGAGGGGTGGGTGTGGAGAGCTGCTGCTGCTACTACCACCACACACACACACTGCGTTGCCACAGTCACCTCGAACAGAAAGGAGGCCATAGTGGTTCTGCCTCAGTGTCTTGAGAGGGATTGTTCCAATCAGGGGCCACTCTCCTCTTTATCCCCAACCCCAGGGGCCACTCCCCACTCTGGGGGACAGAGGAGAAGTGGAGGGGAGCTTCAGGAGAGGCAGTGTGGGTAGAGGGGGACAGAGAGGCCACTCCAGCAGGAGCAGAGGGGGTTGAGGGATGGACTCCAGTCTGGCATCAATATACATCATATGACTTGCAGATGTCAATCATTGGGAATGTGTTGCCATGCTGGGTCATTATTCAACCCTTTCTACTAGGAATTGGTAGATTTGAGAGGGCGCCCAGACACAATCATTATCCAACCAAATGTCTCTTTTTGCAAATCACACCGCTCTCACAGACCTGTCAGGATAACTCTCTGCCCCCTTCTTCTGGCTGCCCACCAGAATAGCTGCTTCTCATCACTCCTCCCCAGATCCAAACCTCAATACACAAGCCATGAACCCAGCATGTCCACTTCCACTCTCGGCCTTGCACCAATCCTGCTCTGCCGGCTCCCAGCTGAGTGCCTCTGTCTACAGGCTCTAGCTTTAATATGCTCCACCTGGGTTCTCCCACCTGGACTGATAGCTCAGCTTCCCACAGCAGTCTGACACACCCTTAGCTGTCTCCATCCTTTAGCCAATCTGGCTCAGCCTGAAGTCCTCAGATCCTGGGGCCCCATCTGCACATGCACACAACACACACACTTAAACACACACACACAGTAGCTCTGTCATGCCTGAGGCTGAGGCAGCAGGTGGACTCAGTTCACACTGTCTACCCTTTATATCTGTTTTTTTGTAACCAGTAAGTACCTGAAATTCCATCCCCATTCAAATCCAACAGAGCACTACCCTCCATATCATCATCATCAATCGTATTTATTGAGCACTTACTGTGTGCAGAGCACTGTACTAAGCGCTTGGGAAGTACAAGTTGGCAACATATAGAGACAGTCCCTACCCAACAGTGGGCTCACAGTCTAAAAGGGGGAGACAGAGAACAAAACCAAACATACTAACAAAATAAAATAAATAGAATAGATATGTACAAGTAAAATAAATAAATAAATAGAGTAATAAATATGTACAAACATATATACATATATACAGGTGCTGTGGGGAAGGGAAGGAGGTAAGATGGGGGGGAGGACTCCTGGAGGAGGTGAGCTCTCAGTAGGGCCTTGAAGGGAGGAAGAGAGCTAGCTTGGTGGATGGGCAGAGGGAGGGCATTCCAGGCCCGGGGGATGACGTGGGCCGGGGGTCGATGGCGGGACAGGCGAGAATGAGGCACGGTGAGGAGATTAGCGGCAGAGGAGCGGAGGGTGCGGGGTGGGCTGTAGAAGGAGAGAAGGGAAGTGAGGTAGGAGGGGGGGAGGTGATAGACAGCCTTGAAGCCCAGGGTGAGGAGTTTCTGCCTGATGCGCAGATTGATTGGTAGCCACTGGAGATTTTTGAGGAGGGGAGTAATGTGCCCAGAGCGTTTCTGGACAAAGATAAACCGGGCAGCAGCATGAAGTATGGATTGAAGTGTCTTCCAGGCTCTTCTGAAATCACATCTCATCCAGGAGGCCTTCCCCAATTCATTTCTAACCCAACTGCCACTTCAGTAAATCTGTGCCACCTAAGCACTGTTGTGTTTGCAACTGACCATGACAGTTGTATGCACCTTACATATCTTATGACTTAAGTGCTCATCTGTAAAATGGGCATTAAATACCTTTTTCCCCTTCCCGTTAGACTGAGAGGCTGCAGTGGGACAGGGACTATGTCAGGTCTGATTGTATTGTATCCATCCCAGTGCTTAACACATAGTAGGCGCTTAAAATACCACAATTTTTTCCTTCTCATTATAATTATAATTATTATTATTACTAATCCATGTTCATATCCCCCTTTCCTCTTGTCTGGAAATCATTTTGTGCCCTGCACACAGTAAGTGCTCAATTAATACTATTGGATGAATGAATTTCTAGACTGTGAGCCAGTTGTTGGGTAGGGACCGTCTCTATATGTTGCCGACTTGTACTTCCCAAGCGTTTAGTACAGTGCTCTGCACACAGTAAACCCTCAATAAATACGATTGAATGAATTTAATGACTTAATTAATTTTGGTGTTTATCTCCTTTGCTAGATTATAAGCCCTTTGAGGACAGAAACATATGTATACTTTATCGTACTCTCCCAAGTACAGTGCTGTCCACACAGTAGGTGTTTAATAAATGCTACCAATTGATTGGTAGCCAAACTATTAGTCTAGCCTCCAGGCTGACTCCAGGAGCTTTAAATCTGCAGACTAATTGGGAGAACTACTTCATACTTTCCACATCCCCATCTCTCAATACCCACCACATGGCTGTTAAACTGGATAGCCTAAGGGCAGGGCCGTAAGTAGCCTTGGGCATCAACTATCAATCGTGCAGCCTCTTGGCCAGTCAGGACACACTCACACAAGTAGGAGCCACTGATCTGGTTCCTTAAGCCCAACCTGTTATGTGATGGGAATCAGTGCTGTTTTCCACAGAAAGTGACAGCTGAATAATAATTGTGGTATTTGTTAAGCACTTACCATGTGCCAGACACTGTGCTAAGCACTGGGGTGGAAAAAAGGAAATCGGGTTGGACACAGTCCCTGTCCCACATGTGGCTCACAGTCTTAATCCCCATTTGGTAATGGAGGCACAGAGAAGTTAAGTGGCTTGCCCAAGGTCACAGAGCAGACAAGTGGTAAAGCTGGGATTAGAACCCAGGTCCTTCTGACGCCCAGACCTGAGCTCTATCAACTAGGCCATGATGCTTCTCTATCCCCCTTCTGAAATTCAATCCCTCTTCTGCGGTATCTCATGGGAGGTTGGTGAGATGCAGGGAGATTCCTATCCCGAGGACCTCTAAGAGTGGGAAAAATTATCTGGTCATCTAGAATTCTACTGTCTCACCTGGAGGTGGGAGGATGGTGAAACAAATGACCTCAGAAGAGCACTGCCAGCCTTGCTATACTTGGAGGACTCAAATGATCTGTTCCAAGTGTCTCTCACTGAGTAAAACATCGATTTTCCATTCAGCCCCAATTGATTTTCATTCGGATAACAGAAGATTGAAGCACATGTATTAAATTTTCAAATATAAGACCAGGGGAGGCAGAGTGGCCTAGTGAAATGAATATGGGATGGGAGCCAGAAGACCTGGGTTCTAGAACCAGCTCCATCATTGGATGCTGTGTCACCTCGGACAAGCCACTTAGCTTCTCTTGGTATCAGTTAGGGAAGCAGCGTGGCTCAGTGGAAAGAGCCCGGGCTTTGGAGTACGAGGTCATGGGTTCAAATCCCTACTACGCCAATTGCCAGCTGTGTGACTTTGGGCAAGTCACTTCACTTCTCTGTGCTTCAGTTACCTCATCTGTAAAATGGGGATTAAGACTGTGAGCCCCCCGTGGGGCAACCTGATCACCTTGTAACCTCCCCAGCGCTTTGAACAGTGCTTTGCACATAGTAAGTGCTTAATAAATGCTATTATTATTATTATTATTATTATTATTATCAGTTTCCTCAATTGTAAAATAGGGTAAGATACCTGCCCTCCCTCCTACTTAAACTGTGAGGTCTGTGTGGGACAGGGACAGTGTCTAATGATCTATTAGTGTGGTGCTTGACATATAATACTTACCTAAGAAATACCATTATTATTATTATTTATTTATACAGGAATTTTGATGGGTCCTTGTGTGTGCATAGGTAGATAGATAGATAGATTAGATAGATACGTATAGACAGCATCCAGTGTACTTTGTACCTCCCAATGTAAAACACCTATATTTATAGATTGATAGATATTAAGACCCTCCCAAATTCCTGAATTTTGGAATTTCGCAGTAAGTAGATGGGGGAATCTGTTTTACATTGGGAGTTACAAAATCCCAGCCTTGGTAGGATCCCTGGAAACCATTTGGTTTTTAAAGAGAAGCCTTAGTAAGTACAGTGCTTAGTACAGTGCCTGGCATATAGTAAGCACTTAACAAATACCATAATTATTATTGTAATTGTTATTAAGCCTAAACTGAGCTCTAGCCTTGCTGCTGAGGGTCTGGATTGTAGCCAGTCCTTTATTCACTGGAACTGGAGTCACATCTAATTCCTCAGTCAAGACAAGAAACGATCTCTAGCTCAAGCTATTGAGGCAGAAGACGAAGCTGAGAGCTTTCGTTATTTTATGTGAACTTGGAAAACAATCAAAGCTTTGAGGTAATAGAGGAGCACATCACAGAATGTGCCTCGCATGTCAAATCCTCAGAGGGTGTTTGTAAAGACAATGATGGATTTTATCTCAGTTTTGTTTCACAGCAAAGTGATGCTTTTAAGCTACTGGAGTTTGGAATCAGCCAGTTATGCCTATGTACTTGCACACAGACAGACACACACACTGATACACATACATACACACATGCATACATACAATCAATGATATTTATTGGGCACTTACTATGTTCAGAGCATTGGACTAAGTTCTGGGGAAAGTACAATACATCCGACTTGGAAAACCCAATCCCTGCCCACAGGGAGTATATAGTTTACAAGGGGAGACAGATATTAAAATGGATTTAGGGATAGGGGAGATTGTAGAGCATAAGAATATTTACAAAAGTATAGTAGGGCCTGGATGAGTATTGAAGTACTTTAGGGGTACACAGCCAAGTGCATAGTCGATGCAGAGGGGAGGGGAGGTAGAGGAAATAAATTACTTAGTCATGGAAGGCCTCTTGGAGGAGATGTGATTTTAGGAGAACTTTGAAGGTTGGGGGCAGCAGTGGTCTGTCCGCGATGAATTGGGAAAGAGTTCCAGGCCCAAAGGAAAACGTGGGCAAGGGCTTGGTGGTGGGATGTATAAGATCGAGGTACAGTGAGTGTCCTGGTGTTAGAGGAGCTCAGTGTGCAGGCTGGGTTGTAGTAGGAGATGAGAGAGGTAAGGTTAGGAGGGAGAGAGTTGATTGAACATCTTAAATCCGATGGTAAGGAGTTTCTTTTTTATATGGAGGTGGATGGACAATATTAGGGGGTTTTGAGGAGTGGGGAGATGTGAACTGAAAGGTTTTTCAGAAAAATGATCGGGGCAGCAGAGTGAAGTATGGACTGGAGTGGGGGGAGAAACGAGGAAAGGAGGTCAGCAAGGAGGCTGATGCAGTAGTCAAGGTGGGAAGTGATAGGAGAGGAGATGACTTACATATGCTTTTAAACTATGGAAAACCTGAATTTTACAGTGCTCTTTATGCTTCATCTTCAAAGCAGAGACCTTCTGAAATTCTGGTAAAACCCCTCTGTCCCTTCACCCCCATTCGATGGTAGGCTGACTAAGCACAAGTTGTCACTAAGAGACACTCTCAGAGATACTGTCAGAGAGTCTCCCTGGAAGATTTGCTTTCCCTATGCCCCGACCAGATCCAGGACACCGTACAGAAGAAGGGGCAACTCAGGGTGAGCCCGGTGGTCAGTCTGCTGTGATTAGCAGAGGTCAGAGTGGGATCTGACTGTCCAGCTGAGCCCTGCCCCCTCACAGGACTGGGGATTCTTTCAGAATATGGGCACCCCTTCCATCCCCTTAGGTCCTGCCAGGACTGGCTGCCCTTGGGGTACCCTCACAGGAGAGCTGGACTTGAAGTCTCAAGGCCTGGTGCTAGTGATAGGGCTGCAGCAACAGGGGGCTGTTGAGGAATGAACCTATAGGTGGGTCTCTCCTACCATTCCTCTCCAAAATCCTTGAGCAAGTTGTCTACACCCGCTGTCTCAAATTCCTCTCCCCCAATTCTCTCCTTGACCCCCTCCAATCTGGCTTCTGTCCCCTTCACTCCACAGAAAACTCCCTTTCAAATATCACCAATGATCTCCTTCTTGCCAAATCCAACACCCTCTATTCCAACCTAATCCTCCTCGACCTCTCAGCTGCCTTCGACACTGTGGACCACCCCCTTGTCCTGGAAACGTTATCCAACCTTGGCTTCACTGACTCTGTCCTCTCCTGTTTCTCCTCTTATCTCTCTGGCCATTCATTTTCAGTATCCTTCACGGGCTTCTCCTCTGCCTCCCTCCCCCTAACTGTGGGGGTCCCGCAAGGTTCAGTTTTGGGTCCTCTTCTATTCTCCATCTACACCTACTCCCTTGGAGAACTCATTCAACTGATTCAATTACCACCTCTATGTGGATGATATCCAAATCTACAGATAAGCAGTGTGGCTTAGTGGAAAGAGCACCAGCTTGGCAGTCAGAGGTCATGGGTTCTAATCCTGGCTCCGCCACTTATCAGCTGTGTGATTTTGGGCAAGTCACTTAATTTCTCTGTGCCTCAGTTACCTCATTTGTAAAATGGGGAATAAGACTGTAAGTCCCACATGGGACAACCTGATTACCTTGCATCTACCCCAGTGCTTAGAACAGTGCTTGGCACATAGTAAGTGCTTAACAAATACCATCATTATTATTACATCTTCAGCCCTGATCTCTCTCACTCTCTGCAGCCTCACATTACCTCTTGCCTTCAAGACATCTCAACTTGGATGTCCTCCCGTCAGCTCGAGCTTAACGTGGCCAAAACAGAACACATCTTCCCACCCAAACCTTGTCCTCCATCTGACTTTCCCACCACTGTAGACAGCCCCACCATACTTCTTGTCTCATAAACCTGTAACCTTGGCGTTATCCCTGACTCCTCTCTCTCATTTAACCCACATATTCAATCCATCACTAAATCCTGTCGTGTCCCACCTTCTAAACATCACTAAAACCTGCCCTTTCCTCTCCATCCAAACTGCTACCACGTTAATACAATCACTCATCCTATCCCGCCCAGGTTACTGCATCAGCCTCCTAGCTGACCTCGCAGCCTCCTGTCTCTCCCCACTCCAGTCTACACTTCATTATGCTGCATCATTTTTCTCTAAAAACATTCAGGACATGCCATCTTGCTCCTCAAAAAACTCCATTGGTTGCCCATCCACCTCCGCATCATACAAAAATTCCTCACCACTGGCTTTAAAGCACTCCATCAACGTTGCCCCCTCCTCCTTCACCTTGCTACTCTCCTTCTACATCCCAGCCTGCACACTTTGCTCCTTTAATGCTAGCCTTCAACTCCTAACCCACGTCCTGCCTCTGGTCTGGAACACCCTCCCTCCTGAAATCTGACAGACAATTACTGTCCCCGCCTTCAAAACCGTATTGAGGGCACATCTCCTCCAAGAGGCCTTCCCAGACAAAACCTCCCTTGCTTCTTCACCTACTCCCTTCTGTGTTGTCTGACTTTCTCCCTTTGTTCTTCCCCACTCCCAGCCCCACAGCACTTATGTACATATCTGTAATTTATTTATTTGTATTCATGTCTGTCTCCCCAACTCTAGACTGTAAGGTCTTAGTGGGCAGGGAATGTTTCTATTTATTGTTGTGTCGTACTCTCCCAAGCACTTAGAACACTGCTTTGCATACAGTAAGCGCTAAATAAATATGATTGGATGAATTGAAGTAATGAATGAAGGAAGTTCTGGCCAGTGCTGCTGGGAGCTGCAGTCCAGGAGATGAGAGCACGGTAGGAAGCAGTGTGGCTCAGTGGAAAGAGCACGGGCTTGGGAGTCAGAGGTCATGGATTCTAATCCCGGCGTTACCACATGTCTGCTGTGTGACCTTGGGTAAGTCACTTAACTTCTCTGAGCCTCAGTTACCTCATCTGTAAAATGGGGATGAAGACTGTAAGCCCCACGTGGGACAACCTGATCACCTTGTATCCCCCCCCCCAGTGCTTAGAACAGTGCTTTGCACATAGTAAGCGCTTCATAAATGCCATTATTATTATTATTATTATTATTAGGAAGAGAGGAAGAAAGAGGAAGGGGACTCAGCAGTAGCAAAATTTGCTACCAGGCAGTCTCATCTGTGAAAGACAAGGTAGCAAGACAGGCCAGGCCTTTCTTGCACTTTCCCAAGAGTTTTTATCATTCATGTTATTTAACCGATGTTTCCTGTTGAGCCTTACTAAAAAAGGAAATCAAATCGTAGTCCCCAACCTCCACAGCAGATGGGCATTTTTCCATAATTCTGTAGTCCCTGCAGCTATTAAGATCACGTAATCAATAAATCTGTGGAATTTATTAAATGCTTACCTTGTGCAGAGCACTGTCTAAGCGCTTGGGAGTGTACAATACAACAGAGTCAGTAGACATATTCCCTGCTCTCCAGGAGCTTAGAGGGGGAGATAGATATTAAAATAAATTATGGTTTATGGTTTTGTAATTGTCGTGGGGATGAGGGTGGGATGAAAATCATGTGCTTCAAGGGTACAGCTCTAAGTGCTAAGGTGGCAAAAAAGGGGAGGGAGCAGGGGAAATGAGGGCTTAGTTGGGAAAGGCCTCTTGGAGGAGGTGTGATTTTAATAAGGCTTTGAAGGTGGGGAGTGTGGTGGTCTGTCACGTAGAAGACGGAGGAAGTTTCAGACCAGAGGGAGGATGTGGGCAAAGTGTTAGCGATGAGATAGGTGAGAGTGAAGTGTAGTGAGTAGGTTGGCATTAGGAGGAATGAAGCATATGGGCTAGATTTCGGTTAGGAAGATCAGATTGTGGCAGTATTTCAGGCTCCTCTCCATGGCCAGCAGGATCCTAGCCAAAGTCCTTCTAGATCGGCTGCAAAAGAATACTGTTGACCAGACGCTCCTGGCTTTAGACCACAGTGTGGTGCAGCAAAGAGGATTATCACTGGCTGTAAGATACAAGAAAAGTGCAGGGAACTGCACCAGAACCTTTATCCAGTTTTCATAGACCTTACCCCAGCATTTGATACCATCGGTAGATCTGGGTTCGAGAAACTACTAAACAAATTTGGCCACCCTGAAAAGTTCATCAAGTTCCTGAGATGGCTTCATGGTGACATGGCTGGCCGGGTAAGAGCCAAGTGTGTCCTATCTGAGTCGTTCCCCGTCTCCAGTGGAGCAAAGAAGGAACCAGTCCTGTTCAATTTGTTCTGTGCATCCGAGCTGGAGGGTGCAACTAGAGACCTGGCTGGATTCAGGCATTAGAATACACTATCATGTCTCTGAGAAATGCTCTCAATTCAACAGCGCTTAGTGCAATGCCTGGTACATAGTAAGTACTTAACAAATACCATAAAAATAAATTACTTTTTAAAAAAAACAGACTTTGAGCATCAACAAAGTCCCAGAGACATCCATTCAAGAATTGTTGTAGGCAATTGACAAGGTCCTAGAGACCCACACCCAAGAGACTTGCAAATTGTTTTAAATTCAAATCAGTCAGGCACTGCAAACTGACAGTAAACCTAAAGAAAAGTGATGTGATATATCAGGCTGCACCCAGGGAAGCCATACATAGAACACCAAATTTATTCATTCAGTCAGTCAGTCATATTTATTGAACGCTTACTGGGTGCAGAGCACTGTGTACTAGGTGCTTGGGAGAGTACAATACAACAATAAACAGACACATTCCCTGCCCACATGGATCTTACAGTCTAGAGGAGCAGAGCTAAAGATCAGCCTAGAATTCTATTGCTTAGGCAGCTCACTGACCAGCAACATGACATTAGACCAGGAAGTAGAAAACTGAGTCTAGAAGGCCCACATATCCTTTGGGAGTCTGTTATTCAGAGTGCAGCTGCAGCACGGTTTCTGGTTCCAGACTAAACTAAGGGTCCAACCTCCTCTATGACTGAGTGGCCTGAACCACACAAAGACACCAGATCTGACTCCTAGGGCTAAGCCATCAGCATCATTTACAGGCCATATTCAACAGTACGTAGCAAGATGGATCAGAAACAATGAAGTTCGGGAATTCAGTCAGTTTCCTGGCAGTGAAGGTCCATTGACTTCACCCAGCTATCCTGGGTGAGACACACTGAGAAGAATGAATGACAACAGAATACATAACAAGCTGCTGTATGACCACTATGCGTGAGGAACCAAAAGCAAGGAGAACGGAATAAGCGTTTTAAGGACATAGTTAAACAACACCTCAAACACCATTCCTGACTCACAAGGGGTTCACAATCATTTGTCCAGCTTTCTGCAAGTAGGTACCCAGCCCCAGAGTCAGCCCATCTGATGGTTTGAAAAGCACACATCTCCAATTGTGTTTTTATACAGCTCAGACAGGTGGCCACAAGAACAGGAATCTGACAGAGCCTTTTCTCAATGCTCCATTAAAAAGCATCAAGTGTTGGGATCTTTAATGCAGGTTGGTGATAAGGGAATCTGTTCCTTCAGGAGGAGCCCGTCCTGGATCATAGGAAATTTTGCAGGTTAACGATTCATCCGGAGACTGTAAATATATTAAAATGAGCAGTGAGGCGTGGTTGTCCACTTTCAAAGAATAATGTCTAGAGGCCCCTGGCTCATCAGTGCTGTTTCAATAGCATCAGAGGAAATGCTGCAGGCATAAAGGCTGCCGAGAGCCAAGCTTTGCCCCACTGAGCTCCAGGCTGCACCCCATTCCCCTGAGAGTAATTCATGGGCGAGAGGAGAGGAGCCCTCCTCTACTCTGGGGGGTGTTGAGGACGGCAGGAGGAGAAAACTGACCCAGCGTGAAATATTTTCCCTGCTTTTGTATTCGCTGTGTTCTTAAATGTAAATTTTAATATGATGCTTCCTACTGTTTTAATTTTTCAATTTCCATCCTTCCCTTTTCTTCATTAATAAGCCACTGATTGCCTGCTTAACGCTCTGCCAGCACCCATCAAGAGCTCAACCTGCATTTTCAATGTGGTTATTTTCTCTCAGATTAATCCAGCCAACGAACCACAAATGACATTATTTATGGCGCCAGCCACAAAAGTACAGTCTGTTTCTGGCTTGAAGCATGAGGGTGACTGGTGCCAGGCTGCGAGCCCAAGGGTCTGATCTGCCAATTCCATGGGAGTCTAGGTGGAAGGGCTCTGGTTTGCAAAGAAACACTCCCTGTCATGTTCCAGCCCTAGAAACACGAGGGTTGTGGGGGCAGTGCATGGTACTCTAGATTGTAAACTCCTTGTGGGCTGGGAATATGTCTGTTTATTGTTGTATGGTACTCTCCCAAGCACTTAATACAGTGCTCTGCATACAGTAAGTGCTCAATAAATATAATTGATTGACTGACTGACAGACTGACCCACCTGAGTTGGTGAGTGCTGATTAGCTCAGGCCGCTTCGAATGCCGGCAGCAAACTGGTTATCTCCAGCTCTCCTGGATCTGAGCCTTTCTTTCTGAACCCCAGGTTTACTGCTGTCCTCTTCACTATGTTGGGGAACTGTCTATGTTCCACTACAGCATAGCTGCATATCTACAGCTTCCTGGTGCTAAATCCAGGATGAAATGTTGAGAGTGTAAATGCACCTAGTCTCACATGCTAGTGGTTAGGAGGCCTTCCCGGACTGAGCCCCCTCCTTCCTCTCCCCCTCGTCCCCCTCCCCATCCTCCGTCTTACCTCCTTCCCTTCCCCACAGCACCTGTATATATGTTGGTACATATTTATTACTCTATTTATTTATTTTACTTGTACATATTCTATTTATTTTATTTTGTTAATATGTTTGGTTTTGTTCTCTGTTTCCCCCTTCTAGACTGTGAGCCCACTGTTGGGTAGGGACTGTCTCTATGTGTTGCCAACTTGTACTTCCCAAGCGCTTAGTACAGTGCTGTGCACACAGTAAGTGCTCAATAAATACGATTGATTGATTGATTGTTAGTGGTGGTAGTAGTAGTAGCAGTTGTACACATGGCAGTAATAGTAGTCATAGTTGTAATAATCATAGTACTAGTAGCGGTTACAAACCGATTGGTGCATTTTGTGTTACAACACGTTAATCACGCGAAATCCTTCTAGATTATTTAATAAGCCAGGGGTTTATATTGGCTCCTGATTGTCTTCATAGTTTAAATTAAGAAGTCTCCTGATCTTCTGCCCCGGGGGTGGCACTGGGGCACTGAGGGGGGCGGGACTTTCTGTGACCCCTCCCCTCCTCGTCTTCTCCCCCTCCTTCAGTGGCATTTGTGAGTGCCCCCCCCCCCCCCCCCCCCAGAAGAGGACCCTGGGTGGCCTCTGCTCTTGGCCCTCACTGTGGGGGTCAGCTGCAGAAGAAAGGACCCTGGTCCTCCCCCAGGAGGGGTGGTAACCCAACTCACAAACACCTGACTATGAGGCCTCTTCCCCAGGTCTCTTGCTCTGGAACTGCACCAGGGGCTGACGGGAGAGGTTCAAGGGACAGAATTTCTGGCATGCCAGGGATGTGTGTAGATTATAGGGGCGGGGAGTGGAATAGGGGGTGGGGGACAGAATAGCATCAGATTGCACCATATGACTGGGAAATGTCAATCATAGGGATGTGGCCCCTTGTTGGGTTGTAATTCGATCAATTCTACTAGGGGATGGAAGATCTGATAAGACACCCAGATACATTTGTAATCCAATCAAACACCTCTTATGAAAATCGCACTCTTGTAGTAGTAATAGTAGTTGTAGTAGTGGTATTAGTAGCTGTAGCACTTACTGAGTGCCCATTCCTGTGGTGCACTGTACATTTGGAAAATACAGGAAAATAAAGTGACACATTCCATGTCTACAGGAGGTTACACTGTAACAGAGAGGACAAATTTAAAAATATTCACGACACTGTCAAAATTGTAAATTAAGCAGACACATACATACATACACACATACATAAGGAGCATGTTAGTCAGTCCCTAAGTGCTAGAATTGGCTGAAGGGATGCTATGACTCCAGGTCCATGTCCTTCCCAGTGTCGGTGGCTCCAGTCTGTTGGGTTAAGGGCCCCCAGAAGGCTCATCCCAGGAAACTTTCCTGGAAGGACTTGGCTGCCACTGGGAGGCCTCGGAGGGTGGGTGCTTGTGCTTCCTCTTCCCCCCACTCCCCTTCTCTTGCCTGGGGGTCCACAAAGTCCAGAGACCCTGGCCTTGCCCATTTCAGGAAGAGATGACCCATTAAATGAGATGCTGGGACACCAGGGCCAAACTGTGGATTTATCCAAATGCCATTCATTCATTCAGACATTCTATTGAGCGCTTGAGTATGTATTGAATATCTATTGAACACTTACTGTGTGCAAAGCACTGTACTAAGCACTTGGAAAGTACAATTCAGCAACGAAGAGAGACAATCTCTGCCCATGATGGGCTCACAGTTTAAAAGGGGGGAGAATTATGGGATTTGTTGAGGGCTTACTATGTGCCAGGTACTGTACTAAGCTCTGGGGTGGATACAGTCAAATTGAGTTGTACACAGTCCCTGTCACATGTAGGGCTCACAGTCTCAATGCCCATTTTACAGATGAGGGAACTGAGGGCCAGAGAGGTGAAGTGACTTGCCCAAGGTCACACAGCAGACAAGTGGCAGAGCCGTGATTAGAACCCATGACCTTCTGACTTTCAGGCCTGTGCTGTATTCACTATGCCGTAATGTCCTTTCACAGTGGCCACAAACAGGTCCCAAATCAATGCATGTTTGGATTGATGACACTTCTGGGGTGAAACCTGAGTTCTCGGTTGGCAGCACCCAGCCGAGCTGTTGCCCCCAGCCCAGGTACTGAATGCCTGGAGCTTCTGGGGCCGAGGGCCAGAGTTTAGGTGCCATCTTGGATTCCTGCAGACCAGACAGCATGAAAAACAATGGAAAGCATCTGCATTAGTGACATGGGCCATGGTGTTTTCCAGGCTTGCTGGTAGCATCACATGCAGTCTGACTTTCTGGGTGACCTTTCATTTCTGGCCTGGGTCAGCAGCAACCACAGCATCTGGCCAGGTGTCCAGGCCAGAGAAAGCCAATCATTGCTGGAATGAAATGAATATCAATTTCTGAGTTGCCCATACAAATTCAGAGGCTTGTGTTAACAACCGGTCTCAGGGAACATGACACCTACTGGGTGCTACCTTCCCTGGGCTTCCCCACTGCTAGATTGTGTGTGGCCTGGTGAAAAGAGCTCGGGTCTGGGAATAAGAGGACCTGGCTTTTAATTCCAGCTCTGCCACTTTTCTGCTGTGTAACCTTGAGCAAGTCACTTAACTTTTCTGTGACTCAGTTTCTCACCTCTAAAATGGGGATTCAATATCTGTTCTCTCTCTTACTTAGACTGTGAGTCCCATGTGGGATAGAGACTGTGGTCTACCTGATTAATTTGTATCTACCCCAACATTAGTTCAGTGCTCAACACATAGTGACGCTGCTGCTGCTGAAGATGATTGTTGTTACTAGTCTTTTCTGGCTTCTGTTGGTGCGATCTGTAATGAGGCAATGAGGCTTGGATATCCCAGAACCTCAAGGTGGGGTCTCCGCAAATCCAGCATCTTTCTTGTGGACACCAGAGTTGGCCAGAGGTTTGTGGAATGGCAGGATAAGGCAGGGCAGAGCAGGAGACAGGACTGGGAGGACCCAGCTTGGAGATGTCCTCAGGGAGCTGAGCAGGACATGAGCTGCAGGACATGACCCACATCCTAGATTGTGCTTTGGGGGTAACATTGGAGAGAGACTAGGAAAGGGAATCAAAGGCAGCCTGCTAAGGGTGTAAAGGGTTAGATCTACCCTCCTCCCTCCTCACTCCTCCACCACCCCAAAGAGACTCTTCTTGTTAGGCCCAGGGGAGTCCCCTGGGTGAGGTGGGTGAATTGACATGGGGAAGAAGACTGTTTTGTACTGATGCAGTTGATCTTCTCTGGATGCTTCTGTCATTTCTTGGGGCCATCTGCTTTCACAGCCTGGAGCCCCGACCATGGTAGGAGAGTGGGCAGCAGGCCCAGGGCTCAGTTCCTGCTGAGAAGAGGAGTTGGGGATGGGATATATAGAACCTGGGAAGGCCCAGGGATGTGAGAGATGGAGAATTCTTTACCCATCTTAGTATTCTCCACTGATCAGTGGAGTTTGCCACTAAACCTCATTTTTAAGTGAAAGAAGCTTGGCCCCTACACCATCTTGGAGGAAGTGGAGGCTGGGGGGGGATAGAGAGGCAGACCAGGTTACCACAGAGTTGGTATACACAATCCCTTGCCACAACAAGCTTACAATCTAGAGGGGACATTTTTAAGAAAAATTATCTGGGCAGCAGAGTGAAGAATGGACTGAAAAGTGATAGGAGGCATGGAGATCAGCAGGGAGGCTGATGCAATAGCCAAGGTTGGATAGTTAAGTGCTTGAATCTGCATGGTAGCAGTTTGGATGGAGAGAAAGGGGTGGATTCTAGAGGAAGAACTGACAGGATTTGTTGACAGACTGAATATCAATGTCATCATCATCATTGGTACTTATTGAGTGCTTATTAGCACTTTACTAAGCACTTGGGGGAGTACAATGCAACAGAGTTGGCAGACACGATCCCTGCCCACAATCTTACAGTCTAGAGGAGGAGACATTATATCTAATTACATATAATTATATGTAAGTAATTAATTAATTATTAATATAAATACATGAATTACGGATATGTACTTAAGTGCTGTGGATCTGAGGGTAGTGTGAATAAAGGGTACAGATCCTACCTAGTGGATTCAATTTTATTGCTGAAATAGATGGCCAGATCATTTAGCAGCAAGAGATAGGGGAGGCAGGGGGACAGAAGTTTTGATGAGGAAGTTAAAAATTTGAAACAGCTGGCACAGACAAAGGACATGGGGGTCAATAAGGATGGAATAAATTGTTGCTGTGAGGAGGGGGCAGCAGGGTTATAGCAGGTGAGGATGAGATTGAGACAGACAAGGTTGGCCTGGTGTCTGGATTTCCACCAGCAGCACTCTGTGGCTAAAGCATGACAGTGGAGGAAGTGAACTGTGGCGATGATCCAGGGCTGTGGGTTGGTGGTATAAGATCAAAGGAGGGACAAGGGAGCCAAAGATTTGAGTTCAGTGGAGAGGGTGGACTTGAAGGTGTCAAAATAAGGTAGGTTGTATATCGACACCAAATGGGAGCTCTGCATACAGTAAGCGCTCAATAAATACGATTGAATGAATGATGAGACTGGAAAATTGGAGGGGGTTGAGAGATCGGAAATCTCTGTTGGGAAATAGCACAGATTTTCAGGGAATGGGTATGTGGGAGAGAAGGATGGGGAGGAGGTTGTGGTCAGATTGAGGAATTTCAGAGTTGGTGAGGTTAGAGATTGTGCTCTAGAGGTGATGAGATTGAGCATGAGTCCAAGGAGGTGAGTGAGTGAGGTTGATGGAGTTGAGAAGTGAGAGGATGCAGGCAGTGGAAAGTTCGTCAGGAATATCCAAGTGATCTTTGAAATCCTCAAGGATAATAATAATAATAAAATACGATTGAATGAATGAGTGAATGAATGAAATAATGGTATTTGTTAAGCACTATGTACCAGGAACTGTTCTAAGCACTGGAGTAGATACACGATAATCAGGTTGGTCACAGTCCCTGTCGCACATTCATTCATTCAGTAAATCGTATTTATTGAGCGCTTACTGTATGCAGAGCACTGTACTAAGTGCCTGGGAAGTACAAGTTGGCAACATATGGAGACGGTCACTACCCACTACCCAACAACGGCTCACAGTCTAGAAGGGGGAGACAGACAACAAAACAAAACATATAGACAGGTGTAGACAGGGTCTAACAGCCTTAATCCCCATTTTACAGATGAAGTAACTGAGGTAAAGAGAAGTTGAGTGACTCTCCCAAGGTCACACAGCAGATAAGTGGCAGAGCCGGGACTAGAACCCAGGTCCTTCTGATTCCCAGGCCTGTGCTCCATTCACTAGGCCACACTGTCCCTGTATTGGATCAGGGGAATGGTGTAAAAGTAGTATCAGGGGATAAGAAAAAAGTCAACTCCATCTCTTTCCCAATGATTCTTGGGAGCGGAATAAGATGAGTTCCCCTCGGGAGAGAGTGGCAGAAGAGGCAGTTCCAGGGGAGAGTCAGGTTTCAGTAATTGCAAGGAGGAACAGTGATTGAGTCAGAAAGAAGTGAAGGATGAAGGGATGCTTTCTCAAGATGGACTGGGAGTTCCAGAGGCCACATATTACTGGGGCTGTAGAGTAGGGGGAAAAGGACGGTGCAAGGATTGGGAAAGGGTTGGAAGGGATTGAGCTGTAGTGGGAGGGATGCAGAGGGTGGATATCGAAGTGTGGGGGCGGGGGGAAGGACAGGGATGGGGTGATTAGAGGGAAGGGTTTGAGGTGACAGGGTGAGGTCAGAGAGGTTTAAGGGTTTTAAAAGAGATTTTCAGAAGACAATAATAATAATAATAATAATAATAATTGTGGTATTTGTTAAGTGCTTACTTTGTGCCAGGCACTGTAATAAACACTGAGGTGGATACAAGCAAATCGGGTTGGACCCGGTCCCTCTCCCATCTTAGGTTCACAGTTTCAATCCCCATTTTACAGATGAGGTAACTGAGGCACAGAGAAATAAAGTGACTTGCCTAAGGTCACACAGCAGACAAGTGGCAGAGCCAGATCCATGACCTTCCGACTCTCAGGCCTGTTCTCTATCCACTATGCCATGCTAATTCTTAAGCCATAGCAACTTAATTTGGTGAGGGCTTAGGCACCCAGTGATGCTGCCCGGGGCTGGCACCACCTGCTTCTGCTTCAGGGTGTGTTCCCAAATTCTTGGCTCAAAGAAAAAGCCAACAAGAACAAGCTGGGAAAGAAATTTTGCTTTTTCCCTGAGTCAGGAATTTGGAGATGCTCCCTGGGAATCTGGCAGGGAAATTCATTCATTCATTCAGTCATATTTATTGAGCGCTTACTGTGTGCAGAGCACTGTACTAAGCGCTTGGGAAGTACAAGGCACGGCTTCAGGTTGGGTTACAGGTCTTAAAGGGGCCAAAAGCTGGCTGTCTAATGGTCTGCCTCCCCCCACAGAGCCAGCAAATGCTTTAGCTCCCTGACTGACCAGGCAGGGTCTGCCCTACTCAGAGTTCCCTGATCAACGATTCACTTGGCCCGTCCATCAAGAGAGCCTCTCTCCTTGGAACCTGACCTCTTGGCCTGGGGAGATGGAGAGCGCTTCCAGGGCAGGATTGTCTCGCTGGAGGAGCTGGGATGTCCTCAGACATCAAGGATGCCTTCTCATCCCAGTCCTGGGGTAATCTTTCAGGGACAGAGGACCGTCTTGGTGGTGGTCCTGGAAATTCCAGAGAAGCTTTTTCTATCACTTTGTCTCTGCTGCCACTGTCCAATGACATCATATACCATGTAATATGATGGTAACATGCAAAATGTGGGGGCCTCATAAAAACTGATTAGCCCTGAGTCCTGGCAGGCCTAACCCCCATCCATGCTTCCCCCAGGCACATTTCTTTCCAATCTGGTGCACTGGTTCTGATCTCCCTAAGGGGAGTGACATACCACTTTGCTGGCAGTGACTTGAAGGCCAAGGTGTAGCGATTGTACAAATCATTCCCACACTGCGAGGGCCCTTGACCAAATGTTGCTCATTAAAGATTTCTGCTCCAGCTCCTGCCAGCCTAGACCTACCCCTGACCAGGACGATCGGTTACTTCCAAACCATGTTAACAAAAGCCATGTCCCTCTGACACTTTCCATTACCAAGAAGGATTGTTAAATGCTCATGGAAACACTCCCAAATTAAACTGCAGGGGCTGGGCTGTCTTGATTCTTATTTGATTCTTTGCCATCAGTGTCCATCGCTTTGGGTTTCCAGTGGGTATTTCATGTGCCCAGAGGTCTCTCCAGATTGAAGCAGCCTCATTGGAGAGCACAGGAAAGCAGAACCAGGTCCCAGTATGGGATCAAAGATCAGCCGGAGCACATCACAAAAGATGTCATTTTTCCCTCCTGTCGGTTTTCCCAGCAGAGGTCAGCCAGTGTTTTTGTAAGGGCTGAGGTAGCCATCCAGCAGCTGTGCTCTGCTGGTGGCATTGATTATAATCCAGAATCGGGGAGTAGGTGACTCAGAGTGTTGATTGCCAGACTTAGGCAGAGCAAGGCAGGTGAGCAGAGATCGCTGACACCCCGTGATCTTTCACCAGCCCCAAGTTGGTCTTTAACATCATTCTCTGTCCTCACATCTGCCTCTTAGTTAGCAAAAGCCAACTCCAGACCGAAGCAAGTCTCAGGCTGATCGGTATAGTTTCCATAATGACACTGGCTCTTGGGAAAACTCCTTGATCGAGGTAGGGGGGGACGGAAGCCCCCTGATGAAGAAGGCGGGGGCTGGAGGGAACCTGGCGAGTCTTCTTGAGGTCTGTGGGGGAATGGGTGAGCCAGGGTTTTCTCAGAAAGGAAGCACGCAGAAGCACTTACAAGGCAGTTTTCAGCCCAGCTTGGAACATGTTCCTTCCTATGATTTGGGTCATGAGAAGCAGTGCTAGCCAGGAGACATTAGAATCAGGCAGTACCAGCGAGTGAGCTCCAGTCCTACTCCCAAAATAGCCTTTCCTCTCAGAGCCCTTGGTTTCATAGGTTTCCACTGGGGTTCTTGGGCCCCTTTCATTGAGGGTGTGCACTCTCATTCATTCATTCATTCAATACAATTACTGTGTGCAGAGCACTGTACTAAGCACTTGGGAAGTACAAGTTGGCAACATATAGAGATGGTCCCTACCCAACAACGGGATGGGTGCATTGGCAAGGGCAGGATGGCCCTGCTTCCCTACCTTCGGCTTAGTGATCTCCTCCCATTGGGACCACATATTTCCCCAGAACCAGTGCTCTCCTGCCCTCAGTCAGTCAGTCAGTCAGTCAGTCAGCCCCACTGTACCCTAACTGCAGTCAGGGGGGGCACTGCACAAATGACCTGAAAGAGGTGTTGCTCCCTGCCCCTGCTCCACCTCTGCAGCCTGTGTCACCCTCCCTCAACCCAAGACTCCTGGAATAATAATAATAATAATAATGGTGTTATTTGTTAAGCGATTACTATATGCTAAACAATGTACAAAGCATTTGTGATGGATACAGGTTAGGATAGATACAGTCGTGTCTCACATGGGGCTCATATTCTAAGTAGGAGGGTATACACATATTGAATCCTCATTTTAGGAAACTTGAGGCCCAGAGAAGTTGTGACTTGCTCAAGGTCACGCAGCCGACAAGTGGCAGAGCTGGGATTTGAACCCAGGTCCTCTGACTTACCACTATGCCACGCAGCTTCTCAAGCAGGAGCAGGTCTGGGGGACCAAAGAAGGAGGGGTGGAGCCTAAACATGAATTTTAGAGAAAGCGAGTGAGAGCCCTGGTTTATCAGGTCTTTTTTGTACTTCTCATTTCCTCTCCCCTACCCCATCCCCCTGGAATGATGGGCGTCCACGGACAAAAAGCAAGTCCTAGAGGAAATGTCCAGTGTTTGTTGGCCTCCAGATCTACAAGCTGGTTTTTGCGTGAGAGACATGGTGTCCTCTTTTGGGAGAGATGGAAACTGTAAGTTTCTCTCTTCCTCCTCGCTGCACACAGTGGGTCTCCTCCCTGACTGCCATCCCAGGCAATCGATCAATCAATTACATTTATTGAATGCGTACTGTGTGCAGAGCACTGTGCTAAGCACTTGGGAGAGTGCAATATAACAGAGTTGGTAGACACATTCCTTGCTCACAGTGAGCTCACAGTCTAGCAGGGGAGACAGACATTAATTAATCATATACTGAATATGTAGCTAAGTGCTGTGGGGCTGAGGGATGGGTAAATAAAGAGAGCAAATCCAAGTGCAAAGGTGATGCGGGCACTCACTAGGACCCGGAGATGGACAGCCAGAGGACAGGCAGTGCCTCCTTCTGCCCCATTCTGCTCCCCACTGCTCTCCCTTTCTCCCAGAGTTGGTAAGTAACTGGGTTTGCATCCTGGAAGTTAGGCTGCCCCCTCCCTGGCCTGGCTGACCCAGAGGGAGAGACAGCAGGATTCCATTTCAGTGAGGTGTTCTTCTCTCTTGTATTGCTGGTCCCAAACTGCCACAGTGCTAGCAGAACATGATGCATACACCCCTGCTTTATAGCTTAATCATAGATAGTGTTAATTTGCAAGCAGATTCCATCCTACATCTAAATGGACAAGAAAATAAAATGCCTGGGATTCCTGTGGCCTGCAGACAGCTCAGATAACCCTGAAAAGGGATCCTCTTCAATTGCCTTTGCCCCAAAATGAAAAGATGGCTTAGAGAATAAGTGTGCGTAACTCAGAACCCGGTGAGAAGCAAGCAGAGCCTTTATGAGAAAGATATTTGGAGACAGGGTTGCAATTAAAATTCGAGGCTGGAGTAAAAGCACTTTTATGAGGTAAAAAAATCTCTAAAGCACATTTAAATGAAAGCTCATTTCATTTTTCGGTGAAATTGATGTCAAGAAATTTGCAATAGGCATTGCAGTTGTATTTTTAAAATGATCTGGTTTTGTGGTGCTTTAATCTGGCACCCTTTCATCTGGCGACCAGCAGGAGGCGTGGGGAGGCATCCTGGCAACATGCCTGGAATACTGCAACATTGTAACCTAAAATACAATGGAAGCACCAATGGGAGACGATGGAGTCATGGGGGTCCACAATGGGCTGGAAATCCTATAGAAATTTTTTGTTGTTGTTCCAAGCCCCACCCAGGAGGGGACCCAAACATCTTCTCGAAATAGGCACGCCCCTCCTCTCCCCTTTAGTGGTGGTTGGGACCCGGAGAGGTGCATTCCTTGAGCGGTCGATCACATAATAATAATGATGGCATTTGTTAAGTGCTTACTATGTGCCAAGCACTGTTCTAAGCACTGGGGGTAGATACAAGGTGATCAGGTTGTCCCATGTGGGGCTCACAGTCTTAATCCCCATTTTACAGATGAGGTGACTGAGGCACAGAGGAGTTAAGTGAGTTGCCCAAAGTCACACAGCTGATAGGTGGCGGAGCCGGGATTAGGACCCATGACCTCTGACACCCAAGCCTGGGCTCTTTCCACCAAGCCACGCTGCTGTCTGGCAGTCCATCATGAGCATAAAGCAATGAAAGTAGCAGTTCCGGGACACCCCACAAAAAGTGGGCCAAGTTCTATCCAGCTTGTCTTCCTCAGGTTGCTGACCACTGTTGCTGCTGCTGCTGCTGTAGGCTGGCCCCTCAACCCCCACCAAGCAGGACTGCAGATGCATCTCAGCCCTCTGACTACTGGCCACTCCCAAGCCCAGGCTACCCCTGGAGGCCCTGTCCAAAGCTGTCCCGGGAGAACCTTGGAGCAAGCCTTTTGAAAGCTAATGAAATGAGTCATGTGATGAAGATGATGATGACGACTAGCTGTAATATTAATAATAATAATAGTAATAATAGTGGTATTTGTTAAGCACTTACTATATCCCAATGACTTTACTAAGCACTGCAGTAGATATAAATGATCAGATCAGATGCAGTCCCTGTTTCTCACAAGACTCACAGTTTAAGTGGAAGGAAGAACAGGTAATCCTCATTTTACAGGTGAGGAAACTGAGGCACAGAGAAATCAAATGA
Organism: Tachyglossus aculeatus; assembly: GCF_015852505.1. Classification (NCBI taxonomy): domain Eukaryota; kingdom Metazoa; phylum Chordata; class Mammalia; order Monotremata; family Tachyglossidae; genus Tachyglossus; species Tachyglossus aculeatus. Next base: position 52,587,913 of record NC_052101.1, read on the forward strand.
CTTGCCTAAGTCACACGGTAGTCAGGTAACGGAGCCAAGATTAGAGCCCAGATCTCCTGTGCTTTTTCTGATTGTCCCCACTCCTTCTCTGTAGGATGCTGACCTCTAATTTAATCAAAAATTACCAAAAAACAAAGAGGGTTGAGGCTTCTCAGGTTTTTTTTTTAAGAGCATGGAAAACTAGGGGCCAATTTCTAATCCACAAAATATCATCCTCCCTTTCTGGTGCTCCCTCTCCCCTCTCCCCACTCTTCTTCACATCTGAGGCAGGAAGCAGGACAGCAAGATGGGGATGGGGGTGAGTTGAATGAGACCCTCTCCCTTTTGACCAGTTGAGAAACCCAAAAATGTCATTGTCTCACATAGACCCTTGATTGTAAGCTCCTTATGAACAGGGATCATGCCTACCAACTCTATTGTATGCTCTCAAGTGCTTAATACAGTGCTCTGCACACAGTAAGCACTCAATAAATGTCATTGATTGATGGATACCTAGCAGGGCTTCCTGGGTCAGAGGCCCATGTTTGAATTTTGTGGACTTTCTGTAACAACGAGTGCTCTTAGGCGCTGCTAATGTCACACTCGGCAGTGGACACCCAAGAAATCTGGCACTGCAAAAGTCTTCACTTCCCTTCTGGACTCAGTATGTTTGCCCTCTCATCCCTTCTTGGTGGGGAAGTGAGTGGCCACCTAGCTGGCCCTCACAGCCTCCAGTTGATGGAGTCCAGATGCCCGGAGCTCCCTGGTGATCGTCTGTCTGGATTCCAGGCTATGAGTATTGTATTTCAGCAAGAAAATGCCTATCAATCAATCGACGAATCCTATTTTTTGAGCGCTTACCCTGTGCAGAGCACTGTGCTATGCACTTGGGTGAGTACAGTAGAGGCATAGAGACAGTCCCTGTCCTCAAGGAGCTTACAATCTAGCAGGGGAGACAGACATTAAAATAAATTACAGGTCGGGGAAGCAACCGAGTATAAAAATAGGCAAGGAAGGGGTGAGGGGTGGTGTGGGTGTCTAAGTGCTTAAGTGGTACAGACTCAAGTGCATGGGTGTTGTAGCATGGAGGGAAAATATGATGGGGAGATGAGAGATTCCTCAGGGAAGGCTTCCTGGAGGAGATATAATTTTAGTAGGACTTTGAAAATGGAGCGAGTAGAGTCAGATGTGATGGGGGAGGGAGTTCCAATCAATCAGTTAGTGAATCATCTTTATTGAGTTCTTACTGTGTGCAGAGCACTGTACTAAGCTATTGGAAGTGTACAATATAATGGTGTTGGTAGATTCGTTCCCTGCCTACAATGAGCTTACAGTCCAGAAAGGAGAGCATGAGCAAGAGGTCAACAGTGAGGGAGATGACTTGCTCGAGTACAATGTACTAGAGGAGCAAAGTGCGTGGGCTGGATTGTAGCATAGGATCGATAAGAGTAAGTGCTGGGAGAGAGCCATTTGAATGCCTAACACTCAAGGAATTTCTCCTTGATACGGATATGGATCTACCCAGTCTCCTCCCTTGGTATCTGGCATCCAGGCCACCTTGGAGCATCCGTGGCTTCCGGCCGGAGGTTGCTTGCATATCCCATGTGCACAGAGCCCCTCCCAGGGAGGCGCGGACCCACGGCAGTTCATTCATTCCTAACAAGAAGCAGCCTGGCCTAGTGAGAAGCCTAGTTAGAGAAGCAGCGTGGCTCAATGGCAGGAGCCCGGGCTTGGGAGTCAGAAGTTATGGGTTCGAATCCCAGCTCTTCCACATGTCTGCTGTATGACCTTGGGCAAGTCACTTCACTTCTCTGAGCCTCAGTGACCTCATCTGTAAAATGGGGATTGATTGTAAGGCCCATGTGGGGCAACCTGATCACCTTGTATCCCCCCCAGCGCTTAGAACGGTGCTTTGCACATAGTAAGTGCTTAACAAATGCCATCATTAATTAATTAATTAGTGGGAGAAGCACAGGCCTGGGAGTCAGAAGGACTTGGGTTCCAATCCCAGCTCTGCCACTTGTCTGCTCTATGATCAATCAATCAATCAATCAATCGTATTTATTGAGCGCTTACTATGTGCAGAGCACTGTACTAAGCGCTTGGGAAGTACAAATTGGCATCACATAGAGACAGTCCCTACCCGATAGTGGGCTCACAGTCTAAAAGGGGGAGACAGAGAACAGAACCAAACATACCAACAAAATAAAATAAGTAGGATAGAAATGTACAAGTAAAATAAATAAATAAATAAATAAACAGAGTAATAAATATGTACAACCATATATACATATATACAGGTGCTGTGGGGAGGGGAAGGCGGTAAGGCGGGGGGATGGAGAGGGGGACGAGGGGGAGAGGAAAGAAGGGGCTCAATCTGGGAAGGCCTCCTGGAGGAGGTGAGCTCTCAGGAGGGCCTTGAAGGGAGGAAGAGAGCTAGCTTGGCGGATGGGCAGAGGGAGGGCATTCCAGGCCCGGGGGATGACGTGGGCCGGGGGTCGATGGCGGGACAGGCGAGAGCGAGGTACAGTGAGGAGATTAGTGGTGGAGGAGCGGAGGGTGCGGGCTGGGCAGTAGAAGGAGAGAAGGGAGGTGAGGTAGGAGGGGGCGAGGTGATGGAGAGCCTTGAAGCCCAGGGTGAGGAGTTTCTGCCTGATGCGCAGATTGATCGGTAGCCATTGGAGGTTTTTGAGGAGGGGAGTGATATGTCCAGAGCGTTTCTGGACAAAGATAATCCGGGCAGCAGCATGAAGTATGGATTGAAGTGGAGAGAGACACGAGGATGGGAGATCAGAGAGAAGGCTAGTGCAGTAGTCCAGAAGGGGACGGAAGCCAGACTGGAGGGGGTCGAGGAGAGAGTTGTTGTTGAGGAATTCTAGGCAGCGCGTGTAGACAACTCGTTCAAGGAGTTTGGAAAGGAATGGTAGGAGGGATATGGGACGATAACTAGAAGGTGAGGTGGGGTCAAGAGAGGGTTTTTTTAGGATGGGAGAGACATGGGCATGTTTGAAGGCAGAGGGGAAGGAACCAGTGGAGAGTGAGCGGTTGAAGATGGAAGTTAAGGAGGGGAGAAGGGATGGAGCGAGAGATTTCATAAGATGAGAGGGAATGGGGTCAGAAGCACAGGTGGCCGGAGTAGCACTTGAGAGGAGGGAGGAGAGTTCCTCTGAGGATACCACTGGGAAGGATGGGAGAGTAGCAGAGAATGTTGAGAGCCGGGGGGTTGGAGAAAGGGGGGAAGAGACTTTGGGGAGGTCGGACCTGATGGATTTAATTTTGTTAATGAAGTAGGAGGCCAGATCGTTGGGGGTGAGGGAAGGAGGAGGGGGAGGAACCGGGGGCCTGAGAAGGGAGTTGAATGTACGGAAGAGCTGGCGGGGGTGATGGGCATGGGTGTCAATAAGGGAGGAGAAATAGTTTTGTCTGGCAGAAGAGAGGGCTGAGTTAAGGCAGGAAAGGATAAACTTGAAGTGAACGAGGTTGGCATGGTGTGTAGACTTTCGCCAGCAGCGTTCGGCAGCTCGAGCATAAGAGCGAAGGAGGCGGACAGTGGCAGTGATCCAGGGCTGTGGGTTAGTGGTGCGAGAGCGGCGAAGGGAAAGGGGAGCGAGCGAGTCTAGCTGAGTAGAAAGGGTAGAGTTGAGAGCAGTAATCTGATCATCAAGACTGGGTAGAGAGGAGAGGGCGGCGAGGTGGGGTGTGAGGCGTTCCGAAAGATGGGTGGGCAATTCGCTTAACTTTTCTGTGCCTCAGCTACTGCATCTGCAAAATGGGGATTAAGACCGTGAGACTCCCATCGGACAGGGGCTGTGTCCAACTTGATTATCATATCTACCCCAGTACTTAGTAGATGGCCTGGCACATAGTAAGTGCTTAACAAATACCATTAAAAAAAAACAAAAAAGAGAGCTGCAGCTAGTGGAGAATGGGAAAGATAGCTGCATAAGTCATAAGTGCTGCTGCTTCTGCTGCTGTTCTGATTGTGCAGTCCTTCAGAGGCTCCAGGACCATGCAGAGAAATGCTTCGTCGTGGGGAGAACTGCTGTTTGCCACTGGCCAAAATCCTCCATTCTGCTGGAACCCCCGACAAGGGGTGGTTCTGGGAAATGGTGTCGCAGATGTGGGCTATGCTCACATCCCTCCGGAGGCCCCAGGGCAGGGCAAAGTGGGGCTCCTCCTCTGGACACGAGTAGCCAGAGAGTGCTCTTTGTCATGATGACAGAGATGAGACCCAGATAAAATGCCAGCTGAAGTGAAAGAATAGAATTTTGATGAATTCAGAGACCAACATTACCTTGAAAACGTGTCTAGAGAAGTTTCTCTGCAGCTGGGGTAAAGCCATCAGGGGCATCTGAAGCATGTTTCTATTCAAACGACTCGGTCCGTGACGACGAGGCAGAATGCGCTCATTCCCTTCCCCTTGTTCCTCCGTTTTCACTTAATCGATGGTATTTGTTGAGCACTTACTGTGAACAGAGCACTGTATTAATTGTTTAGTACAGTAGAATTGTACAATTAAGTTGGTAGACACATTCCCTGCCCACAACAAGCTTATGGTCTAGCGGGGACGACAGACAGTCATAGAAATAAAAAAGTATATAACTGCTTTGGAGTCGAGGGAGGGATGAATCAAGGGTGCAAATCCAAGTGCATGGGAAACACAGAAGGGAGTGGGAGAAGAGGAAATGAGGGCCTAAACAAGTCCCAACATGTGCAGTAAGAGCATCTGGGTTCTAAACCAAGTTTTGCCAGTCGCTTGCTGTGTGAACTTGGACAGTTTGCTTAGCTTTTCTGTGCCTCAGATTTCTCAACTGTAAAATAGGGATTAAATCCTACTCCCTCCTACTTAGATTGTGAACCCTAAGGGGGACAGGGACCATATCCAAACTGATGAATTTGTATCTACCGTAGCACTTAAAACAGTGCTTGACACATAGTAAGTGTTTAGCAAATATAAAAATATTATAATAATAATGATAATAAAGCAGTCGGCACTCGGGTCAAAGGTTTTCCGTTCAGACAGATTCCGGCCTGGATCCTGAGGGCTGGGCACCACGACTGGAGTCCAGTCCAGCTCTGGGCCAAACTCTGCAGGATTTCTGCTGTCCCAAATAATGGATCCTGGGCTTGGTGTTGCGGAGCACAGCTCTGAGCTGGGTGGTCACGAATAGTCTTCCCAATCCTCCACTTCTGCTTGACTGTTGTTGAGCCAAACAGCAATCCAGCCTGTATATACAGATTGTCACAGCCCGGCCACCTGCTGCTCTGACCCATTTGGTGGCAGTAGCCGAGGGGAAGAAGAGGGAAGCTCAAGGAGGCTGTACTGAGCCTAGATTTTACACAGATGAATAACCACAGGCTGGACAGCATAGGGGTGGAAAAGGAGCCACACACCACACTGGAGTTGAGCAGAGGTGATCCTGTCCTCTCTGGTTTCCCACTCTTCCACTCCCACAGCTTGCCAAAGTATCGGAGAGCTGCAGAGCTGGCCCATCCCCCTGCCTCTGAGTGAAACTTCCAGGAGGTGCCAGTTGGCCCCAACCTGCTCTTTGGATGAGCTGAAGCTGTCTTGGAGGGGTAGCAGTGAGGGGGGAAAACTGATTTAATGATGAGGAAATCCCCTGTCTCTGGCCTGGAACCACATCAGACACTGCTTCCCCCACCTTCAGATCCTCCTGAAGACCCAACTCCTCCTGTCATGTTAAGCCCAACACTTCTTGTCATGTTGTCCATTTTCTTGCATATTTCATTCACAGTAACCAACTGCATCGAGAATTTTCCCCTTATTCCCATGGTCTGGCCCCCAATCTGTGTCTGCACATT